>NC_054059.1:11174166-11484583 GCF_017639655.2 Falco naumanni
TGCAGTGAAACACTGCAAAATTCTACTTACATGCTACACCTGAATTTTATGGAACCTTTCCATTTAAGTTAATCACAGAAGGATTCATCATCACAGACCATAAACATGGGAGCTCAAGAAAAAGAAAAAGGTCTATTTTCATGTTAGAGCAGAAAGGCCTAAAGGTTAGAAGACTAGTTTTTCTGATTGCATCTAGAACCTCCTCCAAAGCCAAAGATGTTCAGGGAAAGATTCATATGAAATATGTTGGATTTTGGATCCATAACTCAACAAGTTCGCTGAGGTGGCAACTTTTTCTGATTTCAATGAGAGATGCAGTTTGAGGATGAAGAGGAAAATCCAGGAATAGCATGGGAAGTAGTAGGAAAAAAGCTCATGAGCAACCTTCAAGACACCAATGGGAAGAGATAGCAGTATCTTCAGAGACGTGACAGACTACTGTGGCCCGCCACAGCGATGTCCACTGTGTCTTCTCCCACCAGTTGCCCTGTGCCTTATTTCAGGAACTGCTTCCCCCATCAAAATCTGAGTCATCAACATAACCCCTCTACTGAGTATCATCGAACAAGTATGTAAAGGAGGGAAAGTGCCAGCAGCAATACTGCTCTCCAGCAAGAGGGTAAAGGTCCTTTGAAAATCTGAATTTGTTTACAGAAAAACAAGTAATTGTTGCCAAAAGACCATACTGACTTAAGTGTAGCTGAACATATTACTTGGTACAGTATTTTTAATAGAAGCTCATAACTGTACCATTTTCCTGGGCTAACTCTGCAGACCTTTACTTCAAAATAACAGCAGTTTGAAATAATTAAAAGTCTAAATGAATCAAATACAAATACCCACAATATATTGCTCTTTTTTTAAACCAGAAGAAATTATTTAGTGATAGTAGAAAAAATGTGAGGCAAGGATGGGCCGTTCCTGCCTCCTTTACAATCACCAACCTCAACAAAGCTGAATTTTCTTTCATGATGTCTGAAATTGGCCCTGAATCTCTAATAATTCAAAACCAGAGCCTCTCTTTAAAACCCAGGTCTCATTTTTTTTCTTAAATCTTCTATTGTAATAGTTTTACACATACTGGTTCTCCTTTTATGCTGGACAAAGACTAGAAAACTTTGTAAAACATTTTCAGTTAATTACTCTTTTATAATGAAGTCTTCATTTTTATGACTATAAACTGGGTACTAGCCGTACTATTTCATTCTTCATATGTTGTTGACTGTGTAAGAAAAATAGTGCTTTTCCCTGTGTTGTGACTATTTTTCATAAATGGAAGGAGTCCATTTTTCATGCCCATAAAATGTCTGGGTCAAAATTTTAATGAATTTGTATACTCTTTATAAATGTTTTGCAATATTAATAAAAATAACTCATCAAAATGGTCATAGATTCATTTGTATTACAAGTACAAAAATTATTGTTTGCTAATAGCCAAAATGGCTTGATTTCTTAGAAATGTTACTGTAAATAACTCTCATCAGAGGAAAAAAAGGGAGAATTAAGAGGCCCCAAGAGTGCTCATGTGTTTATCAGGGCTATATGCTCAAAGATCTAATGACCTGGGTTTTTGTTCATGAGGTCAGCATCTATATCTATGTTTTATTTTATGGTATAATTCCACAAGCAGTCTGTTCTGGCACATGGCACAGTACTTTTGCTAAAATTGATGGCATCTCTCTCCCTGTCCTCCAATAACCATCCACTCCTGTTACTCTGTTGTGCAGGTGTTAACACATGCAGCTGTACATGAAGTCAATGAAACAGGCCACAAACACACATACTCATTTGAAACCTGTCACTTTGAGCCTCCAGTGGTCAGCCATAAAAACTGGGGGGAAAATGGAAATTACATAGATCACAATAGATTCAACTAGACACAACAGTCAAAATTAATGTCAATCGTCCAGCTCCAAGTCTTTGCTATGAACCCTTCTCTCTGCATTGTAATTGTACTATGCTATACCGGTGCATGTGTTTACATGCGCTGCATAGCGGAGATAAAAACTAAAGGTATAGTGGAAGAGCAAAGCACAGCCTGTAAGAGCGGTGATAATCTGTGGAATTCATTGCCTACAGTTGTTAAGAGATTCTGAATCTGGTTCTCATTTGAAGTTTCATTTGAAGTTTAATGTTTTGGATATGTCTTTTTCTAAATATATGTGTGTTTGTACTTGCTTCCAAGGTTACCTGTATTTTATTTTTTAAAATAGATTAACATTAAATACTTACAGACTGATCTAAAAGTCACTGAAATTAATGGAAAACCTCCCAATGACTTCACTGGTCTTTGGATCACATCTTTAGGGAACTCTCTTCTTACAAACTCAGATTATCAGGCCCTTGTAGAGTATAAATCATTATTGACATTAGTGCAGTCAGAGTGACTTATAATAGCTGAATGTCTGACTCTACCTCCGGTGAGTCCAGTCTTCCAAAACTGAATCATTGTAATTGCCTTGTATTATAGTCATACATTATTTTGCAATGGACCACATGAGGGCTTTGAGCAACTTCATTAAGACCTGCCAAAGTGTCTTTTAGGTAGCCTTTTGGATACCCTGCTGAGCTGCTATGTTTGATTACTGCAGCTTAGCAGGGCTATCTTTTCAGTCGTGGAATCACATAGAGAATAAACCAAGCACTTTGCCCCCGTCACCAATATAGATATAACTTCTCTTGCTGTGTAGCTTTGATTTTTCCAGAAACACTACTTTGGAATGACTCTCACAGTACATATATCTTGTGCAGTAGAAAGAAAAAAGCAAAAACAAAGGAAAAGCAAAGGATTTGCATTTTACATCTAGTTTTAACATTTAGAAAATCTACATTACAATTTCATCTCTTCTAAAATGTAATGTTATTACTGGGGATTTTTTTAAAGACAGAAACTTGGAACTTCGCAGCGCAGTTTAGCTGTTCATACAACTGAAAGCGAATTACAGAAAGAGATGACATGCATTATTTAGTTTCAGAAATACAAGCGTTTCAGACAAAATTACATTGATTCATGTCTTTCTGGCGTTTACATATCACAATTCCTAAAAGAATCACTTAAAATAAGAATAAATAAACTGAATCTTTGTGTTAATAACCCTGTCCAGTTCTGTGTGTACAAAACACAGTAATAATTTTGAATACTAATTGAAATCATAGCTGTAACATAAGACAAAAATCAATCCATCCAGTGAAATTTTACAGTGTACCACACATACATTAGCTCTTTTCTTGCCAAATATTTTGAGTGTATGTACCGTTCACCTAAATATAAAACAGTAAAAATTGGATCACTGAGCCAGAGAAATAATGCTATGTGCCTTACGTGAGATTCTTTAAAATAGTTGTACTTTCGCTCAGAACTAAAAAAAAAATTAAAAAAAAAAAAATTGAATACTGTTCAAACTTTGAGATATGTTGAAATATGGCTAACAATGGGGAACTGCTATAATGGCAGAAATATTTTGTTTCTGTTTTACGCTAATTAATGTGGAAAATATCTCATTTTTACAGCCCATATATTAAATCTTTGACAGTTGTGCAAGTAATTTTGCTGGAAAAAAAAAAAACAAACAACTGTAGACTATGCAGGATGATATCCTTTGGAAAGGACAGACCTTCAATTCCTCAGCAGGATTTGATTCACAGCACCATAATAGTTGACAAAGTTTATCTTTGCAGTGACTACTTTACTTGAGTCCTGCCAAAATCAATCACTTAGAAATGGGAGTGTTCTTCAAATTAACAAACCACTTCTTTGCTTTAAAGGCCTGATCTAAAATCACCTAAAGCCAGAAGAAAGACTTCTCTTTGATCAGTATCAGAAGTGGTTAAAGTTTTGGTGACATATTTTGCAGACCTCACTTACTTATGACTGGATGAAAGCAGAGTGAAGGAAACAGAATTATGGTCTTGATTGCAAGAGGCTCTTTGGGTTTCATATTTAAAGTGTTATCTCCATGGTCAGCTCTTGGTCAGTGCTAGCTCAGCAGTAAAAGCAGAGTGACCTGCTCCAAATATCCCCATTTTTTCATCCCTCAAGTATATTTGCTTAGAACTCAATCATTGTGAAGATGAAGTTGGCAGGAGGGATGTACTGTTTTGGCAGGAACTAGTTCCACCAAAAGTTTTAGCTTTCAGCAGTGGTAAAGGAATGGGAGTGAGGGCAGAAACAAAATCAGGCCCACTAATACTTGATGGTCCAAGCAGTTTGCCAGTTCTGAACACTGTGAATGGCTCACAGAGCATTCGCTTTGACAGAATGAAACTCTACCAACATTGGTAAGAAACCTTGAGCCAGCCATTGTGAAAAGGTGAACTATGAAAAAGTCAATGTCTTGGAGATAGGTGGGGTCTGAAGTCATCATCTGAGGGAATACTACAGTAATGAAGGTGGATGGGACTCTCTGGGGTATGCTTGCTCCATCCATGAAGCGACAGGCATTGGTGTACAAGGTGTTTGGGACCAGGTCAGGAGAATCCCTCAGGGTGTTGCACAGCACCAGGCTCCCCACTGCTGGCACCATGTACCAGAAGAACTGCCTACCATGTGTCTTCCAGAGTAAACAAGAAAAATACACTTCGTCCATGAAGTGAAATGCTTTGCCACCACTGTCCTGTGCTGTAGACCTCAGTACTTCAAGAGAAACTGCTCAGAATGGCACTTTTCCCTTCAGCTTCTCTTCTGTAGGCAAAGAGCTAAAACAAAGGATAAAAAACCATTGAAGGTACCAGTCCAAAATTCAACAGACTTGCAAAATATAACTTTTTTGCATAAGGTAAAATGAAACTAAAATAATTCACTTTTTGAATTATGCTCTAGGTTTTCTAGGCAAGTACTTCAAGGTGCTGACTGCTGAGCTTTGCAGCCCAATTCAGCAAATCACCATATCACATGCTATATATTATCCCTTTCACTTCAAGGATTGAGCCTTTAATTCCTTTCTAGTGTCTCCAATATTAATTTAATAAGACACTTTTACAAGTAGTATTATACTCACTTTCACCATTTGGTTTTTAAAAAAAGTCAGCAGTTCCCATTTTCCTAGACTACTCAGCTCATGAAGGTACCAAATAATTGCTTTTTAAGAACATACATTATCCATATCTGGACTTTCTTTGACAGAAAGATTCATATTCCACTTAAAACTCAATTTATATATGATACCACAGGTCATTAAACTGGAAGAGAAGATGTAATTGCTGGACAGCCAGGAAAAGGTAAGCTTAACAAAGAACAGGCTCTATCAAGAGGAACCACTTAATAGAGAAGAAAATTTTAATTAAAGGCCATTTTGGTTCATTTTTTGAAACACATATTTAACCGTTAGAAGCTTGGCAGATGGAAGGTAACAGGCCCTTTTTAAAGATTTAATACTTCTGCTATTTCTGAATCCTTCCTGAGCAGCTTTATATACACTATATCTTCTAGTTTAGGGTTCTATACAGTATGCTAATCACCCTTTGGATACTTTTTAAACATATTTCATTGTGGTCACACATAGCATGCATCCTGACTCAGTTGCCCCAAACACCTATTGCAATCCTTTTGCTAGCCTCTTCCCACTTGCTTCTCTGTCAGGTAAGGATGCTTTACCAAGGCTGAAGACTGATTATTGGGTTTGCTTCCCTGTTAGAGTCCTTTTTCGTTTCAAGGTGAGCACCATTAAAGCCTTTTATGATAAAATCAGTGCTCACCAGAGACTTCCTAATTGCACCCTCCTCCTGGCAGACACTGATGTGAATGCTGTTCAGCCCCTGATACAGAGTGCTGTCTTTCTTACAGCAAAACAGCAGAGTTGGTGCAATATACTGTCATAAATTGGAAAGTTTAGTTGCCTCCCCTCACTACAGAGAGCTTTGCAAGTCATTTTGGTTTCTTTCTGCCTCCAGCAAAGAGTAAAAAGAATCCAGATTTCTCAGGAAGTCAAGCATCCCTCAGGGGCAGGCTTTGGCTGCCTGTTTGAACAAGCAACCCAACCCTACTGTTCAAAAGACAGGAGTGGATACAGCCCCTGTGTGAAGCAGGATGGGGATCTGGGAGGCTGCACAGTCTTGCGTCTGCCCCCATTTCACATGAGTCAGGACCACGTGCTGGATTGTCAATGCTTCCAAGACTCCAGCACAGCTCAGGGGATCCAGAGCAAAGAACTGGAGAACAAGGCATGCAGCTCACACGGGCTGTGCTTGCTGCTTGCAATCTCTTGCTAATTATTTTTCTTTTGCTAATCTGAAAAGGTGAAATTCTGTCTTGTGCCTGGTTCTGACACTGGTTATTCTGTCTCAGGGAGTTTCCAGTTCAATGCCGCTTGCAAGGCAGCTGCTACCTCAGCCCATGCTTGTCAAAACTGCTCATCGTGACTGCAGTACTGTAAGCCCTTAGGGGAGCAAAATAAGGCGTCATGCGTGCCAGGCTCTATCAATGCAGATGTATGTTGGTAATTTGAGGTCAGGAATTAACAGGTACTCGTCACAAGTCTAATTGCGTCAGTTTCCCCTTTCCCAGAAGATGTTGCCCAGAGCTAGAGATGTCACAATCTTCTCAGAAAAGGGAGATGCAAATTGTAAAATCATTAGACTGAAGGTATTTTGAAGCAGGTTTCTCAAATCTGAGCAATATCTCAAATTTCCCAGGAACCTATTTCTGATTATTTATTTTTTTAATAAAGGAAGCAGTTTGAAAATGGTGAATAAGTAGTGTAGTATTTCTTATATCAGATAATAAAGCAATATAAAAACTATGCAGAAAATCATGATTTCATGTTCTACCAATATGCAGAATAAACATCAATTAATGGCTGAAAAAGCAAAGGTTAAAACACCTACCACTCATTTCTCTTTGAGCAGAAAACATTTAGCAGATGTTTTTTAGAAAGATCAGCAGATTTAAACTTCAGAGAAAGGTGTGGGTGTGCATGTATACATGTATGTACATGTCTCACCTGAGACTGATCATTTATATAGGAAAGAAATGCATAAACGAAAAAAAAGGTAAAGTTGTGAACAGCTGTACTTCTTTAAATTGCATAGGGTTGTATTAAAGGCATCTTAAAATTAATGTGTACTGGGAAATGTCTGTAAACTATACAGAATGCCACTGTTATTTTCCAAGACTAGGGGAGTCAAGGTCTTCCGTTTGGCTTCAGAATTCTCCCTTTCATTCCCTCATGAATACTTCACATTAATATTCTCAGACAGGAAAGAGTGAGCAGATATATATGTGAATAGATTAAGAGTTACCATAGTTATCAATGTCCAAAAAATACTTCAGAAGGCTAGACAAATCTGTAATTATTAGAGATTACAGTGAAGCTTTTCTAGTATAAACTTCCACACCTATAAATCTATTTTCAGTTTTCCATATATTCTTTTGCAGCAACTAATATGACTCATCATCACAACCAGGATATTAGAATCACAGACGATGAGATGGTTCTTACTGATAATATATGAGTTCCTTTGAGTGGATTTGCAGAGATTAGGGTAACGTTTTCTATTTGGTCATCCTATGAGACCATGGCCGTGTAATCTACTACCCATGTCCTTCCATTCCTCCTCTTTGGTTATATGGCTGTTTCCATCTCTCTTTGTGGAAAGGCAAAATCTGTAAGTGATAGTCAGATATCAAGGCAATTGTGGAAGATAAATGTTCATCCACATACCTATCATGAGGTAAATAAGGCAAATAAAATATGCATTGAATAACATTTATGAACAAAAAAGAAGGTGAATGTTGGCCCACCTCATCTGAATGATTCACCTAAAGTAAGTTTCAGTCATATCATCCTTGTCATGAAGCAGTCATAAAAATGCTAGTAACAATTAACCAGGAGGTTGATGCATACTGAATTAATGAGCCCTCCATTCTGGGGTTCTTTTACTCAAGGGGAAAAAATTATGTTGCCTGTTTTAGTTAGGTTTTTGTCAGAAATAACAGCAGTTAATTATGTTAAAAAGATTTAAGCATCCAAGAATGAGATCCATAAAAGCCACCATGCTAAGATAAGACCTGCCTGATCTAACCAGTATAACTATGAACAGGACTTTTTCTTGCATCCTGTGTCTTGCCAGGACTAAGCTGTCACAACTTCTTATGACCCACAGCAGAATGTCCTCTCCTGCACAAATCAGAAGGTCTCAAGAGGCCATCAGCTCCACACTCCTGCTCAAAGCAGGTTCAGCACTGAATTCAGACAAGGTTATTTAGGGGTTTAAGTCTTAAGGTCTTGAAAACCTCCAGAGGAGACCCTAAGGACCCACACTTACTAGCTTACACTTACACTAACTAGCCCCCCCCAAGAGAACAAGCCTTTAACCATGGCCATCCAAACCTTCTCTAAAATCAAAGATGGATCCATAATGTTTTTCAGCAGGTGGCAGCATCTATAAGCTGTCAACTGGCACACTCATGCTGACTCAGGTAAGGCACAGACAACTCATTGGATCCTTAGGGCATCATGTTGGCATTAATTAATTATATGGCCACTTGAAGCAGTTACCACAGGCGTGATCACTAGCAGATTTTCCTAGGGAACTGTTGCCATAGAAAAAGAGTACTTACAGGTTTTGGAGTTCCCCAAGTATCAACAGAAGTTTGGAAGATCAGTCTTCAAATTAACTACGTTTGTGATGTGAACAGCAAGACACACATCATCTACATAGAAAACAAGTAAAGCCACAGTATTTAATAATTCAAAGGCACATATCAAGCTCAGAATGATAGTGATTTTTTGCTCTTTAATTACCTGATTTATAGGAAGGTTATAAAGATATGGGGTTTAGCTTTTACAAGTACTCTAATATTGTTTTCCAAAGGATACCACAATGAATATTTACATAATTCATAGCTAAAATTGAGATCCAAGTTACCAGCAAGAAGAAAATTCCAGATAATTTTGGAAAACTTTATTTCTGGAAGCAAATCAAAGAAGTAAATGAAAGCAAAGCAGATTTGTTAATGTGCTATAATATTTTAATTATTCCTTAATAAAAATCAATATCCACTACTACTAATAGATAGCTTTAATCAAACTTCATTAACATGCTGGAATGCAATTAGTGAATTACACAGCCAGAGCAGAGGGATGCATTGTCTGGAGGTGTCAATCCTCCCCTTCTCCCTCTCCACATCGTAGACATCACCACCAACAGCTACTCTCTGGCTGAGAGTATATTCCTGCTGTGCTTTCAGATATTGTATCCCAGTTATACCAAAATGGCAGGCGCCCTCCCTTCTTCCCCCCAGTAAAAGCTGAGTGGTCTTGTTATAAAGTACAGTAATCTCATCCTAACAGGTCAATGTACTTTCCTTTTGTTTTTTACACTCACAAAGATGCTAACTTGCTCTTTAACACAGACATACAAAATGTTGAGAGACCTCGTGCTAAGGACATCTCACCAAAAGGCTGATGGGAGGCAAGACAGAGAAGGGAAGGCTTTCTCTTCCTGCAGCTGACTGGAGTTACTCTGCAGCAGACACTGAGAATGCCACCCTTTAAAACCCTCACCTCCTATTATCTCTTAGTAAAAAAGGATTTTTACTGAGCACATAACCCTTACATCTGTGGTTTCATACATGACTTCAATGGTCACTGCGCCATTTAGCAGGCAGTATCAAAGATTGCCTCCAACATTGTGACAGTCATTGTGTATCTGCACAGCAGAGAAATGGAGATGAGCAAAGTGTTTCAATGTTCAGACATATTTTTTAAACGACAAATTTACTTTATTCAGATTTCAGGTTGCTATTAGCACTTTTTATGTTTTATCCAACAATTATTGGCAATGGCTGGGTTGCTTCCTTTCCCCAAAAAGTTTTAGTTTAATCTCATGGGATTGCTTTATATAATGAGGTAAAAATTGCTAGCTTCAATTAAAGCATGTTCAGAGCTGTGAGAAACACAAGTCATCAAATATCCATTACTCATCCAAAGCACGTCTCAGCCTGTGTGTTGTTGCTTTTAAATGTGTGTGTGTGTGTCTTTGATAACAAAAGGTCATAATTACAGTTTGCTGTGGTCAGACAGCAATCTCAGCCATTCACCACAATAAAGGCAGCCAAACAGAGAGAGGGTAGTGTTCATCACATGCATAAGTCAAGGACAGTTATTTCGCATGTAGAAATTTTTGGCTTACCAGAAACCAGAGTTTCAGGGTATTTATAAAGTTTTATGAATATTAATGATATGAGGCAGGATGATCAACCAGCAAACTACCAATAAAACAACTTGAAGCATTTAGTAAATTGACATTTAAATTACACAGTGAATTTCTTTTACCTCCAGCACACTTATTTTCTCCTGATTTAAGAGTCAGAGATTTTTTTATAACACAGAAATTCTGAATTTCATATTATGAACAAAAAGTAAAGTTAGGATTAATACAGATATAAATTCCAAGTGCTCTATCTTTTTATTAATTGCTATCATAAAAATTGTGTTCTTAATCTTTGCACAATTAGGAAACTCACCAAGCTAGCTTCCAAAAACCTACACACCACTACAAAAAGTTTACTTACAGAGTCTGCTTTACTATAACCACCAGCACAAGGGCTGTTGCAACAACTGACAAGCTTACTACTGCCTTGTGAGATATTCTTCATCATTTATCAACAGTCCTGGCTAATAGGGGGAAGTCCCAAAAGACTGGAGGTTAGCCAGTGTGATACCCATCTACAAGAAGGGTAGGAAAGAGGACCTGGGGAACTACAGGTCTGTCAGCCTGATCCTGATGCCACAGAAGGTTATGGAACAGATAATCTTCAGTGTCATTGCTTGCACATGTGCAGGGCAACTTGGAGATCAGGCCCAGCCAACATGGATTTATGAAAGGCAACGTCCTGCTTGATAAGCCTGATCTATTCCTACAACAAGATGACCCACCTAGTGGATGAGAGAAAGGCTGTGGATATTGTCTACCTGGATCTCATTAAAGCCTTTGACATACTCTTCCACAGCATTCTCCTGGAGACACTGGCTTCTCATGGCTTGGATCAGTGTACTTTACACTGGGTAAAAAGCTGGCTGGATGGCTGAGCCCAATGAGCATGGTGAATGGGGTTACATCCACTTGGTGGCCAGTCACAAGTGGTGTTCGCCACAGCTCAGTACTGGGGCCAGTTCTGTTCAGTATCTTTATCAACAACCTGGACAAGGGGTTCGAGTGCACCCTCAGTAAGTCTGCAGATGATACCAAGCTGGAGGACAGTGTTGATCTGCTTGAGGGCAGGAAGGCTCTGCAGGGGGATCTGGACAGGCTGAACTATGGGCTGAGGCCAGTTCTATGAGGTTCATCCAGACTCAGTACCGGGTCCTACACATGGGTCAGAACAACCCCACGCATTGCTGCAGGCTTGGGCAGGAGTGGCTGGAAAGCTGCCTGGCAGAAAAGGACCTGGGGGTGCTGGTCAACAGCCACATGAACATGAGCCAGCAGTGTGCCCAGGTGGCCAAGAAGGCCAACAGCATCCTGGCTTGTATCAGCAACAGTGTGGCCAGCAGGACCAGGGCAGTGACTGTCCCCCTGTACTGGGCACTGGTGAGGCCGCACCTCGAACCCTGGGTTCAGGTTTGGGCCCCTCACTGCAAGACGGACATTGAGGTGCTGGAGCGTGTCCAGAGAAGGGCAACGGGGCTGGGGAAGGGTCTGGAGCACAAATCTTGAAAGGAGTGGCTGAGGAAATGGGGTTGGTTTAGCCTGGACAAAAGGGGGGCACGGGAGACCTTATTGCTCTCTACAACTGCCTGAAAGGAGGCTGTAGTGAGGTGGGTGTCAGTCTCTTCTCCCAGATAACAAGGGACAGGACAAGGGGAAACAGTATCAAGTTGCCCCAGGGGAGGTTTAAGTTGGATAGTAGGAAAAATTTCTTCCCTAAAAGGGTTGTCAAGCATTGGAACAGGCTGCCCAGTGAAGTAAAGGAATCACCATCTCTGGAGGTGTTTAAAGAATGTGTAGATGTGGTATTTAAAGACATGGTTTAGTGATGGACTTGGCAGTCCTGGGTTAACAGTTGGTCTTGATGAGTGCAAAGGTCTTTCTCCAACCTCAATGATTCTATGATTTTATATGCTTTAGGCCAGATAGGTGAAGTTTTTCAGTTTTGTCATCCTAATAACAAAGTAATATGACTAACATGCTAAAAAGTTCAGTAACAAAGTAGATGTGCTAATTTTCTGTTTTCTGAGGCAAATTCAGGACGTCACAACCATTATCGAAGACTGCAGTTTCATCTGCCACAGTATCCCATATCTAATAAAGATTAGTTAACACATCCTGAGGGAGAGCGTGAGAAAGCAAGCCAGTATGAAGTGAGCTTTCATCTAACAGCATCCCCTGCATCGTATAGTTTGGGAGTAGTCTGGGAGTAATGCCGTTTTAACTACTTATATTGCTATCGTCCCATATTGAATATGATTTTCATTATTTGTTTCTAATTTTTCAAAAATGCTTCTGTTGATGCTTGAGCTTGACCTATTTCTCAGCCTAATTAAAGACTTCAGGGTGTAAGATACCCTTCCTCAGATGCTCTGTAGTTATCACCATCAACACAGAGAATTTGTTCAACTTTTCCATCATGGATTATCTTGGCATCTCTTTTATATCTCAGACTTCTCCCAGGCTTCCTGCATCTAATGTATTTAAAAATATACTGCCTTCTTATAATTTGGTTTTGTACTATAGCAATTTATTCCACTGGACCTCGGATTTTTTTCTCCTGTGTTTCTTTCATTTGGACAAAGGGTATCTCTTCTATTGCCTCACTGAATGTTTGGTTTACTCCTTTAAGAGTCTTTTCAGTTAGTCATATACTTTTATTCTGAACCTTGAATAGTGCTTTAAACTGCCCTGCTGCTTACAAGCACTTTACACTTTGAAAGCATTGTACCATTCTGCAGTACTTTATCTTTTTGTTTGCACTGTCATACCACACTGGTAGAAGTTTTCATGTGAAAAAAAGGCTTGTCCATATATTTTATTTAATTTCTTGTGAACGTACACCCTTCCTTTTAAGTTTCCCAAGGTTCTTTTGAGTCTGGAATTGAATGAAACTGAAAATCTTAAATTGAGATCTTAAACCTATTTAAATTTACTATTGAATCACAACTTTTGAATCTCTATGCTCATTCAGAATGGGACCTGACTTTTCCCATTTCACCCATTTTTTGAAATTTCTGTAAGTGATAATGAGGCCTTTACTGGAGGAGGAATTAGAAAGACAATCCCCTTGATGTTTACTTTGTTAGGTAAAGGGTCTACAGGGACTGAAAACTTTAGTAATTTTTCATCCATCTCAGTTTTCAACTTTTACATTATCTTTTGATAAATACCCTTTACAAACAAAAATGCTATTTATTTTTTTTACTGGAGGTGACAATTTTCCTTTTGGCCTTCCCAAACCTTACTTTGCCAATTCCTTCTCTAATTCATATGACACACTTTATAACCTATTATGACTCATATAAAATTAAACTAAGAACTGACTAAAATAGCACAACATGACAAGCATTAGGTTCAAAGTGGAACAGAAATTTAAGATATTGATTCAAACAATCCATAGTGTCTGACGAAGTTTTTAAGGAGTTCTGCAGATTGACAGCAAAGAATGATCTAATTCTTTTTTTAGATGTCATTTGAAGTTTTTAAGTGCTAAAAACCTAAAAGCAAACATCTATACTGTGACCTTAGGTTCAAGTTTTCAATTTTAATCCTGGAATTTCTTCCATGTGATAACAGTGTTGTGGTCATCTTTTATGTCCAGAGGACCCATAGTATTATTGTAAATTGCTTTGTAAGTGGAGATCTGACAATTCTTTATTTATTGAAAAATACATTTTGCTAGCTTCAGCTTCCTAGGCCTTTTAAGGATTAACACAAAATTCTATTCTAATAATGGCACAATATACAGGACTGTGCAAAGCTGAGAGTTCTCTGTGGACATAATCTGGTGCATGCTCACAGCTATGCATTTACTTGCACATGCAAAAAAAACTGAGAAGGTTTGCATATGCTGCCTTTTATGGACAATTTAAAAGTCAAGAAGGAAAAGAGAAAACAAAACACCTGAAGATTTTAAAAAAAAAAAGCAAGCCTGAAAACTCACACTAGCAGACTATAAAGGTAGAACTGTAACCTGGAGCCAGGGCATAGTGGTCTGATGGCACATAAATTCACCTTTATTATCTTCCCAGATGTTCAGAGAGGCTTGTCAAGGACTGGAATGACTTTCACCACCCACATCTTTGGTTTCCATGATGTCCTCCTCCTCTAATGCAACTTTCTGGCTCGAAGGATGAGGCAGCATCCTTTCCCTCTGTTCTTATAGCTTGAGTCATATATTAGTTCTGCCTCACAACAACTTCCTTAAAAGTCCTGGAAGAAGTAGCCTTAAGGCTTGCCTTGGAGTCCTGCAAGTTATCACAGTCAGAGGTCATTGCTGAACAGCAATAAAAAGAAATGCTTTGTTTTAGTCAGCAGCAAAAACTTAGTCTATACTTTATATGAAATAGAAATTTATGTTCATCTTCCAAAAAATATTATAAAACTCTAAACATATAACATCACTTCTGAAAGACTGCGAATGGGAACCCACACACACAATTAGTATAAAAATGATTGAAAAAAAAAAAAAGATGTACAGCAAGCAGCTATTCAATTCTCATTTGCCACTAAAATTAAGAAATATTAACCTATATACAACCTCAGAATTCCCTCTTCCTTTAAATAAAATGAGTATTTAAAGAAAATTGTTCTCTGAGATAGTAAAATCTTCATTGCAATTGGAAGAAGCTAACTTCACAGCTCATCCTGATTAAACAAGCTGAAAAATGAATTTTAAAGTAGAGATGGGGCCTGTCTTTAAAAAAAAACAAAAACAACTATTTCTCATATAGTTTACAATAGTCTTCTATTGAACCAAAAAAAGGGATCTAGAAGTGAACTGCTGGATTCTAGTTTTGAACTTCACATGAGTAACAGCATCACAAAAAAACACCACATTTGAGCTATATAAAAAAGCTCTGCATTAGCTAATGGGCATATATAAAACAAGATTTTGTTCATTACACACAACTAATATTACCTTGAACCTACTGTGCAGTTTTGAAAACCATGTTTTAGGAAACGTCATCTTACCTTGCTTTTGCATGAAAGTTATGAGAACAGGCTAAACGGTGCTGTATATACTGTTAATTTCCCTCAGCTCCAAATGGTGTGCCAGCTCTTTCATACACACTGTGATGACAGAAAATATTACATATGCAGAGTAGAGTTGGACATTTTCTTCAACTCCCATTCCTTAGAGATGGAAATATCCAACAGTTTCTAAAGAGAAGTTTTAAGGGTTTATGGCTTGAAGTTTAATAGTACTCATTTAGAAAAAGTCCACATTCTTTCCAAAAATTACATGCTGTGCTCAACTCACAGATTCATTTGCAGAAGACTTGCACGTGTAAGTTGTTTACAACTCCAACAGAATTTTAAGAATGAATAGCTGATGTCTAGTTTCTTCCCATGCAAGACATTTCATTAAAGAACAAGTATTTACCTATAGAAAAAGATGAAGAATTGCTTCGTTCCTTGCTGTTATCACTCACACAGATGATACACAAACAAGGTCTGATCCTTGGCTTCTGCTGAAGTCCCTTTGTGATAAGAACGCTTACATGAGTCATCAGCAGGCGTAAAGCCAGAATTATTTAGTGCATCCCCCAGGCTGTTCGAAGACATGCCAGGACTAGGTTTGGCTTTCACCTCTGGAAGCAGAACACTAACTTCAAGCCACTTTTCTCACCTGGTCCCCTCATCTTGTCTGGAAAAAGACTTGTCCTGAACTGCAGCTTCTTGCTCTTCCAGATGGTAACTTCTAAAATACACAATAGGAAAGTGGGAACATTCTCACATCTTCACAGATGTTGTAAGATTAAAAATTTTCATGTAAGATATAAAAAACTGCCAGCTCAAGGACAGTAGTATGCTTCCAAGTGGATAATATATTTTTAAAATGTTACATATTTCCTAGGGATCTCAAACAGAATTACAATGCAACTCTAAAGCTGCACAGTGGCTCAGGGCCAGATTCTCAGCCAAACAGCATAGACTAAGTCTGAAGAGCATATTCAACTTGCTTTAGACTTCTTGTACACCTTCTTAGAACTTCTCCTATTCTAGTCAACAAGGAATTGTCAGGATTATGGTACAGAATCAGTAATGGTGCAGCTGAATGGAGTCCACAGAAAAACCTTAGGGATGATTGCTTTTAGAGAAAATGTTAAAAAATATTGATCTAAAAATGAGAGAAATTAAGCAAATATTGCACCACCGCCTTATTTTCAGCTGTACAACAGTACAGGGAAATCAGACGTGATAGCCCTGTCTAGTGAAAGACTCAAATACTGTGTGCAAAGGCCATGAAGCTGGGGATTGCAAATGCAAACAAAACAGCTGCTTGCTTTTTCTTCAAACCAGTCTTCAGTTTATCACTGGTTTCTTTGACAAGCCTGAAAGGGCAGTTTATTGAGAAGTGATCATGAAATGTACATCAAGGCATCACCATGCAGGGTATTCCTAGCAAGTTTTCCCTTATTTGAGAGATTTTAACCTACTTTATCATAGGATGCCCTAAGTAAGCAATGAGAATGTATACATCAACATAGAAAGAGGTCTGTATTACATTGCTGTCTCCTATTCCATTTTTCCACTTGACGAGATAGGCTAAGCAAGGCATGTTACACAGATTTTCTAGATTAGAAAGGACCGGTTACTTTGCACTTCCAGTGTGATTCTTCTTGTCATTGCTTGACATTTCTTTAAATGGATTCACAGGACTTTTTCTGGATGCACTTATTGCCCACATTCAATCTGTGATTATCCATCTTATATTTCCACTTTGCAGAGACAGTAATGTTTCCCTATGTGTCATTAGGAATTCACAAAGCTAATTTCTTGTTAGCATTGTCTCTTTTCAACTTGCCCTATATTGCCATCAATATTTTTGTTGTGCTATAAATCCACTGAAGACAGTGAAGATGCCTGAAAACTGGAAGAGGACATTAAAGTATCCAACTTCTTTTTAAAAAAGGAAAAAAAAAAATAGCCAGAGGAACTATAGCTTACCTTCAGAAAGAATCCAGAATTTTAAAAAATAGCAAACAGTTTGTAAATCCCTCAAAAATAAAAGATAGTTAAATTCAATTGCTCTATAAGACATCTTGCTAAATTAGTGTAATCTCTGTAATGACAGGTAGCTTGGTGAATAGGGGAAGGCAGCAGTCAACATTCATAAGACCTCTGACACTGCCCTGCATGACTATCTTATATGATGGTTAAGGAAATACAAACTAGCTAGAATAACCTAGAAACGGGTATAAAATAATGGAAGATTCATCTCAAAAATAGTCATCAAATAGAAGAACACTTTCTTTAAGGATTGTCAAAGATTTCTTCACACTCATTACATAGGAAGTGTAAAGTATTTAAAGAATTTAACTGTTGTTTTTAGTATCCTAAATAAGTTTGAATTTTATGTGATCCAGGAATTCAGATACAGGATTTAATTTCTTACATGTAATGTAATACTTAACATATTAATGAACTTAACCAATGTCCATAAAACATCTTTATTTTATTACCACATGTTATATTTTCCTGGCTCTTGGCTGATTTGAGTCGGTTTAAAAAAAATACTAGCTGATGAGCATTTCAAAAATACAATTCCATATAGCATTTGGGGAGTTATTATGCTTTCTTTTCATGCATATTCTGTATTAACTCTGCAGAACTTTTGTGTTTTTTAATTCCAGCTTGGGGTTGTTCATTTTTCCTCTTTGCTTAATCTCAATGAAAGAAATGCAAATTTTGAAGTAATCAGGAACTTCAGGTGAAATTGGCATTGCCATTCATTCCGAAAATTGAAGTGTTCAGAATTTCTTTTCCCGGATTTGTTATATGTCTCTGTTCAATAGGATTTCTTAAGTCATCATGATGGTGTTCCTCACCTTCAATGTAAAAGCTTATACATGTACTGCTGTTTGATGTAAGTAGAACAATATTTAGACGGAGTACATGCTTCTGACGGGAGGTTGAAACCTTTGGAAAGATCTTATTGTAATCATACTGGCTGAGCAATTAACATTAAGTAGAAAAAGGGTACTCAGCAAGTTTTATCTAGGAGTGCGCTGGGTTTGGCTGGGATAAAGTTAGTTTTCTTTACAGTAGCTTGTTTTCCCAAATTCCTAGAGCAACACTGGTGGAGCAGCACTACCTAAAATGCCAGATGGTGATATTTAAAATACTCAAGAAAAGTTTTCACTCTGCTTTTCTTAGGTGCTTTCCCATGAAAAGACATGTCTTTCTTATTCTAGCTGGAACACGTGGTTATTGAGAAGGTTAAGGAGGAGAGAGAAGAATTGCTACAATACTGTTCTAGAGTTGGTCAGGAGCAAGGTAGCAAAGGGCACCAGGGCAACTTCAGCCCCAGACATTGGGCACCTCCCCAGAGACAGGGATGGGACAAGGCTGGGATGGGATGCCCTGCTGCAGCTTTGCTGGGTCAGTGGCTGACATCCCCGGAGGGATTGACATGGGGTCCTGATCCATGGGCAGGAAAGATCACAGAATCACAGAATGGTCAGGGACCTCTAGAGATCATGTAGTCCAATCCCCTGCTAAAGCAGCTTCACCCTGAAGCTTCATCCTGAGCGGATTGCCTAAGATAACATTCAGGCGGGTTTTGCATGTCTCCCAAGGAGACTTCACAACTTCTCTGGGCAGCCTGTTCCAGTGCTCTGTCACCCTCAAAGTAAAGTTCTTCCTCATATTCCTCAGATGGAGCCTCTTTGTGTTGCAGTTTGTGCCCATTGACCCTCGTTCTTTCTCTGGGCACCACTAAGAAGAGCCTGGCCCCGTACTCTTGACACCTGCCTTTAAGGTATTTGTGGACATTGATCAGATCCCCTCTCAGTCTTCTCCGTTCCAGGCTACACAGGCCCAGCTCTCTCAGCCTTTCCTCAGAAGGGAGATGCTTCAGTCCCCTTCTTATCTTCATAGCTCCCCGCTGGACCCTCTCCAGCAATTCCCTGTGTCTCTTGAACTGGGGACCCCAGAACTGGACGCAGCATTCCAGGTGTGGCCTCACCAGGGCAGAGCAGAGGGGCAGGATCACCTCCCCCAGCCTGCTGGCCACGCTGCTCCCAATGCCCCCCAGAGTCCCATTGGCCGTCTTGGCCCCATGGGCATACTGCTGGCTCATGGGAACCCCCAGGCCCTTCTCCACAGAGCTGCCTTCCAGCAGGTCACCCCTGGCCTGTGCTGGTGCATGGGGTTGTCCCTCCCCAGGTGCAGGACCTTACACTTTCCTGTGTTGAGCTTCATCAGGTTCCTCTCCTCCCAGCTCTCCAGCCTGCCCAGGTGTCACTGAATGGCAGCGCAGCCTCCTGGGCTATCAGCCACTCCTCTCGGTTCTGTATCACCAGCAAACGTGCTGAGGGCACACTCTGTCCCTTCAGCCAGGTCATGGATGACTAATTTGAACAGGACTGGACCCAGCACTGACCCCTGGGGAGCACCACTAGCTGCAAGCTCCCAGCTGGACTCTGCTGCTGATCACAACCCTCCAAACTCTGCCATTCATCCAGTTCTCAACCCACCTCACTGCCCACTGAGCTTACCCACGCCTCTTCAGCTTATGTATGGGGATGTTATGGGAGACAGTGTCAGAAGCCTTGCTGAAGTCAAGGTAGACAACATCCACTGCTCTCCCCTCATCTACCCAGCGAGTCATTCCATCACATAAGGCTATCAGATTGGTCAAGCATGATTTCCCCTTGGTGAATCCATGTTGACTGAAGAAAATAAGGATAAAATAAGGAAGATAAAGTGAAATAATATAGTTATGCCAGCCAATCCACCCGTATGTCTTCTCCCTCACTGCAGCCATCAGCCTCCCCCGGGTCCAGGGAAGGTGTGTGCATGGGCAGGCAGCATGGTGTCGTAATTCATTTTGTATGTTGACATTTTGAATTGTGTGTGTACCGATGGCCTATGCTGTATTGCTGTAGCTGCATATAGACAGCAGTTACCTTTGTAAATAAATAAACTATCTGTATCGGAATTTTTATATGTTTATAAATCACCATCATGTAAATATTTAAATTTTTTAAAAAATAGTTTAGGAATCATAACTTTTACTGCCCTGATGGTTCTATTTACCAGTGTGCTCAAGGTAGACATCATGGCTACATTTACCCAAGTAAAATGAGCAGTGCCAGGGAACATTTCCAGACACAAGAACCTGATCTTCTACAAGATTGTCAGCATGGTTTTGGCCAGACCGACTGCTTCTCTCCCAGATGAGAACTGGGCACAGCCTGGGCCAGAGCTTATTCTCAGCAAGCACCTGGGTGCAGCCATCTGTTTTGTAGGGTGAGAGAGATGAAGGGAGATGACCAGGCCTTGTCGAATAGCCTTGTGTAGGCAGACTGGTCTTGGCAGGTGCTAGCTTACTAGCATAAATTTAGTCAATACTTCTTGAATGTCGTGAATAGTTAACCTATACAGCAAGATCACTTTAATAGAAGCGCTGGCTTTTTGTCAGGAAACAAAGAAATTATAAGTGGTCTACAGCAGACTTTGCAGGCGACTCTCCTAACAAAGAAGTGTCCATAGGTGATGTGATGAAGAAGGAATTTAGACAGACAAATTATCACAGAGGAAAGAACTTTAGTTTGAAAACATGGGCAACGAACCTGACTTAAAGATACAGACAAATAAAGTGTTTCTCTCACATCAGGCATAGCATTTTGCATACACAGTTCTCTAACACTTATCCTTACATATCAAAAAATATGAGCATATATAAGCATTGAAAAATTAATATCAGAGGGATTAAGTTTAAGACACTTTTTCCTGTAGGTGGAATTTCAGAAACCCTGATGTACCTTTTCCTCTTACTGCAGCAACATGCCTTCACTCTCTTCCAGGACTGAGGGAAAACCACATTTTCTACAAGACAAGAACACAGCTACCACTTGCCATTCTCGGGAAAGAAACAAGAAAGGTTTTGCCTGATAGAATCGGACAAGATTACTTTTTTCATATATGGAAGAATATTCTGTTCTGCTTCTAAAAGACATAGCAGAAACATCCACAATGATTTAATCAGGTATTGCAGATGTTACAAGAATTGTTCTCAGAGTGCTCTCTGGTTTATTAGCAGGGTTTGTATGGCTGTTATCTGTTTTAAAAGCTCAAAATAAATACGTAATACCATTTCACTTCAGGGCAGCTTCATTGTCTTCAGAAATGTTCATACAAGGTATCTCAAGACATTTGAGATTGCAAACAAAAATAAGATTGTGTGGCAACCAAGTTTTTGCAACCAATTCTGTATAATTCAGGAGTATGAAATACGATGTGAACATCAATGTTCAAGACTTCACATTCATTTGCATGACTTCTAGTTTATTTGTGGGGATATTTTGGCAACCATTATTGTGGAGGATTTATTCCTTTATTTTCCTCAATTGTCACTGCATTGCCCTTCAAATTGATGGAAAGGAAGATTGTACTAAAGTACAGGAAACCTACTCTTAAGGAAATGTTTTTCCATTGTCTCTGCATGTGCCAAGCACAATACATCTTTGCCTTTCACTGATTTTAAAGACATCTTTTAAAAGTAAGGGTTTGCAAGGGCTAACCCAGTGGTCTAATTTTTCAGTGATTTCCATTGTTCTTTTGACAGGAGGAAGAGCGAGAGATTAATTTTCTAACTAGCTCCCAAAGTCAGATGGGATTAAGAGTGTCACAAAAAAGGAAATAGAAGAGTAAGTGTGAGGTAACCATCTCCTCTATATAGGGAAAGCATTTCTCTTTAGTAAAAAGAACTCATGAAAATGCAGAATTTTTATGTAAAAATAGTGGTCACAGGAAAGTGCTTTCCAGAGACAAAATTCACAACTATGTTTAAGTAGAATCTGATGAAGACCACTATAGTAACATGACTTAAAAAAGGTTGTGCAGAGACCACTCTAGGATCAACTCTCTGTAGTTTTAGCAGATTATCTTCATACACTACTTGTATGAATAACACGGTTTTTTTGTGTTTCAGATCAACTGAAACATTTCTCTAAGTGACACTGGGGACAGGAGAATGCAAACATAACTTATATCTCAGCTTTAGTAGGAATTTTGGCGTTGCCTTGCTGAAGTAGGGGGAACAGTCTTGGAAATGAAATAGGAGAGTGTGGCCTAGACAAAACCTTTATAGGGTAGTGCAAAACTTATTTGAAAACAGTACTCAGGCAGAAGATTTAGAACATTCAGTATCAAAATGGAATCATATGTTCAGTGGGATTATGTTATGGTTCCAGCCCTGGTCAGTGTCTTCATCTTAATGATGGGATAAAGTATGAATAAGCACATCAACAGCTAAGAGAGCACTGAATGACAGGATAATTTAACATTCTCTTGACATATGGGAGAAGTGGTCTGAAAAAATGTAAGACGCAATTTAATAAAAACAAGTGAAAGTTTCAACATTTTTGTAGCAATGAGCAACTGGGTGGGGGACTACTAGCTTAACAGTAGTCTAAACAGACATGTTCTAAACATAACCTAATGTCACGCTGCTGCAAAAAGGGCAAACAATATTATGGGATACTTGAGCAGGAGTTAATGGTAACACATGTGAAGTAAACCTACTGTTCTACTCGGAATTGATATGGGTCTCAACGGAATAATTGTGATCTTTTTTTTCCCTGACTATAGACCAGTTGGACAGACTTAAGAAAATATATGTTGTGAGGAAAGCTTGAAAGAAACTGAGTTATTTAGCTTAAAGAAAAGATGGTTGAAGGAAAACTTCCCAACAGTCTTGAAATCTGCAAAATACTGTTGCAAAGAAACAAGTATCTTAGAATCAAATTAGTCACCCTTTAACAGCTGTCTGTCTCTCTGACTGATGGTAATAAAGGAAGTCTAATCTAAATTAGGATCCTAATTTTCCCATGCATAGATTACGTTAAGAAAAGCAAGGATACTTTCAGGTCTCACAGACCAAGATTCATCTAATGCACTTCTCTTCCTCAGTTGTAATTGATATAATTACTCCTTTACTTCAAGTGGTGGTGTTTATGACATTTTAAGGCACAACAGAAGGCACAAAATGAAATGGATGAGATCTTGGCTTTGGCACTTCGTTAAATGCACATTACTTGCTACTGGAAGCAGATTTAAAAGTCCTGATACCTTATACATAAAACCAATGTGCAACTCCAGGTTCATTCATATCCTAGCTGAGATCTTACAAAGCTGCATATCTGAAAACAATCTTGGTACTAGGACAGAGTTCTCCTCCATATAGCTATCCCTCCTCAAAAGACCTCAGAAAAATTTCATCAGCTTTCACCAGAAAACCTCACCAGAAGCCTCCACATATCTGTTTCTTGTCAAGGCCCCTGCTTCTGCCTATCTTAAAGCAGCTCCACTTTAGTGGGTTAACCCTCTGTGGACTCTGGAGAAGTTTTAAATAGTTTGTCCAAATAAATGTATCCATTTGTTTAACAGCAATGGCATTTGTATAATAACCAACCAAAGTACACACTCACCTTATTGGTTTGTTGTCTCATAAATTATAAAATTCCAGCGTAACTTTTATCTGCTGGTTCAAATGAATGGTTTAGTTGAAAGTTTAATTTCTACATGGAATGCTTCCACTGCAAGCCAGTTCAATGGCTGCCACAGCTACCTGCGTGTAACAGGTCAAAATCAATTTTACTTTCCACACACAAAAAAAACCCAACAAACAAAACAAAACAAAACAAAACACAACCACCCACAAACCCAAAACTGCCTACTTCTTATCAAGAAAACTTGCCTGCCCTCTGGATAACAGCTTAGCCTTTCCTCCATCCTTCCTTTTTGAGACATAGAAGATTTGTGAGTGGTGATTGGTGACAGCCAGCCTCGCTTCACTAAGGGCAACTCATGCCTGACCAATTAGGTGGCCTTCTGGAACGGAGTTACAGCATTGGTGGATCAGGGAAGAGCAACTGATGTCATCTACCTGGACTTGTGAAAAGCATTTGACACTGTGCTGCCTAACATCCTTGTCTCTAAATTGGAGAGAGATAGATTTGACAGGTAGACCAATCAGTGGATAAGGAATTGGCTGGATAGTCACATTCAAAGTGTTGCAGACAATGGCTCTATCTCCAAGTGGAGACCAGTGATGAGTGGTACTTCTTAGGGATCTGTACTGGGTCCAGCACTGTTCAACACCTTTGTCAGTGACCTGGACAGTGGGATTGAGTGCACCCTCAGCAAGTCTGCCAACGATACCAAGCTGTGTGGTGCGGTCAACATGGTGGAGGGAAGAGACACCATCCAGAGGGATCTTGAGAGGCTTGAGAGTTGGGTCCGTGTGAACTTCATGAAGTACAACAAGGTCGAGTACAAGGTCCTTCACTTGGGTCAGAGTAATCCCAAGCACAAATACAGGTCGGTGAATGGATTGAGAGCATCCCTGAGGAGAAGGACTTGAGGGTGCTGGTGGATGAAAAGCTCAACATGCCCTGACAATGTGCACTTGCAGCCCAGAAAGCCAACCATAGCCTGGGCTGCATCAAAAGAACCATGACCAGCAGGTCGAGTGAGGTGATTGTCCCCCTCTACTTTGCTGTCCTGAGACCCCACCTGGAGTGTTGCATTCAGCTCTGGAGCCCCCAACATAAGAAGGGCCTGTTGGAGTAAGTCCAGAGGAGGGTCACAAAGATGATCAGAGGGCTGGAGCACCTCTCCTATGAAGACAGGCTGAGACAGTTGGGATTGTTCAGCCTGGAGAAGAGAAGACCCTGGGGAGACCTTATAGCAGCCTTTCAATGTATCAAAAGAACTTATGAGAAATACGGTGATGAAAGATTGATGAAATATTTTTCACCAGGGCTTGTAGTGACAGGACAAAGGGTAATGTAATGGCCTTAGGCTGAAAGATGGTAGATTTAGATAAGCTATAAGGAAAAAATTCTTTATTATGAGGCACTGGAACAGGTTGCTACAGAGAAGCTGTAGATGCCGCATCCCTGGGAGTGCTCAAGGCCAGGCTGGATGGGGCTTTGAGCAATGTGGTCTAGTGGGAGGTGTCCCTGCCCATGGCAGGAGGGCTGGAACTAGGTCCATTCCATCACAAACTATTTTATCATTCTGTGATTTTATATTTTCAAATTAGGAAGCAAACCCCTAGGCTGATTCTCACCACCTGCATTTGTCCTTTTATGCCCTCAGACCCACAGGGTCAAGACTGATAAAATGCAGAAATTGCAGTGTTGATTGCATTAACGAGCCCGTTAAGGTGGCAATCATTGAGAATCCACTCAAGTAGAGCCCTAAAATGTTTTCATTTACATACCAGAATTAAAACTCCCATTCCCCAAGGTACTCTCCAAGTGTTTTATTTCAGTGCACTCATTGCAACATTTAGCCAGGTTGACCATATGAGCTGCTGTCCTAAGGAGCTCCAGGTCTTCCTCTGCTTTGCCAGTTCTCTGACCATAGGATACACAGAATACACCTTTGAAGTGGACAGCTGCACAGCCATGGCAAGGCTTTAAATTTCTTAGATGCCACAAGGACTTCATGTGTTCTACACGGAAAGGGTGGAAGCTGTTGGCCCCATAAAGTGTTAAAAACCAGGCCATACGCTTGGAACTCTGGAGTTACAGGAGGACTCTTCCAGTAATCTGTTATGCATATATTACATGAATATATAAGCTATTTCATATATTAATTCAATCTTTAAGGCCTTTTATCTTTTAACCAGTCTGTGGTATCAGATATAAATCTAATTCACAAACTGCACTTAACCTCTCTTTTCACATGTTCACCTCAGGTTAGTCCATGCCATCTCCTGCTTCACAAGTATTGACTAAACTCAGTTAAAAATTTGCTGGAGTGCAGGGGAAATATCTGACACATCAGAACACAAGACCTAATCAGTTATTGGCAAATTACCTTCTACTTACTTCACATAGATCTCTCTTGCTCAGGAGGCCAAGCAAAATTATTAGATCAGAAAAGTACTTTCTGCCTCCTGTTACACCCCAGAAGAATACTTTAAAAGATGTAGCTTAGCACCCATGTTCAAAACACTATGAACAGAGGCTTTTACAAAGTACAGTGCTATGCATTTCAATAACTAGTCATGTGGGAGTGTTGAAAGTTGCTGTTACCACTTCATAAACCATCTTCTTAGTACACTCGACAGATCTCATGAAAGACCCCACTCATAGGAAGATAGGCTAGATTAAAACCTCTGACAAAAGTCTAAACATCCTTAAAGAATGTCTTCCAAAAGGTCTGTCTTTACCAATGGGGATGGTGAAGGTGGAATTCAGAGACATGTTATCAAAGCAAGGAGGAAATCTTGTTTTGAAGTAGAAACTCTTGCAAGGAAGAAAGCATATTCCATTATTAAAAAAAAAAAAAAAAAAAAAAAAAGAGTACCAACCCTTAAATAGGCAATAACATTACTGGAAAAGTCTTTGCTTGGGAACAAGTTATAAGAAAAAACACCTATCCTGTGAGGCATAACAAGTACAGTGGAAAACACCAGTGATTCGATTAGTGTTGCAGCTGGCACTGCTGCCAGCTGTATTCTAGGAAGCGAAGCATAGACAGGACTTTTCCTCTAGTGAAATAACCTGCTTCATGTTCATCCTGAAGATCTGGAGTGGGAAGGGAACATGTGAAAGATTTAACTCCAAGAGAAACTTCACAGACTCTCCGTCATGATCAATATGCAAGTGCAGGCAGAGAGATGCTCAATACATCAGTCAGGGCAAACCAGTCTTCTCCCAGCCCCCTAGAAAAGGCAGGATATGAGAGGGCAGCTGGAGCTGGTCCCCGAGTGAATGCCTCCAGCTCTGCAGCCTACCAACTTCTACACTCTCCAGGTTCTGCCACAGCTTCACAGAGGCACAAGCTTCTCCCCGTCTTAGCAGGAAATTATACACAAGAAAAAGAAACCTGTCAGCAGCAGCAAGGCATTAAAAGACTGATTTAATCTTCAATATATGAGCACAGGCTTGTGTTTCCACCATTACCTTCAAACGGAGATCATACCACAAATGTAACGCATATACATACATGCCAGACCAATTTTGCTTCCATTACACCCATCAGCTCTGAAGCATGACTGAACTTCTAGTTTGTGGAGCTGATACTCTTTCGATTTCACTGTGAAACACCAGGAGGTGGTTTTGAAAAATAACTAAATCATGCAATTCCTTTCCTCTTGTAAACAAGACAAACACCTGCCAGAACTCAGCTAAGCAGTGAGTGATTTTATGTCTAACCACCACTCTTTCATTTGTCCACTAATTAAATCTGTTAGTCTTGAGGACCCACAAATATTAGATTATAGGTGTGTCATTACGAAGAATTCCAATTCACTTAGCAAAATAAGTATTGAAAGATAAGTACCGTCTTCATTTTCATGGATAACACTGAGTTCTTATGCTTTTTTATAAGACATTTCAAAAATCTGCAGACTGTGTCTGGTGAAACAAACTAGACATACTGGTCTCTCCTGAGTTCCTGTGCTATGAATCTATAGGACTTCTTCCTCTGCAACTGCATTCCTGCAAATATGAAAGTGTCTCTTCCATCTTCCATGCCAGTGATCATATCTATTTACCTTCCTAATATCTGGTCTTCTGGAGAAGCTGAGCCAATGAACACTGTAACCTGGAACAAACTATCACCAGCAAAAAGGCATAGAATAGCAGCCAACAGTGAGAAAATAATATAATGGAAGCAACAACTGCATAAAACAGACAGTTGCATGCTGACAGTCCAAGAAAAACATCTGGCCAACACTTATGACTATGATAGTTAATGAGCCATTCGTGAATGGGCAACCAGTTCCAAAGTCTTCAAGGGATGTGAGCATTTGAATGATGGAAAGTACAGGGGTGAAGGTGGGGAACATATTTTTCCTTTAACAGTGTTTTATGCTGTGTTGGGAGCATCTTTGGACTGATTTGACCTACAGTTTTGTCATTGACTTCACTGACATATGTATAAATATATTTATCTAGAAGTTAGTAATATATTTATTATAAGTAATCATGTTTTAACTTGAAAATACAATCATTTGGGAGATAAGCTATTTGTTCTTGTCATTACCTTTATAGGGATCACACTCCACCCTGCCCTTCTGCCTTCCTCTTCCTTCACCTTTCCTTTCCATGTCTGCTCATACACAGCTCCAACAACGTTGTCATCCCTGGCAGTTTATTTGCCTTTCACGTTCCCATTTCTCTGACACACTCTAAGCCATCTGGATCACCAGACATCCCAAGTCCACCATTTTCCCCCTTTGCTTGGGGATGATGATTCCATCTGTCTGATTCCACCCTTCCTCTCAGATCGTTCCTACAGTCTCCTCCTAGCCCCAAATTCCTCTTTGCTTACCATGATGACGTTGCAACTGTGTCAACTCATCCCAAAAATGTGATATTCCCTGGTATTATTTTCAGTTGTCTGCCATATACCAGACAAAACCTCAGAGTCTCAGCAGAGACAGGGGCCTCTAGGCAATGCACAGGTCTCAAACTGTCCTTCTCCAGAGAGTGGCTGGGTAATCACCACCCAGCTTGGTGCAATCAGCCATTTGCTCCCAGGACTCAAAGGCAGAAGCATTAGGCACTGATGTGCGAGCTACGTTGCACATCGTATAATCAGCTCGACCTTTCCTGCCTGTGAGTACTACATATATTTTACATGTAGAGCACCCTCACAGAGGAACCACAAAACCCCACATATTCTACAAAATTTTAGGTGTGTGGGATGCTTGATGCAATTTGTTACTGTTTTGGAAGTCTGGTGTTGACTTGAGTATTTGTTTCTTGTTTCTGTATAATTCTCTCATCACAACGAAGTGAAAAAAGGACACTGCATACACTTCAGATGTGCCTGCTGTTGCTGTCCACATACACTCTGCCTTCAGAGGGTGTTTTGGGAGAAGGGATGCTTGAACTCTCCTGCTTCAAGCAGCACTTGACAGTGGCCCTGACTGTGGCTATGCTTGCAGCATCACTTGATTGCAAAGACTTTTCATTGCGGATGAAAAAACAAATGAGACAGAGACGAATTATCAAATTTGCATGGAAAAAAAGAGACATACTCACAAAGTAGTCTGATGAGAGTTAGAGACGGAAAAGATGTCAGTACTCTGGACTGGCTTCTGTGACTTAGCTGGAGAGTATTTGTGTCTTGATCGTCTAGTGGGTATCATTAAAGGATGCTCAGAAGGACCATCGGATGGTCATGGTTAAAGGAGGCTCAGAAGGGCTGTCCAAACTGTGATCCAGAGACCAGGCATGAGAAAGCTCTTCCTAGAGACCACAGCTGCAGAATATAAACACAAATAAGCACCATGCCATTGCATTCGTTGTGTAACTGTGGCATCTGCTGGCAAATGCAAATGAAAATGTGCCCGAGGTCTCACCCTTAAGAAAGGGTACGGCAAAACGGCAATTAAACCTATTTCCCTGTTGCATGGCAGAACCAATAGAAAATGTGATTAAGTCAGCAGGGGGGAAAGTTACAACCTCAGGAACTGGTCCAATATCCTGTAGGCAGTAGCCTGGATAGTTTCAGTGGTCTGATCTATCACCCACTGAAAAGGTCTGGATTCCAGGAAGGCCAGATCAGCCCTGACTCACACTGGGTGCATGGCTTGTACATACAGTAGGAGCAAAGTTGAGCTGAGGACACAGCAAACGCTTGTTTGCCCACAGTTTGTGTCTCATACACAAATTGGTGCTGAAAAACTACAGCTGGACTTTACATGGCAACTGTGTTCCCCCAGTGCTGTTTCCCCTTCTCATCTTTAGCAGAATCTATAGAATATAGATAGTATTGCAAATCCCATTTTGTGCAGATGGCTTCCAAAGTCCATTTTCTTGCTCTGTTTTCTGGTATAACCCTTTAGTCTGTATCCTGCCCAGACTTCCTTCTTACTCCTGAGGAGTGTCTTTTTTTACCTTCTTGCCCTGTCTGAGGGGTTCCCCTCTCACCCTTAGTTCCTCTATTGTTCTTGAGCTTTTCTTTAAACACCTCACTAACCTTTCAGTAATATCTACTGTTACCCTAGCACCAGCATTTCTGAAACTCTTTTCAGGTTTACTTTGATCAGTAATATCAGAACATTCATTTAGGATAGTAAATCTGTCCCTGTCTTGTTCCTGGATTCCAGGGATCATTAGATGGAGGGGAGGCATCTAGTTGGTTAAATGTTGGGAGTTTTCAAGATGAAAAGGGCATTCTTACTGACATTTTAAAACCTCAGGATTTTAAACTTCTTACTATTACGTAAGAAGTAGCGAGACTACATCTCTGAACAAGGCAACAGAAGTCTACCTGTATCTTCCTACTCAGGCCTCTACTCTTTTTTTAGATCTGGCTCCTACTCTAACCCTTAGTCCTAATACGGGCTATAGTTATCTGCAGTCTGACGCAGAAAGATTAGCTATGACATTGTTTTAAAACCATCCTGAAATTGCAATTTTCCTTTTAAGTCATGTATTGAATTGATAGGAAAAACATTGTTTCTCTGTAAGACAATTAATTAGTTTAATATATCAGATAAGAACAGAGATGAGAAAATATTCCTCTTCAGATGCTTTCTACGTAAATTTCACCATAAACTTGGATTGACATATTTTAATATCCTGACAATATAAAGCAATCTTGTGCTTATATTGCCCCTTTTTTTGTCATTGTCGTGACAATAAGTGATAAAAACATATCCACGGTCTTGAATTTATATTAAGATTGTAATAAATCTTAGACAGCTCTATTCTGGAGATGGAAAAAATGATGAGGTCATCCCATCAAAACGCCTGCCAATGAAGGAATATTTTCTGCAGTGTAGTCTCCGCTGATTTACAGCCAGATTGTACAAATGACTTTAAGTGATGGTTTCCTTTCTGAAAACTACTTCAAGAGAACGGCAACACAAAATGTGTCATGGAAATTAAACAGTATACTTTTTCCAGAAGCTTTTTCATGTCAAAAATATCTAGTCAATCATATTTGTAATAAATTGAGCAAGTACATTGCTCACATATTGAAAGTAAAACGAACAGACACTTAAAAGGATGAATAAAAAAATGACTACAGCTTTGATTGAAACAAACATAACTCTTTTCCACTCAGTATATTGTGGAACAAAACTGTAAATCAGTTCTATCTCCCAATTGTCTGGAACCAATCTAATAATCTTTAGCAGTTTTGAAATGCAAGAGGGGAGATGGAAATCACAATACTTACACAAAACATTCCTGGTCTGAAGATGATGCTGTGTCTGCATTAGCAGCAACCAGTTCTGTGATGGGATTTTAAAGGCTGGAATCCTTATTCATTTTAAAGTCACACACACACACACCCTCCTATACACTGTAGTCCCCAAGGGGATGGTTTCACAGTAGATTTAAGAACATGTGCAATCACACTGCCACTGGAAGCGTTCTTCACTCACCTCTGCTGCCTCCTTCACCCACCACAGAAGCATATTCCTGAATGTCACTTTTTGGCAGCTATGCCAGCTTATGTTGGTTCAAGCTGATTGCTAAACCTCAGCCTCAAAGTGGATAGAGAAATTAAAGAGTATGCAAGATCCCCTGCTGGTTATCTGGGTTCCCCATGGACTTGCTGTTGCCTAGTTTGAAAGTTAAGATGATCCTGCAGAGACAACTTGAACAACTCTGAATATATATGAATTTTATATCTGAATCTTCTGCCTGAAGTGGCTTGCAAAGATGAATCCTGGAAAAGCATTTACCCCAGCATTAAAGTTCAGACAACACAAAGTGTCTTAGCATAGACATCTCATGGATGTCTGTTGTGATAAAAAAAGATGCTGTAGAGGAATGAAGGCAGTGGGTTGGTCAGCATTGATAACATGCAGCTGTGGCCTGGCCTCAGAGGCAGTGGGTTGGTTGACATGGATGATGTGCAGCTGTAGCTTGTTCCTGCTAAGTAGTTAAATAGCCCTGAGGAGTGTGGGTTGGGTGGAGGAGGGGTAGTGTGGCCTGATCTCTGAAGGAAGGAGCTATAGCATGGACAGTAGATGCTGGCCAACAGTAAAGCCTTGTTGCAGCCTACTAGTTTGTTTGTGCCTTAACAAGATGCCAACGTTTTCCTATGACACATATATAGCAAAACATATTTATAAAACACTCCAGTCAAAAGACAAATGTAGGTAGCTTTGAATGTGTACACATGTAAAATCCATTCTCTTTCAATTATGAGTATTGGTTGGATTTTGATTTTTGCTGTTCAGTTAACATAGCTGAGTCAAGAAAATTTTTTTGAGTAATGTTATGCTGGTGATTTATCCTGTAGATTGTACAAATTTCTCAAATATGTCTATTTTTTCTTATCTATGATCCAGTTAATTTCAGTGTATGAAGTTCTGTATCTTAAGAACTTTAGAAATATACCTTACCACTACAAGACTTGCATTCACTGGTGGAAAATAATGCCCTCTTTGGCATGGTTTTGCCTGGTTTAGGATCAATTAATATAAGCTGAGTCTTAGTGAGGAATGCACAAACCAGACAGAATTCTAAGCTTAAAAATTTATTCAAACCTATTGAAACAGGAAAAATATAGTCCTATTTCAAAAGTGACTGAAAATCACATATTAAAGTATGTATATACGTGTGTATGGATACTTCAAAAACACTTAAGATCACTAACAGATCAAGCTGTCTTCCTCTGCATTCTTTTCATGCATTTTCCACAGTCAGACACAATATTTCCAAATCCTCCACTGTAGCTAAAGCAGAAATCCTTTATATGTTGTAGATCATTAAACTGATTTTAAAAATATATCAACCTGAAAAAAGTCACCAGTGCAATTCTGAAGAAAGCTACTGTGATAATTAGTAGTAGTACGAAAATTATAAGTAGGCCATTACTTGACTATTGCAACTAACTCTAGTGTCAGCACATTGGAAAGGATGCTGACTGACTAGAAACAGTTTAAGAAAGAAACAAACACAATTCAGTCTCTGGAAAATGTATTTCCCAGTAAGACAGGAGGCAAGAATAGCCATATCTTGGTTATGATCCTTTCCTCTCTGAAGAAAAATGTTTTTGTAACAGAGAATCCTTTAACCTAGCAGACAAGCTGGAAACTGCTTTCTATGTTGAGTGTAGAATACATACATTTTAGTTTAAAAATCTTCATGTCACACACAAAAAGCAGCGATAAAATCAGTTTACATTAGTACAAAATCCATTGATGTGAGCAAGTAGGGTTTATTGTCTAGTTTTTTAGAATTTCTAGAAATGTAAAAGTCCAACAGATTCTTCTTGTGTTTATATAAATATATTCACATAGTGTTTGCAAGGATACAGGAAGCATTGTGAACAGCAATGTATTTGATATTGATGACTTGAATGCACAGAGCTTGCTCCAAAGTGTGTTGACCTCAACAGAAGCATTTTTGTAAGCTTCATTGATACCTCAGTTGAACAAGGCATATGAACGTGGAGCAAAATCCAAGAACTTCACTGCTTAATAAAAGATTTAACATCATCTTAACAACCCAATGTATAAATTCTCTAAAACCCTTTCTCAATCAGCTGCCACTTCCTATCCCTGGAGGCAGCTAAAACTCTAGCCCATGTGTTTCTAAGCTATCAGGGTTGCCCAAATCTAAGAAATCTTTGCATGCTCCAGTGTTTTGCTTTTATCAGGTTCATACTGGCAATTAAAGTTCCTTCTGTAAAGTTGCTGTCATCCTAAATGATTCTACTAAACGCCCTTCAAGTAGTGCAGTTCCCCTTCACTTTTTACTAGCCTGCATCCACTTTCATCTTCCATACTGGATCTGCATCTGCAAGAAATCCCTGGACCATTTGTCCTCATTGAAGCACAACCTAAAACCTTGGGAGCTGCAAAGGCCCACAGGAGAACATAGCCAGCAGAGCCAGCCAACATGCAGCAGTTTGCGCAGCAGTTCCGGGGCTTTGCTTCAGGATCTTCAGGAGCTTCTTTTGGGATGGTTGGAAGACTCCTGGGAGCTATTTGGGGACCTCAGTGCAGCCACTCCTATCATTGCTGCTGCGGAGTGTGGGTTTCTGCAGCAGGTATTGCCTGCTAGCAAGCTCTAGCAGCCTCTCACCCCAGCTCCACCAGCAACTCCAAATCAAATGGAACTTTTAACTTTTTGTTTCCAACTGGTTTCTCCTTAGCAAGGGCCAAACATTGTGTCAGCAGGTGCTGGAGGTGCCCATGTAGCTGCGGGTCCTAGGTCAGAAGTGGACCAGAAATTCTGCCGTGGTGTGTTTGTGTGCTGGGCAGTGGTGGTGACATGTGGCAGGGCATGGTCTCTAGTCCCTAGGAGTGTCTACCCCTGGCACATCAGAGACCTCAGCTCAGAGCAAACTCCCAAAGGCAAGTGCAGCTGTGCAGCTGGGGGCTGCAGGGTTGCCTGGAGCCCCTTGCCAAGGCTGGGCCAGAGCTCCTCGCCTGCAGGACATGAGTGCTGGGGAGGGCCATCCTGCCAACCGAGTGAGCTGCAGGAGGTGGTCCACAGGCTGTGCATCAGAAACGGTGAACAGGAGGCTGACTGGAGCTTCTCCAAAATCCTTCAGGGACCAGACCTGGCCCAGCTGTGCCAACGGAAGGGGAGGTCCATGCCAGTGGGAATAGGAAATGGAGATTACCATGATGGCAGACAATGGAAGCTGGTGACTTCTAGTACCAGGAGGATGGCTACTATCCCACCTGCAGTTCCAGAAGGGAATCAGCGCCCTGGTAGTAGAGTATGCACTGGGACATCTAACCGCAAAGCCTCCAGGCCAGCAGTGCCTGAGCACCAGAGCAGCACCAGCAGTAGCTGTAGGAGACTGTTGCAAGGACGGAGGCTCCCATCTGCCCACCTGACCTGATCTAGGGAGGAGGTCTTTCTCCTTGCCAAGGGCTTGGATCAGGGATACTGTGGAGAGGCTGCTAAGGCTTGTCTGGCCTTGGGACTGCTATCCACTGCTGCTCTTCTACAGAGGCAACAACAATGCTGCCAAGGAGACCTGGAGCCACAGGTCTAGTCACAGGTTCTTCTTAAACCACAGGTCTAGTCACAGCAATGAACCAGTAATGGAACCAAAATTGTATCAGACCTTGGAGCATTTTTTATTTAACTTTCCTTGCCTGTAAACACATTTCCTCCATCCCATCATGAGTCCGTGAACTCACTCTGTCCATTTGTATGTTCTTACTGCATCTGTATTAGATCTTTATATCTCTTCTGCCTCAGAAAAATCTACTTCCTTTCTGAATATGATTACTCCTTGTACTTGCCTAAGCCTAAGTCACAGCACTTTAAGAGGGAATACAAACAAAACCTTTAAATACCTCAAGCAACTTGTGATACAAGCTGGCTAATTGAAAAACTCTAACCCAGAGACCCTTATGAGACATGGCTGCATTTAGTTTCAGCTTGTAGACTGTTGTTAGGTTTAGGTCATTATACCACTGTTTAAGTATTTAATATTTAAAACACTACCACTTAAGAACTTTTTTAATTCTAAGCTAAAGTTGCATTTAAGAACTGAAAGAAATGCACAGGAGCACTCAGTAACGTTAAAAGTAAAAATGCACTCATTGACTTATAGATAAAAAAATGAGAAAAAAATAAAAATGTCTGCAGTTACCCCTTCCAGAACTTTTTTTAAGAGGCAGTTCATTTAATCCCAGTGTAGCAAATACATGTCCTCTTAGACAAATATTAGTGACTCTTCATTGTTAAACCAAATCTTAAGTTTGAAAAACAAACAGGCAACTGGCTAAGGAAGGGGCAGTGAACATTATTTATTTGTTTTTATTTTCATCTCTTCAATCCTTGTTTTTCCAACCACTCAAAGTATGAAATATAGGAAAAGTTAAGTTTTAATAGCTCCCCTGAACGTAATAATACCATTCTGATGTCCCTTGAGGGTTTGGAGCTCTTTGTGCGGAAGGTCTCAAGGTACACACTTTTATAAGGGTGTCTGTAGAAAAACCAACAGGGCCCTCTACTTTTCTGCAGGTATTTCTTTCACATTCAACAAAGCAACTGACAAGTTCTCATAAAAAAAAAATAATAATCTGGTATTTTTAAGCTGGGTTTTTTTTCTGTAAAACATTACAAATTTCCCATCCAATGGCTGATATATAGTATATGGATTTCTGGTTCCACAAAGCAAAAATGGTACAAAGAAAAATAAAAATAAATACTCCCTAAAACGTAGTAATCTTGCCAAATGAGTTCTGCCTAATGCAGTCTGATAGCAAAACCCATGCACTTCCAGGATTTTCTTCAGATCCATTATTCATAGTCTTTGGGGCGCAACTTTATATACTTTTGCTTACAGTGCTTTGGAAAACTTATATTACAGCTAATTCTAGTGCATTAAAATGAAAACCAGTAGATGTTATCATCATTTGTTTTTAAAAAGGAGAAGTGGGGCCAAATGCCTGGTAAATTACATGAGTCCAGTTCACGACCACTAATTTCATATTCAGCTCTGAGACCAGCATTCTGTGGATGCCATTTTTGTATGAAGATATAAACAGAAGGGGGGAAATTGCGGAAAAAAAACCTTTAAACATAGTCATAATGAATCTTTAAGCGTAATTAGCTGAAATACACAGTCAGCTCCATGAACTGAACTTGGCATATCAGCTATACATAAACGAAGCTGATTCAAGTGAAAACCAAACTGCTGTTTTCACAATATGTATGAGATACGTAACCTAACCACTACAAACAGTACTATTCTCCTCCTCCAGATCAAATCCAAGTTCTCACAAATCAGGACCTTCTGGACATGTTTTAATACTATAACTAATAAAGTTATACTTTATTTATTTATTTATTTATACTAATGAATATAAACTAATAAAGTCCATGCTCAACATGATGTACTTTTTCCTAATTGTTCAAAAGTTTGGGATAACATGTTCTATTTATTTTTTCAGTAGGACTCTGCTGAGCTGCTGTTTATCTTACTGCTCTCAGACCACAAACTTTCAAACAGGCCCAGCTGCTCGGTGTCAGCCGTGATCTTCCACTACTCATGAACATATTCCCAAGCCCAAAAGTGTAGAGGTCCTGGAAAGTCATCTTTTTCAGGCTTAGCAAACATCAGCTGCATGCATTAAACTTTCATGCCTTGCCCATCTGTTGGAGGCAAGTGAAAAATTCTGTGAAATCTCATGGATTTTCTGTTATTTTCATGTGTCCAAACAACTCCAAGTTCCTCACCTCCATAAGAAACGCAAAACCTTATGAGGGAAACCACTGAAAAAGTGCTGCCAAGCATTATGCAAGGATCACCCTGGGGGAAAAGCATTCCCATTCCAGCAGCCACCATTCTATATGGCCATGGCTATTTCATCAGAGACCACACCCTATTATTACTACTGCTATTGTAGTATAATAATAATTATTATTATAATGATAATAATAGTAGTAGTAATCGTAATAGTAATAAATAGTGATACATAGTAAAAATAGTAATAAACAGTAATAGTAATAATAATAATAGTAATAGCAATTAAAGAATAATAATATCATCTTCAACATTCAGAACAGGAAACAGGGAGACATAAAGGTCAAATCTGCGGATGTAATAGGCCAAACTCCAGTATCCTCTTTCCAGAGTACCTGCATAAAAGCTCAAAATTTATTCCATTTTATGGGAATTTTCTGCTCAGTATTTTGAACCATAACACTCCTTTTAAACAGAACTGTTGTGATGCAAGATAATAAATGGACATTCAGAACTCACATCATTTCTCTACTGAAAATGAAAGCTAACATAAGACATGCAAAGGCAAAAACAAGTACAGCTTGCTGGGCACTTTTATTTCATCATGCAGGGGAGACATTACCCTAGGAGTCTACATGCTACCTGTTAACATTTAAAGTTTTCTGCAGATTGCCCATAAGTATACTACAGCAGCTGTTGTCCCTGGATTTCTATTAATTTATTCAAACACCTGTTCTCTCCATTGCTATCCAGTATTTCAAAACAGGTAACTTTTAATTCTATACTACATATGTCAGCTTATGTGATGAAAACCTCATCTGCATGGACATGGAATGGAGTGTAGAGGAACAACAGCAGACGAGGGAACTAAAATAACACCCAGTCCCAGCTCCTCACAGGCCCATCAAAGGAGGGCACACAGCCCAGCAGCTAAACCCAGCAGCTGGGAGTGTCCACACTGTACATATGTACATACGTATTTCCCACTAACAGACCTTCTTCCTGATCTGCCAGAGAAGGGAACAGTTTGTTAATTTATTTCTGGAACATGTGGTCATTTCAGACAACGATAACTTGGTGGAGGGGTGGCAGATGCTTTTCCAAATAACGGGAGAGAAACTGGATGCTGCTTATGGCTGTAACTGTATTTAAGAGTGCAAAACGTCCCTTCCTGACTGGTACAGGCTGACTTTTCTCCCAAATCATAGCAGGCTGGAAAAGTCTCTGCATGTGGATATAAACTCGCAGAAGAGCAGAGCCTGAAGAATTCAACCCTGCATCACTTGCTGCATACAGCTTACCAGAAGGCCTGTGAGACCAAGACCTGTGCTTAGAGGGGGCAAAAAGGTAACGGCACAGAGAGGTGCAGAGTTGTATTAGAAAGGGATGGAGTCATCCTGGACCCAGGTGCAGGAGCGGTCTGCAAACTGGGACCATGCGCGGCAATCAGTTAGCTGAGGGGAATTTGCTTGAGCTTGTCTAGACAACAATTAACATGATGAGGCATGTTTGCAGAGCACAGGGGGGTGGGGGGCGGATGGCGCCAAGGATGGCGCCAAGGAAAGATAACACCTTGCTGTTAATTGATGGCAGCTAACCACCAATCGGGGATTGCCTAGTATGCAAGGCTTAGCTTCAAGAACCAATTAGTTTAAAACGCGCAGCTTCTGAAAGTGTATAAAACCTCGTGCTTCTGTACAATAAATTGACATTTGCTTGCATCAAGCTGCGTCCCGTCTCTTCATTCGCCGCAAATTGGTGACCCCGACGTGATGCGTTTAAGGATCTGACGTTAAGGGCTCTCGAATCGCCTGTCAGAGCGACATGCAGCGAATCCCACAGAACTTTGAATGATCTGCTGAAAGGAAGCAGGAGCCGGCCAGAAATCCCTCCGGAGTTGAGAGGTGAGCTGTGGGAAATCCGTAACGGGGAATCAGGCTTCGTCCCCAGAAAGAGACGTATATGGACTCATGAAGGGTCTTCTAGTCAGATCAGGGAGTCCGTGCCTCAGTTTCCTCAAATGGTGACCCCTATGGTGGTGTTCCGAAGCCTTGGAAGAATAAGGACGGAACTGGTCGATAAAAAAGACAGCTCGTGGAAGAGGGCTGCGTTCCGGAGGAGACGGCTTGGCTGAACTTGCTGTCTGGACCAGGCGGACAACCTAAACCCCGAGGACAACACCTGTATTCATCGAGACAGGTGAGCAGCCAAGAAACTTTAGAGACTTTGAAAGAAAGAAAGTGTGCACATACAGCAGCCAATTGTATGATGCTGCCGCGGAGGGGAGCTCCGTGTCGGGAATGCATTTAGCACCTTGGTGGCAAATTCTGACTACTCTTTGCCAAGTGTGGACTAATTCTACTAACGGTGCTAAACCAGAGGAAGCTGTAAATTCCACCGACAGCGCGACTCTTCTCAAGACACAGTCAGCGATGGCGATTCCGTCCACACCTCCTCTGCCCCCAAAGCTTCTGTCACTGATTGCAGCGACCCTCACAACACAGGACCAAGCACGGGAACAGGACAACTCGGACAATGATTTTATTGACACTGATAAACCTTTTGATCCAGGTCCTATAGATCTGGAAAAGGAGCTAGACCTTTCCCCCACCCCCTTGTCTCTCCTGATGCATTGATTGTATTTCTGGGGAGGGTGAAAGGGGGTCTGAGGGATTGGTGGCAGGAATGCAAGTGGGAAACACTTCAGTGATGGGTTTTGGGAGTCGCTATGGCATGTTCAGTATTTTGTCAGACAAATCAACCTGCAGAGTGGCAGCCTGTGCAATACGAGGCTGTTAAAGGGTTAAGCAAAGCAGTGCGGGAAGGGAGGATTCATAATACATTTGCTGTGTCCCTTCTTGAAGTGATGGCAGAGCCTTATACGCTCACACTGCATGATTGGAAGTCATTGCTTTGTATGGTACTAACTGATACAGTATATGATGTGGTTATTTGATTTTTGTGAGCTATGTGTAGTGGCCTTGATTGAAAACCTTAATCGGGGAATTGCTGTTAACTATGAGCAGTTGGCTGGAGAAAATTAACTGTGCCGATTCTGTGACTCAGGCAAGGTATCCCAGGGACAACTCTTTGCAAATGAATGAGATGGCTATTAAGGCAGTCGGGATGCGGGAGTCTTGCCACAGTCTTGCAGGGTCCTAGAGAGTCACTAACTTTAATACTAACTTGATTGATTGGCTTCAGAATATTTTGCAACAAGTCGAACATCAGGAAGCTCAAGGGATGCTTTTAAAACAACTAGCTGTGATAATGTCAATGAAAATTGTAAACGGGCAGCTTTCACAATCGCAACCCCAACATGTGTCAAATGATTGTAACGCAGAACTCACAGCAGACTGTAATTCTCAGGCTGAGTTCTGGAATGCAGCATAACAGATTTTTGCTTCTCTAATCTCTTCTGTAAGAACAGTACACGCTTTTAACTTGCTTAGTAAATTAGGCTGCTGGCTTGCTAAACAAAGTAATACTACAAATAATATTTTTTTTTCTGGCTTATTAACAGATGTTGATTCTGCCCATCATATGTTGCTACAGAACCGAGGTGCTATTGATTTTTATTATTAGCACAGGGACACAAGTGTGAAGACTTTGATAGGATGTGTTACATGAATCTGAGTGACCACTGTGAATTAATTTACAAAAGTATACAAAACTCAAAAGCCTTAAAACAAAGATCTGCAACAGAGCCAGGGGCGGGATGCCTTTGGTCTCTTCTCACGGCTGGGAAACTTTGGGCCATGACTCAAAAGTATTACAGGATTTATTATAATTATCTTTAACCACCTTAGTGACGTTTGCCTTAGGTCTCCCATGCTTTTTTTTTCTGTATCCAGTGTTTAGTTGATTGTAACATAAAGCAGGTCATGGTCACCCAGCTACATACACCCTTTGCCTCCTTGCAACTAACAAGCAAAAAAGGGGAGGATAGAGAATGTCTGAAGAGATATACAGGAGAGGAAAATGGGGAATGGCTGACCTAACAAGAGAAGAGAGAACAGCTAGGTGTTGTGAAGGAGAACAGGAAAGATAAACATGGTTATCTAGTGTTTAATAGGTGTCTGCATGCTTGTAGAGATATATAGCTATGTAACTGCATGAATGATTCCTGCCCTGAGCCTGGTGGAGCATACAGCTGCGGTTTGTGGGTTTGTGTCCGGGCTCAGAGATGTAAATAGGGGCTTCTCTGTTATGGTAAAAGTGTTTCTCTTTGCATAAGAAAGAGAGGGAATGAAGGGAATGACCCCAGAGGTATGTTCAGAGAAGGCATGCTATGTTTTGAACTTTTTGACTGAACCAGTTCTTGTTTGGTGTGCCCTTCCACCTATGTATAATGTTAATCCAAAAGAAGATGATATTGTTTACACTTTGAGTGTCGATAATTGTCTTTCTGTAGATGTTAATGTAGTGGGAGGCTGTGATGGGAACGTGTCGCAGCCGTTCTTCTCTTATCCGGAGTAACAGCAGGGAAAGCATTAAAGAGTTAAATCACGTTGTTTGGTAGGCAGTTAAGAATGTGAGTTAAAATTGCCACTGCTTTTTGTTGTTGGTTCAAGGACATGGCTGTGAGGATTCTGATGGTATGTGCTGCGTGGATTTTAGGCGCCCCATTGCAGCAACATGTTATCAAAATCTGAGAAAATTTCAGCCTTTTTTGGCATCCATTCATTCAATTTGCAGTATTGTTTGCTATTGCCTTGGTTGCTGTCATGTTTGCAAGGGCCCTGCAGAACATGGCAAACCTGGCACTAGCTGCTCAAAAACAAAAAGGGGAAATTGTAAAATTGTACGGAACAAAGACAGTGGGTTATTTTGACATTGATAATACGTCTTAGTTGGTTTTTTATTTGTTCTATTACTTATACCTTGTTTTTACTTGTTCGGTTCCAAAGGTTCTTTTTGTGCAACAGGAAGGGGGAGATGCAGGAGCGGTCTGCAAACTGGGACCATGCGCGGCAATCAGTTAGCTGAGGGGAATTTGCTTGAGCTTGTCTAGACAACAATTAACATGATGAGGCATGTTTGCAGAGCACAGGGGGGTGGGGGGCGGATGGCGCCAAGGATGGCGCCAAGGAAAGATAACACCTTGCTGTTAATTGATGGCAGCTAACCACCAATCGGGGATTGCCTAGTATGCAAGGCTTAGCTTCAAGAACCAATTAGTTTAAAACGCGCAGCTTCTGAAAGTGTATAAAACCTCGTGCTTCTGTACAATAAATTGACATTTGCTTGCATCAAGCTGCGTCCCGTCTCTTCATTCGCCGCACCCAGGAGCCTGCTCAATCATAAGAACACACTAATTCATCTGGCAACGACAAAAATTTCTAAAACACAGATGGAAGCTGTGATTACGAGATTTATGTTGAGAAAATGAAAAGTGTAGGTTAAAAATTGTGGATTTACAAGTTCACCAGATATAAGTAGTGCTTTTTTCCTAAGTATGTATCAAGTTGCTAGTGGCTTGACACTGTGGAACATTCTGTATACACGGGACACACACCAACCAGTCTAGCTTTCTTCACAGCATTCTCAATGCAAACATGATAAAGTCTTGGTCAGCTTAGTTACACTGTAAACAACACTGAGCAAATAAGTTATGAAGTACAATAAAGTGAATTGGAATGCAGTTAATTTGCTGAGTAAACAACCACCAGAATCATTTATCTGAGGTACTGACAAAATCAAAATAGACTACAGATCTGCTATTACCATAATCCCTGATCTCATCAGGATGTCTTAATGAAGTAATTATTCTTGCTATTTCTGACTGATGATGTTTTTAAGAATTACAGCAAACGTACTGACTGAAGGGTTCACAAAATAAATCACAACATTCGGTATAATCCCATAGCACAGGCTGTATTTGTAATGAGCATGATCATGCTCTGGGCTCTACATCCTCCAAGCCTCCAGGCGGGGAAAATGGTCACAATCTTCAACTCCTTTTCAGCCTACACAGCCAAACTCTTTCTGTAGTAACCAAGAGTTTAGGGAGGATGCACTGATGTGAGCTTGGATGTGCCTGTGGCTAGACCCAGCACTGCCAGGTACAACAGTTTAGAGTCTTTTGTAGCTTGTCTAACCTTTAGCTTCACCTATCCAGTGCTGACAATGCTGGAGGACACTGTGAAGTGGTCTTGTGGTTTGTGGTGTGGGGAAAAGATTTTCTGTGAGCCCCACCAGGACTGTCCATCTATGATACACTGCCTGTGGCAGCCGGTGGTCAGTCTCAGAGAAGGGAGAATTCCCTTCCTTGCTGGATTCTCATGTTTCCATATGAGTGCAAAAATGTCATCTGCTGCAAGAGTTTGGCAAATCAGTGCTCAGCAGAGAAGCATCCACCCGAACATAAGAGAAGGTAGAGGGACACGTGGAAACTCTTTACAGTGGTGAGAAATGGGATCTCTGATCAAGTAGAGGTGATCTCCAGCAACAAATACACAGGAGCACATACAAGATATGGGAGAAGAGGAAGGAAAGTGGGATATGGTTTCAGAGGATGGTTTCAGACTTCCTCCTCACTCACCCGGATTTCTGCAAGAGCTCTATCATCCATAAAAGTTGAGGGGAAGCCTTTTTGACCAACAACTATCTAGAAATGGGTAGGTAATCCTCAACAGAGTAGTTAGAATACATAGAAGTTATTATTAGTAGATGTATTTTTCTCTGGACTCTGTGGAGTTCAGTGATTTCCTCAGGAATAAGTAACAATAAAAAGATAATTTCCTGAATTAACCTGGATTGTCAGTTATAATCTACATGGATTAACTAGGAAATTATAATTCTACAGTGGTCAGTTGATCAGCTAATAACTTACAAAGACTTTTGAATTATGTTTTCTGAAAAACATCAGAAAAAATTATCTATGTCATAGCTAAGGATTATTCTAGTAAAAAAGTTAACAAAACTTCCATTGCTAGGGCTTTCATCTGTGATTACCCTTACTTGGTTTTCTGCTTTTATCTGTTTGGCCATTTCTCACAATTAAACCAGTCCTTTATCATATTGCCATATTGCCTTCAGCTTGTTTATTTTAATCTTGACATCATATATTTTGTTTTATGGTTACTCAGCTATAGTGTCCAAGATGTAAACTGGTTTTTGTTGTCTGGAAGGGAGAATGTAATATGAAACAGAGTGACAAAGAATCCTATTAAACCATATTTCAGGAAAACCCTTACTGAAAATACAAAAATGTTTTTTCCCCATTTTTGTTGCTAGCTAAAATTAAGTACACCTAAACACATTTTGTTCTATGCACAATACAGTTCAATTTAGGGCATTTCATTCAACAAAATTGAGACATTCCAGAGATCTGCAAAAACCTACAAAAAAAAAAAACAAACCAGGATTATTTTCAGAAAAAAACAACTCAAGAACTTGGAGATATTTAGTCTAGAGGGGAGACATGGTAACAGTCTTCATATCCATAAGTCTGCTGCAGAGAAGAAACAAACAAACTGCACTCTACTGTGATCAGGAAAGAAGTCATTGCTTTGAAACTGCAGAAAAGGAGAAAGAAATTTTGGAATCAATCTAGGAGTAAAAAAGTGCTGAACTGAAGCACTTCCACAGTCAAGGAATCTGTCTCTGAAGAGGTAAGAACAAGTGAAACACCCGAGTCAAGAATGATGGTGAACCACCATGAGCCTGCAGTTTAGCCAAGCAGATGGAATAAATAACAGCTCAAAGTCTCTTTCAGAATAATCTCTAACATTCAAAATCGAAGACCTTCTGAGCTGAGATCTTGCCTGTGGTCTGGCATCTTTTCACATGCCAGCTGATGAACGCCTTTCTTTCAAAACACCTGTCCTCTACAGAGTAAGTCTAGGAGACATGGCATAAGCAGACCACAGCTGAAGTGACTTTTCTACAATCAGAACATACTAGAGAGATTTCTTTTCCTGGTTCTTCAGTGATAGAATACACTTCTTCAATAAATTATAGTAGCAATTTCTCCAAGGTTTTAACTTTTGCTTGTGATGAAGTAAGATGTCCCTTTCTCTTTAAGACCTTATTGGGAAATGTATTTCAATGGTAATTTTGTACTTCACTAAGCAATGGCATTTGTGATGCTTAAATAGAGGGTTAAACAACAGTAGAGGGCTGTGGGGTTTTTAGAATTGTGATAGAGTGTGAAAATTAATCAGTTCTCATCTCACCAATTAACTGGACGTAGGATGGGTATGTGCACAGCTAAAAAAATAAGTATCTAGAGCTCTGTCTAAAAGTGGTAGAAGGTTCATTTTCTCTATGGAACAAGTGCACATGTTATTTTCCCTTCATTTTTATTAACCATGAAAGAAAAATCATGTGAGTCTTGTTCTAATTATCATTTTTTCCTGTGGCTAGAAATGTTACTTTTGAGAAAGCTGAATTTTTCTTAATTAATAAAATATTTCCATTCACAAGACAAAAACAATGTCTCTAGTCTCTGTATTTATTTATACATGCTGAAAATTAAGTTCCTGGATCTGGACTTACTCTGAATTTGCATGTATGTAACAGGGTGAAATGCAGTCCTTCAATTAAAGACAATTTTTTAAGTCTACTGTTGTCGCCTAACTTAGTTTCTGGTTAGTTTGTAAAATAAAAAATGTATTGGAAAGTTGCATATGTTATGACTTTTCTGTTTAACACATTCATGTTTTTTAGCCTCCTGATGAAATGGACTAGTAATCTTGAAAATTAGAAAATGCAGATCTGTTTTTTGTGTAGACTTTACCATAGCAAAACACATCCTACTGAGATGACTAGTAGCTGCATAGTACAACCCCAGTGTAATCAATGCAGTGGCTACATCATAGAATTTAGAAATCTAAATTACAGTGTATGGGTTTATGTCAGCATACACAGATATTTTTTTTTCTCCATGAGTAATACTTTCTTTACCAACAGAGACAGGGCTGGCATTAAAATACCTTTTGATGCACTGCAGGTCTATAAACTCCCAAAAAAGGGAGTCATGGGCCAGGTTTTAGGGAAGCTGAAGTGATGCCCAGAAGCAAGTAAGCCCACTCCAACTCCCATGTGTAGGGGAGAGCTGGACATCACAGACTGGATCCAAAAGAGCCAGGATGCTTACCTGGTAGCAAGAGAAATGCTGGCAGGCCTCGTCCCCCTGAGCCAGGTGTCCAGGTGTCCCACTATCTTCTTAACAAGCTGTCAGAGCCCTATCTTCTGCCACCCAAATGGTGACCTCTTTTTTTTATAACATAGCTACTAGTGACAATTTTAACATAGCCGGGCAGGAGGCATGCTTCTGATGTTTGAGCTCTCACTGACGCTGCAAGGCTTCCCTGTCTTCAGCTCCCTTCTCTGCCATTCGGGATTTACACCTCAGCTCTCCCTGGAGTTCACCCAAGGAGAACTACTATGAGCCTCTCTAATAAACACTGCAGATAATCTCCCAAAGAGCTTATCCCAGTTTGTCAGATGAACAAATTGGGTGGTGAAGTATATCATTTTATACGACCCACCATTTTCCTACCCTTTATTAGTGAGACAGATCAGTTTGACAGTTGCCAGGTCTGTGAGGGGCCAGAATTACAGGGTCCCAAGCAAGCCCTTAGGATCTTTGGTGGTGGAGACCTCTGGTCTGCCTTTACCTGGCATCAGCTCACTGATTCGTAATAAAATCATTCATAGCCTTTCTTTACAGTTGTAGCAGGCTGGGGGAAATGCCGAAAAATAGGTGCTGCTTGCACTGCCCCTGGAAGCTGTCAACTTTATGAGTCCACCAAAGCTGCTGAAACAGCACCAATTTATGGGGTTACAACCAGTAATTCTTCAATGTCTTCCCTTAAGAAACAGGATATTGTTTACAAAAGACCAAGTCATCTACTCTATCACACAGACCAGCCTCTACCAGTTATCATCTATAAATAAATCATGTAGGGAAGTGCTTTTAGCCATCACACATAATGAACCCATTGAGACCCGCTGTGTCACCTTTGCTAGCCAGCGTGCTACACAGCAGGGGATGGAGGAAAGTCCTGCTTGTCTTGATGGAGAGACCCCATGAACCTAAACATTGCACTGAAACAGAACTAAATGACAGGACTGCTGGCACATCCACAGAGCAAAATAAAACACCATGGCTAATGCAGAGGAAAGCAGCAATCATAAGACTTCTGTTCCGCTGAGGAAAGGAAAGGAGAACAGACATAGTTTGGTAGCACACGTCATGCGAAACTCAACAGAGCCCACAAGAAGAAATGCAAGATTGTAATCACCACTTGCCCATGTGGTTTGTTACACAACTTGTGTCCCAGCACTACTATGGTTTACAACTTAATGGTGCTTTTTAAATTAAACTTCTACATATTTTCATTTGATTATAACTGTGGAATGCAAACAGTGTCCAAGCTAACCCAGGCACGTTTATTGTCCCCTGGCTACCACATGCACACGATCTGAACTCACATACAGTGTACACACAGCAGTCTGATGCAAACAGCTTTAAAGTACAATAATGAGGCTTAGCTCACTTTGATAGTACTGCAATTACCATCAAATCCACAGAGAACTGTTTACAACCCTCTGTTTTTCAAGCATAAATTTAACAAGCTTTTAAGACTCAAATAGTAATGGTTCTACAAAATTATTTTTAAATAACTTTCTATCAGAAGCTTTAAAGTTCTGTGGGAATACAACATGAATTTAAATTTGGATTTTGTGTTCATCACTGACAGGACAACAGCCTCCTGAAACTACAGTTTCAGTTTATCTGGGTAATTATTAACTGCTGATTCTCCCATAAATGCCATCTAGATTCAAATATTTTCTAGCTTATGATAAGGAAAGGATTTGCATTAGCTCTTGTATATCGGCCACATATCTGAATAATAAATCTAGCAATTTATCAAAGAAATGAAAGGGGGGAAAGGCTAATAAATATTACAACTCTTCTATGTTTCACAAAATATGCTATATTCCCTCCAAGCAGGAGTCTTGGCAGTCTTACCATTCTTCACAGTGGTAACACAATCAGGTCAACACTGAATATTCTTGAATATGCTATCTTAATTCAGAATTTGTAAACTCCAGTACTGATCAAGTTTTCTCTTCAGCTGTTAATAACTTATTAAGGTACTGACAGGCTACTGCCAGGATATCAGCTTGACTAAGAATATCAGGCAAGCAAACTGCCAGTAGCAGTCAGCATGAAAAGTCACTTTGCACCACTAAGGCATAGCCTTTGCTATGTACATGAAGACAGTCCAATTACATTTTTATCTGTCAGCGAAGAGAGAAGGATCTTTTCAGAATGAACTCTAGGCAATCTGAGCCAATTTCCACTGATATGACCATGACAGTGGGTCGAAATGGTTACACTGAACAAGAATGTGTAAATTTACAGATCACCATGAATATCAGAAATATTAGTGATATAATGATAGTTTTGCCATTGACTTCAATATCAGAAGGCCTTTGTCCAAAAAAAAAAAAAAAAAGAGGTCTCACAACCACCGTACTACCACTACAGAACCCTAAAAACATTGTGCAACCAGGAGATCTCACAGGTGGATGGCTAAATGCTACAGTCGGTCTAGTCTGTCAACAGTGCAGCTTTTCCAAGGTTGTCTGTGGTAGAAGTACATGAAAATACAACTGTTACACCTGTAACCAAAGACAGCAGGATGTAACATAGACAGGAATATTTGGGGGGGAAAAGGTCTCTGAGTACCACGACATAGAAAAACATACAATTTACACAGCAGATTTGCAAAACTTAAGAAGAGACATAGAAATCAAGTAGAGAACAGCTCAAGGGACAAGAAAGAAAAATCTGTCATATAAAACTGGGAAGTGTAAATTAATAGATGTCTGAAATGTTTTGTTCCTTATCCATACTGTAACACTGTAATTTTGTACTTCTTTTCCTAAAATGCAATTGGCATTGACAGCACGGCAAGAATTCCAGATTTCAGTCATCTGTTACAGTTACTTGCTCAAGAAAATTGTGTGCTTGTTCTCCAAACCCTAATGAGCTCTTCCACAAGATAAACACTTCATTTATTTAGACTTGAGCTGGTAAAAACACAGCCTTTTCCAGGCAAACAGCAAGAATTCATTACATATTGCAGTGGAAGTTCATCAGTCTTGGGGCAGGCTGGAGAGACAGACACCTTCTGCATGCCATTCCTTTCCAGGAGGAACCCAAAGCTACTGCCATCAATGCCACCTGAAGATGCTCAATGCTACCAGAAACATACTCTCCACTTTGCCTTGCAGAGAACTTTGTTTCAGCCATACCCCAGCTTATTACTAAAACAGCCCTGATACATAACCTCATCAATCTAAGTGCATGCTAGAGATTAGAATGAACAAATAGTCCTTCTCCACAGATCAAGGAGTAAAAGTTGGTGCTGAAACTGAGCACCAGCACTATAATGCATGTCGGACAGTGGTTTCCTTAGAGCAAAACCTTGACTTACTGCCTTGCTAGTATTATCTGCCTCACAATGAAGAGCAGAAAGCCTGTTGGTGGTTTCTTCTCTTAGCAACACCAGATTTTGTTGTGGCTAATGCTATCAAGCATCTCTCTGCTTTTTGAAAGAGTTCCCAACTTTCATTTTACTAAAATGTGGCAGATCTTGAAAGCTGTTTAAACCAAACCTGCGTCAGAAAACAAGCCAAGCATTACTGAAAATTTTTTACTTTCTTCAGTCCAGCTATGTGTCATGACATCAGCTGAATGCCTCAAACAGGATTACTAGTCTGTAACTAATGCCAAGCTAGATGGGATTTGTAATCAGTTCAGCACACAGATTTAGAGCAACGTTGAACCAACAATACAGAAATGTCTAATATGAGTGCATATCGCATTGTAAAGAGCCCCTACACTGAACTTTCTTCAGAGGCTTCATTCGACATTGTCCAGCCACTAACAAAGCGATTGCCTCAGGCTTCATGTTTTTGTCTTTAGCTCTTTCCAGCCAAATTCTGCCCAAACAGAAAAGCAAGCAGGGAATTGCCTATTACCATTCTGTGATGATGCTCAGGCACAAGTACGAACAACTACCTTCCATTACTGTGAGTAACAAGGGGGCTGGCACTGGAGATCAGATGGTGATCCTACCATTTTTCTAACATCTAAGCTCCACCACGTAAGAGGAAATGTTCATCCTTACTGCAGTTAAAAGATACTTTTTGCTGCTCACTCATGCAAATTGCCTTGTATGGATTGGAGAATTAGACCCCAATCCTTTAAACCACGTGTGGGTGTCATAAATTATGATTACAGTCTTTCCCATAAATGAAGGCTCATTTTCATACCTTCTGTGTGATGAGGAATGGAACACCATTGCTTCATGACAACTTTGTTATCACTGTTGAAAAATTCTACATCAGTTTTGCAATGCATCTGAAAGCATTTACATGCCTCCCAAAGCTTTTGTGCAACTACACTGGGAAACTCCAAGCCTTCCCTACTGTGCAGTTATTCCATAATTCTGTCCTTAGGTGTCAGGATCTTCTCTGGAGTTTCATGAACAGACAGAGAAAGCTGAGAATATAGAACTGCCAATGAATTTTGGGGGACACCTGTAAAAGGGTTATTTTTGTCATATGAAGACTAAGGAATATGTGCCTCTCCATGAAAAGAGGACAATGAAACCCTTCTCAAGAATACATCTTAAATGACTGAAGACAGCACTTTGCTCTTGATTTCACCCATTCACGTTAACCACAGGTTTGACTAACATGTGGGAAGCCAAATGCTACCTGCAGAAAACCATAAATTTATGAAAATCACAAAGTGTCTCCAATAGTAAAAGAATACATTTCTAGCCATTAGAGAAAATAAGAATGGTAGAGAAGATGTGAGAGAAAGAATAAAAAAAAGTATTTCCCTAACAGTATTCCATTAACTTCATAGAAATTATTTTTTCTAAACATGGAAATTTTTTCTTTGTTCCACCTACAAGGATTTCATGTGCATAATATTCCAAGTTGTTTACAAGCTCTCAGTTCCTGCACCACAGTGGAACTTGGATCCAAATTCAAATACCTAAATTCAGATGTCTATGTGCAGGCATCCACATGTGAGCCAGCTGTGTAAGCTTTCCAAATAAAACAGCGTTCTGGTCAACCCCATCAATGGAGCCTGCAGAGCTGCTTGTCATGCCCCAAAATAAACGTCAAGGCTTGATTCATTTGCCTGAAATTACACTCAGTCTTTTTTATAATGTCAAGTAGGGTATTCTGCTTCACCTTGATCTGCCACTCCAGAAGGACCCAGGTCTTCCATAGGGGTGTTGTCCCGTGGATGTGCTCTTCGGATGTCTCATACAGCCCAAGGCATCTCAACTAACGGTAGACATCTTAACTTAAAGCAATCAGGTTAAGATGTTAGTAGCTGGTCTCCAAGCACCATTGACTCCATAACAGGAATGCCCAAGCACCTACATCTACGGATGTAAGTTTAGGTGTCCCAGTCTCAAATAAATTCTACCCTGAGAGACTGATCAGCCTTTTAAATACCACTGACCAACCTTTTAATAAAAACTTTACCCTTTTTACTGTGTGTTATTAACAGAAGTCAGTAAACTGCTAAATACTCTACTGGTAGAGTGGAAACATGAATATCATAACAGCATATTTTAGGTATTCCATGTCTCGAAAGAATTGCTGGGTTTTGCTGGAAAACACGATAGTTATTCTGTAATGATATTATTCTAATTCTATGCAAAATATAGTATTCCAGAATATCAGGTCAGAAAACTTAAGAAACGTCAGAATATAATTAAATATGTCCTACACATGAGAATAGATGATGAATACTTCATGTCTCAGTGTTCAGACTGTGCCTGTGACAGAGGCAAAATTCTGTAATGATTCTACCAATAACCATGTTCTCCTAACTAGAGTCCATGTGAAAATGAAAAGGTTTCAGTTAAAAAGAAATTCATGCAGAAGAGATTAAAGTGGTTTTTCCACTTTCATTAAGACTCAGAAACACACTCACATTCCTACCAGAAACAAACATGAAATGTCTAAATCCACGCAATACTAATTAATATATCTAATGCAAAATGAAAAAAAAAAAAAAGGCACTATTTAAATTATTAAGTTCTCAGAAGTTAATGCACTTAAGCAGCAGGGATCAGCATGCAGTACCCACTGGGACTGATATAATGGAACAATAATTGCTGGACCTCCTGACTGTCTAAAACACTGCAGAAAAGGCCTTGAAAGTGCAGCTTTATTATATCAAAGCTCTTGGTCCAAGCACTTAGCCAACATTGTTTCTGCCAATTCCATTACCAAGTTAGTCACACATATCACTCCCAAAACCAGAAAGTCTGCATAACACTGTCTCAAATTGTTCAGCACAGGTTTTGAAAAGGATAAAGTGTTTTTCGATATGCTTTGCCATGTACGCATGCATAAGCTGTTCTTTCCTAAATTAGACAACGTAACAACTGCTAAAGCTAAAAGAACCACTGCAGCAAGCAAAATAGTCTTTAAGATTTTGATACAATTCATTCCAATATTGTCTCAAACATCTCACACAAATGTTTTCAACAACTAACAAAATGCAGATTTTACTCTGGGATCATAGAACTGTGAATGCCTTACTTTCCTACAACTCAACAGGATACTCAAATTTATCAAAAATTGTGTCTCATTTCAAGGTAACATCTGAAGACCTTCCAAAGAATGGTTCACTGCTTGGTGGAAAAAGAAAGCTTACAACAACGTTAAAAAATTTGAAGGAGGTAATAGTATTACTGCAAGTGAGAACAAGAATCCAGTCTAGAGCAGGGAAACAGCAGATGAAAGAGCAGTGATAAAAGCTGGCTTGACTGAATTTACTCTGATGTAATTTCACGGCCATCACCTTAAAGAGTTCATGGAGGATAGCTGAGGCTCCAGAAGGCCAGTAAAGGGAAAATCAAGGGTCTCCCTTTGGAAAATGAGGAAAATGGGAGTCAGAGGATTAGGGGTCAGTCAGCCTAACCTCGTGTCAGTACTAGAATGCAAATCCATACTATTTGAAAACATATCAAAAATAGCAAGGAGATGAGTCACAGTCAATATTGTTCTGACAAATCATCTAATTTCCCTCTGCAAAAGGTATTTGGGCCTTTTAGATGAGAGAAACGTAGTCAATGATGTGTATATTAACATTCACACACTTTCTGGCACTGTTCTACAACACGTTTTCATAAATAAATAATACACAAATTGTAAATAAATACCGTAACTACTATGGAAAGCCTAGATCCAGACAATATAAATCTGTAAGTGAACTAAGCTATGCTTAGACATTTTCTGGCACAGAACATCCTATGTCCACATTGTTTAACTTCCTTCCCCTCCATAACACGATGACCACATCTCAGGTGCCTGTTGCTCAGCCTAAGCAACCTCTGGTCCATGTCAACAACACTCGCGCTCAAACACTGCTTGAGAAAGCATTAGCTGGCTTGGACCTCAGTCACAACCATGACTGTTCTGAAAGATCATAAACAGCACAAACGATGGAGTCCTGACCCCAGGATCATTCCTTGGCATGCTTCGTTTTCTTCTCATAAGTGTGCCTAGAGATTAATTATTAGAGGTTAATTGCCAAACCATAAATCTCAAGGAGCATCCAGAGGAATCTCTGCTTGATCTACACTTGTGACCCTTATAATCTTGATGACAAAGAAAGCACTGCCACTGAAACAGCAGGTAATGCTGGAACAGGGAGCTTGGAAGGCACAGGAATGCTGGGATGAGTAGAATGAGAATTCTGATTGATTGTCACAAAATTAAGAGATGACCTTAAAAAAACACAATACACCTCAGTAAGAATCAGCTGCACAGAAGCTCAGCTAGGCAGGAGTTCTACAAAAAAGAAAGTGAAGGTTAATATGAGCCATTAATTATGCAAATTTATGTTCAGGGTCATTCACTCAGTAATTATAAAAGACAGGGTCAGTCTCATGGAAATATCTCTTAAGTCCACATCACTACAGCTGGGCCACTGTGTCCTGATGCTCCATTGCAAGGGACCTTGGGGAAAAATGACCAAGTACAACATGAGGTGATACTGCCAGGTTGGCTGAGGCACTCAGACCAGATGTCCCTGTGCTGTGTAGAAATACCCTGTGCCACATTTGTTCTTGACATAGCTACCTTTTCAAGGCATTTATTTCCCTGCTGCCTACACGTTATTCTTTGATCACTCCAATACCTTTCAGGCATCTGTGCTTTTGAATCAGTATCTTATGCCCCTTTCCCAGGCCATGCTCAATGTCCAGCAGCTCTGTGGTTCCACTAGACCCAGCTGGCTCTACGGTACCACAGCATATGAACAAAAGAGATGGAAACTGAAGCCTAGGTAGCTACAGACTTTATCTGATATTCTGCATCAATAAGTGCAGGTAAAGGCACCATCAGCTCCTGGCTTGCCACAAATTCACTCATTTCAGTGACTACACAGTATATTCCAAGCTGTTTAGCAGATATATCATTAACAATTGTTAAACAGCAGCTCAAAGCTCAAAGAATGCGGTTTTATTTATTCAGTTGAGTAGAGAATTGTGTTGTCTGGGCTCTAGTCCTAATACATTTAGCATACCTCAGTGCCTCACAGTCCTCACCCCCAGTCATCCATAGCTCCTTACAAGCCATCAATTCCAATGAAAATCAAGGTGAAGGAGTGGTGCCATTCACGCAGATCTTGTCCTAAATGGGGTTGGACCACGAATTCTGTCTACCTGTTTCTGGGATCTGTGAAGAACCCTGAGCTCCATGGTTTAGCTGTAGCTCCAGTGACCTTCCATTTTTGCACACAGGTAATATGCCTAGACGCACTAAGGAAGTCAGGAATGAAATCCACACAGTTTGCTTCCCACATCACTAAGGACCTCTGTAAGTCAGATATAACTGTAACTAGGCTCAATTCACATACTTTTCATATCATTAAGCATCAATCAATGCCTTTATGTGGTGTATGAATCTCCAGAAGACAGTGATAAGTCAGAAGTCATTGCACAAAATTATTTCACTAATTCATTCCTATTCTTCCCGTCCCAAGCCTGACTCAAACAATTAAGTTTTCTGAAATTTGCAGAACCTTCCAGGGTATTTGTTGGTATCACTCAACCACCTTCCAACAAGCTCTATCCTACCTGGATGCATCAGTTAAGTTATATTGAGACACCACATAGATATAGCCCAGAATGCAGTAAAAATATGTCTATTTATAGCATTTAGCCTAGAAACAATGTAAGATCTACAAATAATCTTATGTCCTGAGGTTACTAAAAATCACTGGTTTCACTATGTCATTTGCAGCATAAGCTATATTTAAAATGGAGAATCCTGTGAATAAAACAAGTAACTCTTGCAAGATCAACCATCTAAATTCTAAAGTCACTCATTCTGCCAGAATTGGCTAATACTGAATATTCAAACATGTTGGCTGAAAAGCACCACTTCCATTCAGTTACCAATGAAGTCCTAATATAAAATCCCACTTCTTGCAAAGTGTGGTTTTATATGAAAAAAAAACCAAACAGGTGGAAGAAGGAGTGGAATACTCTTCAGTGACTAGCATAGGCTGTGGCAACATAATTTAAAATTATTCTGGATTACTATTTCTTCTGTTGTATGGAATTCAATGTTTTGTTTCTTTGTAAGATGACTGTATCTTACATGAAATAGGAAACATATGTTCTTCATTGTTTTATAAAAATATTTTTGTATGACTAATAATTTGTATAATTCATACAACTCCCAGTAAACATACAACTTTAGACTTTTTCCTGTGCTCATTCAGAAAAAGCAGAATATTTTACAGATATCAGGCTGGCAACTACTGAGAATGTTTTCTTTTCTTGAAAAATAAACAGAAAAGAAAAAAACAGATTGAGAGAAAATAGGAATAAGCATTTCTTCAACTCTTTCACACACGTCTCATTCAATGTATCAGACTCTTTTATAGTGCTTGAGAAATCTGCTGGAGAGGAATTCACTGATTCAGCAGTCAATTATGTCTTTCCATAGGTGGAGCACACAGGCCAAGGACTTTGACCCATGTGCATTTTAGGTTTTGAAAACTTAGAAACATTTCTAGTTGGATTCCTCATTTTGTTTTTTGTTCCTAGAGTGAGGGATAAAACTGCTGTGGCCCTTTTGTTGCAGTGACAGGACAATCTGTTCTACTTGAGCAGAGGAGAGCCTCCAGGCACTGGGATTGGAAAATAACGCAGCGGCAAATCTGCCAGCAAGATTGATCAATGCACTGCAGACTGGAAAAAAAAAAAAAAAAAAAGCCCAAGTTCAGGTCAGCCCCACTGACAGCTTGATGGCAGGAGTGACGGAGCCATCACCCCCCACACATCCCCACACCCCCGGAGGCACAGGAGGCTGCGTTTGGCTTGCGATCTGCCCTTAGAGCACCTTTTTGTTTGTAAGAAAATAATTCCCCCGACACAGGTACTGGAGTGTCAGCAGTTCTTCAATAGTTTTTTTTACTTTACTGCTGCACTCTATTCCCATTAGACCCCCCTACATTTGACCAGTTTTAAACCACCCTCAGGATGTGACAGTGTGAAAATAACGTTTGACATTAATTGACTTTCCTTGTTGGTATTTCCACTCTTCACGGCAGATAATAAAAGTTTCCAATAGCATTTATTTGAGATCTCACAGCAATATAAATGTAGTGTTCAGTTCAGTCCAGCATCACATTTAAATGGCTGTTCAACAAGAGCAAACTCTGAAAAATCATGCCTAGACAAATGCCACATCAACATACCCAGAACTTAAGAAAAACTGCTGGTTGATACAACATCCAAAAATTCTAAGCTGCCTAATTAATCACATCATGAGGCCAAAGAAACAAAGAACAACAAAACTCACAGCTTTCAAGCATACACTTTGCAAAGAGAGGACACTGCCAATAAAAAGACTTCCATATTTGAGTCTGTTTTAAAAATCATGCACTTCCCACTGAGTTCCCATAAATACAAATTCATCAGTTGTGTAACTTGCAGCTATTTTCTCATAAACATGTTATTTAAGGCATATTTTCTGGCATCACAAAGGTAGCTTCCTTTGTTACACACTGGTAAAGCACGAAACATAAAGTGGACATGTAAGTATTTATGCTTTACAATAATTTTTTTCATCCAAGGTGTCAAGATATTAAGTATCTCGGGCAAAAGGTGCTACAGAAAGAGAGATGTGCTGGAAAATAAAATGTGGCTGGGTTCTCTGGCCTTTTAGACAAGTCAGAATTTACTAGATGATTTTATCAGCCTAATAAACCTTTCTAAGTGTTTCAGATGAGCAGCAATGTGTCAGAACAGTCCCAGGACCTGATCTTCAGCAGCTGCAGTTTCAGAAGACTTAGCTCCCCAGTGCATCCACGGGAGGCTGGCATGAACAGAAGTCTTGGAAATACCAAGACAGAGCTGATGCAGCTATTTTTAGCATTGGTTAGCTCCTTAGATTCCTGTTACAGCTGAGATACTGCAGACATCTCAGCATTTGGTCACATGCCTCTCGCTGGTCTTTATAGGCATGACACGTTCTCTGCTGTATCTCAGGTAGTGCTGTACTGTGAATGCAACATGGGGCTGGATTAGCCCACAGGGTCAGAAAAAAAGAGAAAAGAAACTTAGGAAGAGGCATCCCCCAAAAAATGGGAATCTAGTACATAATATCCATGCAGGTTTCTTGTGTGGTCAAGGGACAGCTGGCTACCTGGCTTACGGTGAGTTGAGGTGAAGTACTCTCTGGAAGGGCCTCTGTCTCTCTAGCAACAATGAAGAGAGTCTGAACAACTAATTTTTGGTGGATATTTTTAGATGGCTGGAAACAGTGAGAAACATCCCCCCTCCTGTACTGATCATTTCTGGCACAGAATGCACAAGGAGTCTAGCCTTGTTCATCAAGTCTGTCCAGGAGAGACCTAGGAGAGAGCTCAGGAGTGTGCAGTGGGCCCCTATCCTAAATTCAGGATTCAGCTGAGAGAGAGGAATGAAAATGGATGAACAATTAAGTAATACATTCCCTTCTGCCAGTTATCTGTTCCAAAGCTGAAATACAACTCAAGAGCATCACCAAGTGACTGCAGATTAAAAGCATCTTTCAGACATAACTGCAGTGTGTATTCAGAGGTTTCCTTCTGGGTATTTTCAGACATCCCTACCCATTCTTACTCTTTTTGATGCCTGGTGTTCACACCAGTGGCAACCATTCTCTAAACTCATCCCCCACTGACATCATTCCTCTAGCAATATTTACAATACAGATCTAAGACAAAAAGGTAGAACACCAGAAAAGTTTTTCAGCATGTCACAAAACCTTTTTTCCCGGTCCTGCAAGATGTTACGACACTGTATACAGCACTGAGGCAGGTATCAGTTTATCTTGTGGTTGGCTGGGAAACTGGAAAAAAACATAAAAGACTCTGAAATCTGAAGGAAACTCCCCGAGTATTATTCTCTCACCTTTAACTAATTCTTATCTGTAATATTAGTTTGGCTGTTCTCAGCAAGTAAAGAGAACTTCAGCAAACTGACAGAACATTTAATGGAAAATCCATGCAAAGCTGCCTTATGCATGTGGGCAGTTCAGTTTCCTCTCTGTTAATGCTACCTGAGGGAGTCGGTTAGCTGCTTACTATGTTTTGACCTCACTGGATTATTATGCAGTCATGCTATGAGAGTCTAAAACTTTAACACTGCTGTTCTTAATAGGAATGGCTTGTACTATGTGTTTGTTGTTGAAGAACTACAGGCAAAATCTAATGATATCAGAGAGCTATGAAATAGTTTTATTATATCTCTAATGGCAAGAAAAACAAACTTCAGTTTTGCCAACTTGTGCATCTCACTACCTCAGATAAAACTCTAAAGTATTTTTTATCTCTTATAAAGTAGGATTCACTAAATAATGTCACCTTGAAAGTGTAGGCGCCTGACAAGCAAACGCTGTTAGCAAAAATAAACAAACAAACAAAGGCAGAGAAAATTTAAGCTTGCAGGGTTCAAATCCTGCTATCCTTGTAATAAGCAAGCAAACTCATCCTTTCTGTGTTCTGCTAATAGCCTTTTGTGAAACACATCACCTTTGCAGCAGTTCCTGGAGAAGTAGTGTCCTTACCACAACAACCTTTTTCACAGTTATTTACCAGCTGCTGCCAGTCCTCGCATAATCAAATCTGAAGTCTGACTGAGCAAGGTTATACACAGGTGTGAGAGGGGAAAGCAGCCACAACAAGTGGAAGCAGAAAGAGGGACTACTTAAGAGGTAAAAACTGGGCTATTCAGCAATCTGGGCAAATGAAAGTCAAAATGTGCTGCTGATGAAGCTTGACTTACTATTTAGTCCTGAACAGAAGAAGGCATATTTCATAACTATTACACTGTCATATTGTATGCTTAGCTCCAATGCAAAATCCCTGTTCTCTTTGTATTGTAATTCTCCCAGCAAAGTACAGAAGATAACTTAATTTGGATGCTGCAGATCTCTTACCCTGTAATGAAGGAGGTTGAAGCTATAGTACAGTAACTTAGATCTGCCACATGCTTAAAGCATATCCACAGAATTACTGTGGTTCATCTGGCACTCTACCAATTTTAATGGCTGTCCCAACCCTAAGGCTGCTCTGCTGTAACATCTCTAGTCAGGTACAGAGTTTGTGAGGAGCTGCCACACTTCTGACAAAGATGGCACTGCTGGAAGGACATTACTCACCATGCACACTAAAAATGGGGGGGAAATACGTTTTGATTTTTCTTCCGTGTTCTGAACAGAGTATGCTGAGAAAGCCCCCTGCATAAAAAACACAACTGACATACTCTATGAAATCACTTGGTATCCTGCTCACTTCTGATTTAATTAACTCAGCTGGACTTTACCATGCAAATGTGAAAAATGTTGGCTTTAGTATGTTGGAAAGTGAGAAATGAGTAAGCAACGATGAGAAGGCAGCACAGTGCAAGCAGACATGGTCCAAACCTCCCTGCACTGTTCCAGCAACACTGACTTGCAGCAATGTGCCCTGAGGCTGCCAATAATTATGAATTCTGGCATTCCTCTGTTATTTTTATAGGGGCAAAACAATCCCATTCATTTCTTTTTTGTGACCTTCTTAGGGCTTGTGTCACAATCTCCCACTCTGAAAAATGTCAGAAGGAACAGTTGATTCCTGGAGCACTGTTCATAAAAGATAACCTTGCTAAATGTTGCCCTGGCAGCAGAAAGCTCATCCTTAAAATCTTTATTGCTCCAGACAACTATTATAAAATCATAAAACATTATTATTAAATACAATTAATATGGATAAGCAGTCATATGGATACTACACATGTCATTTCAGGCCATACCTTGCACTTGAATGCTAACTTCAATTTGCACCTTCAAGAAGAATCATATTTAGTCTGTCAAGCACTGCTTAGGGCAAGAACAGTGTTTGAAAAATCTCTCAGCTTTGTTTTACATCCCTTAGGGATCTCTGATGTTCAGACACAAAAGCTTTCCCTCTGAGCCTGCCTGCAACAGAAGGTTACTGCTAGTCAGCCCCTTTCATGTTTCTTTCCAGTTGTCTAAAGGCAGATTGTCCTGGCAGAGCAACTTTTTTCATTCTTAAACATCTATTCAGATATCTCTACCTCCTTTCCTCAGGAAATTGATTTAAAGGGGTTTTGTAGTTAATTTCTTAGCAGTGTGTTACTGCTTTTGCATAAAATGTTCCACTCCACTCCCCTGCCTCCTTTCTGTCTCCACCGTCTGCAATACCACAGGCTCTGCCTGCAGGTACACAGCATTTCCCCAACCTCAGGCAACACCAATTTGCAGTATCAGCCTGTCCAGCACCTCTGGAGAGTGTTCTGCCATCATGCTCCCGCATTTTCCATGTTTTCTGCACTCTCCCTCTGCCACAGTGAACAAACAAGCCAAGCAGTGCAAGCATGGCACTTAGGACCTACTTGAGCTTATCAAGTGTTTTACTATCGCCTCTTTCAGCAGCTGCTCCAGGCTCTCCAGCAATACCATCCTTGTGTTTCCACCCATCTCTCATCTTTTCGCTATGTTCTTTGTTTTATGCAACTTTTTACTGTTTTTCATTCTGGAGTTGAGCTGAGGAGCTGCTGCCTGTTGTGGCTGCTTTCCTCCCTCACATACCTACCCATTACTTTGCTTACTCAGACTAGATTTGCTGATCTGGGGACTGGCAGCATCCCCTGCAGCAGTATAACAACATCCATCCAGTCCTTAGGGGTCTGGCCATTTTATGCTGTCCACAGACATCCCATTGAGACCTTTCAGACAGCCCTGAGGTGGGGTTGGATCTTCTAGAGTACCCAAACAAGTCTCACAGTTCCCCAAAAATACGTATGCAGCAAAGTGAAGATTACGTGTCCCAGTTCAGGATGGGACCTAGCCATCTCTGTGTGCTTCAGGGACAGCTCTGACTCAGGCTTTTCTGGCCTCAAAAGAAGAGTCTGATGGCCAGAAGATTCTCCCTTATGAGCCCTCTTGACTCCCCTTGGTCTCCCACTTCATCACACCAAGATGCAGCATCTCAGGGCAGTGGGAGTTCCTCTCCATCTTCCCTTAGGGAGCAGATACTGTCCCTAGGGCATTGTAAATCAGCATTTCAACTGATGATCTAGTGTCCTCATTCACAGTCTGCCAGTGTGTAACATTTGCCAATTGTCATTTTCAAGAACGGTTTGTTATGGAGAGAAACAATTACCTGTTATTTGGCTTCTGCTGTAGAAGTGCCATTTCTCTTCCAGAAGACATAATTAATATTCCTCGCCATGGGCACCCTGTTAGATTGATTGAAACTTCCTCCCTTTTGTTTAGTCACTTTTTATCACCTTCCAACCAGCCACCTTTGCTCAGTGCTAGGGCTGTACTATACCTTTTTTCATTCCTGGACCACTCTTGTCATTGCAGGCTTTGTGTTAACATTCCTATCATTTGCAACAGTTTGCTTTGTCTTGGATTTCTCAGTCTTCCCTCTGCTTCCCAGAGCCTGCCCCAGAGAATCCTCCCACAACAGAGTCATTTTTAAATAAACTGCTACCTGGAGAAACTACATCCCTGGGATGAAACAATTTTTGGGTTTCTGTACAAGAGCATTATGATGGTTCATCTTTTTATTCACAGTTTGAAGGATCACTGGGTCCTTCAAAGAAGGATTTTCACCTGACACTTATTCTTTCAACTAAGTTGAGGTGTTCTTAACATAAAAACCCCACACCACATAGTCTCTAGGACTGTGGGAACGTATAAGCCTTCCCATCATTTCAAGGACACTCTTCAGGGAAAGGGGTATAGGAATTTATTTCTGTTGTTGTTATTAAGCAGTATTTTCAGAATAAAGTAAACTTTTCTGTACTTCCTAGCCCCAGAGCCAAACCTAGAAGAAAATTATGTACAAGGAAGCACTACATTTTCAGTCAAAAGAAGAGCCCAGAGTATCTGTGTTGAGAAAGTCTTCTCCCAGATGTTTTTACATGTAAAGCCTAACCTTGCTGTCTAGCTAAAAAGGAATTGTGTCTTTGCAGCATGTTGAACAAGCATTGAAGCCAAAAGTGCCATTATTTCCCATCTGATAGAGGGACGTGGACTATTATGTGAGAAGAGTTAAAGCTTTCTGGTGACCCTCTAAGCTAGGGCTCATGCAACAGTGAATCTGTACAGCAACAGAGCGGGGCTGCGTTGTCATCTTTGTTGTTTTAACTGCTCGATTACTGTGTGTTCCCAAAGACCTGGGAGAAATAATTGTCACCAGCAGACAATCTAATGATCCCCAGCCACCTGAAAAACAAAGACCCACCAGAGAGGTCACAGCTCATATAAACTGTTCCAGTTACACGGAAAATCCTACTGATGGTTTGAAGGTAAGTGTTAGGCTAGAACAAATTAAACAACACTTTTCCAGTGAACCTCTTTAAATAAGAGTATGTTCCAACTTATGAATAACTACAGAGGACCAAAGGTGTTGTATCATATCTTCCAGCATACATCATGTGTTAAGTCTCAATAGGCAGATTTATCCAATTTTGTTTGATCTCTGCTGTCTGGAACACACTACACCTGTGAGACAGACCTCATGTGCAAAGCAGGATTTGTAAATGAAAGCCAAATGTGGCTGGAAACAGTGCTTGCAAGTCAGAACATGTATTTAGCTCGTGCTTTCTCCCAAACTTTTGCTGCTGATTTCTTTAGGCTCCTTTTGAATGAGCTATATGTGTATGGCTTCTTTGGTCCCGCTACTGACAGTTTTCTTGGCACTAACCTCCAGTCGACACCAAGAGACTCAGCCTATTAACTACCTATTTACACCTCTCTGTTATGCCAGCCACTTCTCTTAGAAATAAAAAGGAATTTTAATTTGTACAGCTCAGTTACAGCAGCTTCTTATGGAAAGATGAAGCTCCAGTATTTGTAATCAAATGTGTTCTTATTACCACCATAAGGCCAGTGGCTACCCAAAACTGTCCCTTGGTCTCTCCCAAGGCCATTACTATGAGGCATGGCTTGATGCCCACCACCCAGCAGAACAGGAAGGTGTTTAATATGAGAAGTTATATTTTTCAATTTTCACTCCTAGATTCTGTAAGGAAGGTGAGGCTTTGAAGTCTTATGACTGGGAGGGGTCTTTTTTTTCTTTCCTATTTTGTCCAATCTTGCAAACACAAATCTGATAAACGCATTTTTTCTTTTGCCAGCTGATTATATGTCTCCCAACAATCTGGTATTAAAAGGTGTAGAGGCTATGCACACCCATGAAATTCAGCAGCAAGTACCGGATGCAAATTAATTGTACCAAAAAAAAACCTTCTTCAGAAAAACATTTATAATTTTTCTTAAGACACAGAGTTTCTTCTGAGCATGAAGGAATCACAACTGATCATCAAGAAAAGGCTTCAGACCAGATGCCTTAGCAGATTTTGTGCTTAAAATATTGCCCAGGTGTCTCTGTGCAATATTCAGAAAAGCTTGCTTGTCATGTACAAAATCTTCCAAATCTGAACTGCCCTTGTTACTGTAGTTGTATGTGTGTGTGAAAAGGAGTCTCGATCTTCTGAAAATTCAGTTCTAATTCAGCAGGGAAAGTATGTGAGCAAACCTCCTAAAATTATACTTTTGCATCTAGGAAAGAAACTGCCATTCTGACCTGAGGTCTAAATGATTTCACCTATTGCATTCTGTGCCAGAGGCAAATCCTACTTATTTTTATTGGAACATAATCTATATTGAAAAAGGCACAAACAATACTAATGAAGATACAAGCAGCAGAATACACCGAAACAGCCCCACCACCCAGACCACAACTTTTAGAAACTGGTGGCCACATTTTCATGTATTACAACTGCCACAAATTCCACAGAAGTCAATTCAGGAATTAAAGTCAACACAAGCAATGTACAGTATCATGCCACTTGTCACATGTAGTGGGAAGAAAATCCTTTTCTGTAGTCATTGTCTCTAACGGCTTTTTTGGTCTTTGCTTGGAACACCTGCAGCCCAAAATAATGATTGCTGAGAGCAGGACAGTCACAGAAATTTTTTTAAAGGTCACGTCTCATGGAATACACCCCATTTCTCTTCAAGTGTTGGTATCAGGGGGAAAGGCATTTACTTCAGCTATGTGAAATACTGCATTAAGAAATTTATTAGCACTGTATACATGCCTCAGCTAAATAAGGTGCTTGTTTCTCTCTGTCTCTTAGAAAATCAGTAACACCACAAACTGAAGGGGGAGGTGTGAGGGGTGGAGGAGTTAGAGGGGATTTAAACTCTCCATATGCTGTTCAGACGTTGCCTAAAAGTTTTTGATCTGGTGAATCAAAGGTCAGTCAGGGTTAGATGTGGTAGTGGAAAAATATTTGGCTGGCATAGTCCACGGAATGTGTTGCAATGGCTTTGAAAAACTCTGGAAATCCAAAGCTGAGGAATTTTATAGAAATTAAAGAGTTATTGGCAACATTTTTAACAGAAGACAGCTCAGTGGAAATATCCTCAACCTGAAAATCTCCTGACGACATTTCTGGCTCGTTTGGTTTTATTGCATGGCAATAGGCTGACATCTAGTGGATATGGTCCTCTCAGGAATGCTGGGCCTAACCAGGGCTGGGGACAGATTGTCTGATCTAATCTTTCTTTTGATTTTTTAATGGAAAAGTACATTTTTGTCTAGGCAAAAGCTTTCTTGGAAATTTTTCTCTTGCTTTTTTATAGGAAACCACAATTCTTTCATCATTTGCCATTTTGAAACATTTTCCCTGGACATTTGACATTTTTGGCTGAAACCTAACCTGCAGGGTTTGGGGAGGGGGGGGGGGGTTGCTTTTGGGGTTTTTTTTTGTTGGGTTTCTTTTCTTTTTTTGGGGGGGGGGAGGGAGTGGATTACATCTTAATCTTTTCAGTTTCACGTTGAAATTTTCCAGTCAACTAGATCCCCAGTCTCTGTCCCTGTGAGACGTCCATTGCTGCTTTGCCATATAAATCCTCCTTATTACTCTGACCCTTCAGGGAAACAGCAAAAGTCTGCTCCACGTGGAGGAATCACAGCTGTACAACTGATTGTTTGCCTTTGCTTACACCCACAAGAATATTTGGTCAATATCCTCCTGGTTTGGACCAAGGACACAACTCCCAACCTGGGAACCTGTGAAAAGGGTGAGGATTCATCCCGCAGGGAGATATCTGTGTGCAGAACAGGGCTACAAAGCTCATTTCTTAGCAGACGGTGTATGGCAGAGCAGTGCCAGGGCACAGCATTCCCCATGTGATCTTTGCTTTGTGGCAAAGCGACATGAAAATTAAAGCCCCTGTTGCTCTCCCCCCTCCCAGTGACACTTCCCTTCCCCAGGCGCTGGGTTTCTTTTCAAGTAATGACTTTATGAATCCTCTTACAATCAAAGCCATCTTTTCCCTTTGATCTGCGCTTCTGATATGCCATTCCTACACCCCAGGTGTGTTTAATCCCTTTGCTTTCTAAATGGCTTTCCCGCTCAAAGCCCTCTCCTGTGGCATGGCGGGGGCTTGGCTGAGGCCCCCAGCCACCCTCCTGCAGCAAGGCTGGACCACCCTCTCAGCCACCCCTGGATAGGGGCCCAATGTGCATCACCCAGGAGAATCCCAGCTTCCCTAACATCTATGAACAGGAATGGTTTGGGGTTCCTTGGGGTTTTTCCTGTGTTAAACCATGAAAGACTAAGCAAGAGACCGGGAGAGGAGTTGGCTGGGGGACTGTGATTGGCCATGGGAAGGTATGCAGTGTGGGCTGGCAGGAAAGCTCTCCTCACCTCCATCCTCAGCTTGAAAATGGGGGCTATAACTGGCTGCCAGCTGTCTGTTGGCTGGATCTGCTGGGCTGGTGAGATATTTTTGTGCCCAACAGAACAGACTAGTTAGTAATGGTCATCCCTGAATGACTGAACAGGCAGCAAGTCCCCATCTGTACCGGGGAAATGACACCAGCGATGACATTCAGCTGAGGTGGTGGTTCAGCAACCCTCATTCCAACAACACAGGCCACGAACCAAAAGACCTGGGTGCCTGGGTGTAAAACTGGAGGAACAGGGGTGGGACTGATTGCTGCCTGCCGTGCCCTGCCTCAGCGCCACAGGCAGCAAGCCCTGGGCACAGCTGCAGCAAGGGCCGCACTGCCCACTGAGAAACAAGCTCGTGGATGGCTTTTACCAGCTGTTTTACTCTTTTCCCACTGCAAAAGCCAGCAATCCAGTATTCAATTGCCTTTACTTCATCGAGGTCTCTGCTTGAAAGAAATAATAATACATTTAATGCTGGGGTTGTAAAGTGTATACGCTATGGACTCAGCTGTTCACAAAGTCTGTGCAAAAGAGCTTTATTCGGATAGGAAACTCTGAAATACCACTGAGTTTCTTTCACTTCTCAGATTTATTCAACTAATAATTTTATTTGGCAGACTGATTTGACTATAAGCCTGTGTTGTTTAGGAGAAGCTGGGACAATAAATCACATCATGTATAAGAGTTACCGTTTCTTGCTTTAGAGGAGAGTACAAACAAGACCTGTCTTAGGAAAAAACACACGAACATCAATTGTGCCAAGTGACGTGATAATTCAATTGTTGCAGAAAAATGAGTCTGGAAGAAATAATACGTACGTTGCCATCAAATCTGATTTGATTTGAGTACATACACACAAAAATTGCGGTAGTTTGTGAGTCTTCTTATCTCCTGCTTTCTCTACTACAGCAAATATTTTTTGATGCATTTTTTATAGTGTTATTTCATTCCTGAAACTAGAGGGAAAATGAATGAGGATTAGATTTCCGGCAATGCTGCAGCTGGGAATTTCACCTTGATGGTGAAAAGAGGTTGGGTCCAAGCTTGGACAGAAACCAGCAAGAGGTCTAACAGGTGCTCAGCCACAGTGTTTGTAAACCTTTTTTCTTCAGCCTGAAAAAGAAACTTAAACTGTCCTGAATGTATTTTAAACTATAAACAATTGTGATAATACTGGAACATTGCCATTTTCCCATTACTCATCGGTCTTGATAATGCAAAGTAAACCATTATATTCATTAGGATCTGCTGTGTTTTTTCCAGTTAGCATGATAACTGTTTGGGTAGCTTTTTAATACTAGAAGACCAAAGGTCTTGGTTGACAAACCTTTTTAAAATATCCCAGCATTTTCTCGGACGGAGGCAGGCGATGGTGGCCAAGCAGGTCGGTGCAGGCTGGCACACTGCCTGGCCCAGGGACCAGACGTCCCACTAGCGCTCACATTGTCCTCCTGGCATTTCCCCCCAGCCTTTGAGCAGAACCTCGCATTTGATTGCATTCAAAGGCAGATTGTCTTCGCTGCTTGGCCCCAGTCCCTGCAGCAGCAGAATACCCTAATTATTTTTGCAGACTCAAAGCAGTGCTATTTTGCCATCGCGGCAGGCCTGATGTCAGGCTGTCTGAGAGGCAGTGCACAGGTTAAATAAGGCTACTGTGCATGCCATTTTGCTTTTTCATCCAGCAGTAACCGTCCATGTTTGCGGTCTCATCCTCCCCGAAAGCTCAGTGGCCCTTTCACTTGTGGCAAATTCCTCAACATCAGTCTCATCAGGATCAAACAGGAACAGAGTTTCTTTTTTTCTGGGCTTGGAAAAAAAATAAAGACCAAAGCCCTGACAAATGCTGTGTCTGGGGCAGTTCCTTCCTAAATCCCCATGGGAATAGGATGGGAAATCAGGGGCGCATCATGCCAGTTTTTGCACTGTTACTTTGTTCTCCATAACAGTAAAATGCTACAGATAGGATCTCCATTTACAGAGATATGGAAGAAGCAAAAAGCAGAAAAAGCAAATTTACTTTTCTTTGTCAAAGTGAAAGCCAATGAACAGTATTTTTCTCACTTTTTTTGCCTCCAATGCATTTAACTATTGATATTAAAAACATCCCCATCTGGGCTGGGCTTACGTCACGCACCTATTTCTGGCAACCCAGTCTAATATCTCTTTTGCCTGTGGACACATTGCCCTCCACAGAAAATGATCCCCTCCTGATTAAATATCCAGGCCGAGCAGATGAGTCTTGTCTGCTGCACAGCTCTGCCCTGAGCCATGCCTCCAGCAGGATGCAGCTCCAGGAGGGAGAGCCCCCTGCCAAGGAGGCAGCCCCTGGCACAGCTCTGGGATGGCCGGCTCCAGCCTCACCCGCAGCAGCAGCCACAGGGTCTGCACAGCCCCAGCCCCCGGGGGGTTGGCAGAGCTCTGCTATCATCTTGAGCTGCAGCCCCAGTTATAGAGAAGGCCAAGGAAACCCCAGAGCTCCCACCTGCCAGCCTTGCTCAAAAAGCATACTTGTCACTCAGAGGACTTTGAAAGGGGCTGCAGTGGTGTTACCGTCGACTGGAACCAGCCTAGCATTGGTTTATCGATGACACAGACTGCAGACGGCACTGGATCTCAGGCAGGCCAGTCAATCCACCCGTCATCAGATACAAACTGGATACCCATTAGAACCCAGACCAGATAGGGTCTAGGGGGCTACGAGCCTCACAAGATCTAAGTCTCAAGTATCTTGCTTCAGTTCACCACACAATGCATGGGGAGAGCTAGCAGGAGCTTAAAAAAAAAACCAGTGCTGGGTAGGAAACCAACATCTCATCAGTTCCTTCAGGTCAGGGCCTTCTGCTCTCCTCCTGTGTCTTCTGGTACTGTACCTTGATTTTTATGATTTTACTCCATTCATTCAAGAGTCATAATCCAGATCCCTGAAGACAGGAGCCTAAATAGCTTTTTTTTAAAAGGAGCAAAGGATCACTTGCTTGCTCCCTTTACCTCTGCTCCTCATCCCTGCCCCTCTGCAGAGGTGGCAGAAATGAAACCCAGATGCCACCTCTGTTCCCTGCACACCACACTGTCCTCTCATTGAGGGTAGGACACTCACAGAAGAGGGAATGAGACGTTGCCTTAACAGTGTGATTCTTAGATATGTGGAGCATCTGTGACTCCGAAAGCCTCTGGTCTGCATTAATGAACAGCCATAGGATGTGGTGAGGGCAATACACCCGTGGCAGTCTGCTTTATAATCACTGTCTCCACTGACCGGAGCTGTCAGTTGCATTACACAGCATTTCGGGACATTGCAGGGTTGGCTCCGAGTAGGTGATACTTGTCTGCTTGTGCCGAGCAGTCAGAAGAGCGGCACTTTCTGCTGGTTTCCTGACAGGTGTGTGCCTGCCTTCTGCTGTTTGATTTTGCAGTTGGGGTGTCTGTTCAGCATCGTATCCATCAGGCGAAGATTAGCAACCGCTATGGCAAAGTTTGGTTTTTTCCACTTAGCAGATGGCGAAAGGATTGCACCCTTTTTTCTTTCTTTTTTTTTTTTTTTCCCCCTTTGGATTTGAACTTTGCAACTGTCTTTTGAGCCTGTGTCAGCTGGAGATGAGATGATGGTGCTGTGCTCTGCACAGAGCAATGGTTCAGCTATTTGGAGACTGCAGCTAACCAGCTCAACCTCCTACTCCTGATGAGGAATTTCCTTACATGAAGATACCAAGTGTGGGCTCTCTGCAGGCTTGCGCTGGCAACGGGGCTGTCTGCCAAAGTAGGTTTTTAAGACCAGTCTTAAGAAGTCAAGCCTTGCCTAAGAGATGCTCTCTTTTCCCTACAGTGGCTAGGCAGAGCTGCCTCAGCAACGTGCTGCTGCTGAGCCCCACTGTTGCAGGAGCAGGACCACAGCAGGAAATTCTCTATTAGGGTCGGGGAAATTATCTCACCTCCAAGCCACATGCAGTTATTAGTCTCTGAGAGAGAATCATATTCCTCACCTGCGAGGAGGTGGGCGGGGAACTGAGGGACTTAAAACTCTGCAGCTGGCAGAGGGGTAGACTCATTTCCTTCCTTCCCATCTAGCTGTGCTTTGGGGCTGTGCTTGAGGAAATGCAAAGTGATAATTTTAATACGCTTCACAGTCTGCCACAGGTGCCGGAGCATTGGAAGCGCTCTCTGTTATGAGAATCTATATAAATGAAAAATTATACGTGAGGAGAAAGGAGAAGCAGGCTCCCAAGACTTTTGAAGATTGGGTTTCTACCCTTGCTGCTACTGCGATTGGAAAAAAACAACCTGCTTCTGAGTGCCCAGGTAAGAAAATGCAGCTCTAATTTGTGCCAGTGGGTTCTATGGAATGAAACTCTAGTGAGATGTTTTTTTTACCTGGAACAGTAAAATACATCCCTGGTTTAAACTCTCACCCCAACACCAACTTCATTAGGGGTGCAGGATGGGAATTTCTGGGAGTAAGAACTGCTGTTGCTAGGGAGCAGGGGGGGGCAGGGCGGGGAGCAGTTTGGGGGCTGGGTTTTGAAGGGCAATGTTGGTTTAGCTGTAAGACCAAAGCAACACAGTGACTGACGTGAAGGTTTTAAGAACAGGTTAGACAAACATCTGTCGGGGATGACAACTGGCCATGGAAGCAATGGAAATAATGATCAACTAAATTTCCTAGCAGCCCTGTTTTCTATCATTTCTGGGATGCTCTGTAATTCTTTGGTCAAGCAAGCATATAGCATGCTTTTTAATTATGATTCTAGCAAATCTAGACATAACCAATAAAACATTTAGGATTGTAATATTAGAGCTGTTTGTGTAGCAATTGGCTAGGGTAAGGCTGAGAAGATATGTGTATGTGAGGGAAATATGCGATATGCTGGGTGGTCTTTGTTCATCCTCCAAAAATGCCTTATGTTCCTAATTTGTTGACTATCTTTGTTAATTATCATATTTATTTGAAACAGTTTTAAAAGCATAAAGCATTATGTCAATGGAAAAAGCTACTTGAGGTCTGTTGGGATCCTTCCATTTATGCTTCATCTGTAAAAATTACATCAGACCAAGGAAAAGGGAAACGAGCCACACAGAAAGGCACACCACACCACAGGTAACAAACCGGGCAGTGCACCACTGACCCTCTGTCAGTAACAGGACACGCTGCAGCACGCCCTGGAGATCTGTCATCACTGATCTTGGACCACTGAAGGGAAGGGCACTGTCAAAGGGTCCTGATGGAAAATGCCTTTCATTTTTATTCCTATGGGGCTCCTACCCACCTGCCTTCATTGCTTACATCTCCAACAGCACAGCAATAAATGGGGCAATGCTATTTCAGGTGGGACCGTTGAATCCAAGCTACTTGAACTATTCTGGAGCTCGTTTATTACCCCACTGTTATCTCTAAAGTGCAGTTGATGGAATCTCTGTGTTCCAAGTGTGTGCCTGTCTCTGAGCCACTTTCACTAGCAGGCACGCTCCCATGTTCCCAATGGCAGCTGTCCCACAGAAGGTGTGTGGCACTGCATTCATCCTGTGAGGCCACTGAGCTGGTGAGATGGGATAGTGACATCCTAAGAGAAAACTCATTTCTGGCTGAAAATCAAAGAAAAAAGTGATAATGACAGACAGGCTTGTTTAATTGATTAGAAAAAAAAAGACCATTTTATTATTAAATTATTTTGTTATATATAATTATAAATTTTATGTTGTATTATTAGATATAATTATGTTATGATATTTTGATATTATTAAAATAATATACCATACAAATTGATTTAGGGGGGAAAAGACCCATAAAAGACCCAGTAAGACATACCATTGGTGATCATAGTTGTCTCTTCTGGCTGCTTTATGCAACCTAGCCCATAAGCATAAGTAATAAATTTAGGCTGGATGTTAGGGGAAGGTTTCTAACTAGCAGAACGATGTGGATGCACATGAGATTCCCAACACAGGGACTAAACGGAGTGGGGATGGCAAATGAAGTGGGCTCCAAAACCATTCTTGGAGGAGTCTGGTCAGATGCCAGAAAGAATGATCTAATGCAGCTAGCCTCAGGTCAACGATCTGGAGATCCTCCTCTAGGGCTGTGTCCCCAGCATCCTTTTGGCCTCAGCACAATCACAGGGCCACCTCCTGCTGATGCAAGCCTCCACATTCCCATCCCCAAGCCAACATGGACCAGGCCATCATGTCCTGCCACCCTAACCGAAGGTACTTGCCACTGATGGAAACCTGGCCTTGAAGCCACCTCTGTGACTTTAACTGCTCTGGAAACCAGCAGGTGCAATGGATTTCACCTCTTTCTCCTTCAGAAGTTATTCATTCTGATCATGTCTTCCTTGAAAAAAGACTAACACTTATCCTCATGGGGTATCCAAGCTGATTAGTGTTTCAAAAAATAAAGACACTGCATAGCTGACAAGTATTAAAATAAATGGTGTGAACAGTGGAACAGCATGTGCTGGGAAAGAGAAGCATTCAGGAGCCTTTTCAATTTGGCAGTTTTGCAATTTAGCAGAGGATGCTGGCTCTCTTCATTTAAAAAAAAAAAAATAATAATCCCCAAACCATTTCAGCTGGACAAGGGAAAAGGAACAGAAATTTATATTGACTATACTTTCCAAAACCTTTAAATATGAAGAGGGTAGACTGAGTTTAATTGCTGTAGATAAAAGAAGTGGAGAATTATTACAGAGGATATCAACTGCAAAATGCTAAAGCTTGCATTGTCTTCACCATAGATGGCAAAAAATGAGGAAGACAAAAAGTGTATCTGAAAGGACCTAGAGAAAACAAGGACACTGCTTACCCATTGTTACTTCTTCAGTCCTTCATATTTTCAGAGTATCAAAATGAGTTACAGATGGACAAAAAAAAAAAAAGTGCGGTGAAAGAGATAAACAAAGACATGCTTTCCAATTATGTTTTAGAGTTAGAAAATCCACACGATGGAACTGAAAGGAAGGAGAGAAGAGGAGAGAATATGAACTGCTGGGAGTTCACCAAAATGTTAGTCATCTCTTGAGTCTACCCTGAAAGGTTAGTGTTATTTTTAAGAATGCATTCCTTTAAGGAAAAGAATAATTTCCTAGCAGAGGTAATTTCTGGATCGTCATAAACTCTCTCAAGGGAAGCAGAAGCTCCAACAATGAAGTCAACAAAAGTTAGGCAGAGGAAAAGGAGGAGTAAATCTGCACAGGAGTCCTCGGGGCAATCCCAAGAGTGACCTGCTACTGGAAGGGAAGAGATATGGAAAAGCTTGAGAGAGAGCAACTGTTGAGTAGGTGAAGATCTGGGTGGGAAAAAGTCTACAAGGAAAGGGAGTAGAAAACAGGTATGTGCTTCCTAGGCATCACCTTAGCTGAGATGGCAGTGAAGAAGGCTGACTCGCTCTAGTTTAGGTTTGCTTAATTTGAACTATGTGAGCTGTTCATGGGGATAAAGCAGGCGGGCAAAAATGTTGTCACCTATCCTGTAGCCCACAATACAGAATTTGTAACTTTTTGTGTTTGAAAAATTGTCAGGGTACCTCTAGCAACACGATGAACTAAGGGGTTGTCACAGAAACAAAAGTGTCACTCCCTCTCTGGTTCCATACCAGCCTCCCAGGCCAGCATGTTCTCCAGGCAGCCTCAAGTCGCAATGGAACCTGATCAGTTCAGTGAAGAAAAAATCACAGACTTTGCAAGTTGAAAACAATAGTTTTCATATTTTAATTTACTAAAAGACTACGTGTTTCGATGCTCTGGAATTGTAAGTGGTAGCATGTTGCCCAGGAGACAAAGGAAATCATGGTTCATGAGCTAGATGTTAGGTCTTAGCCATCCTTGAAAGGAAGAAAGACTCTGAATGGAGCTCGTGAGCCTGAATAAGCACTATGCCAGCGCCTCTTCTAGATGCCTCCGAAGCTGCAAGTTTCTGAGCGCTCCTAAGCCCCTCTGGCATGCCTGGGAGTCAAGGTTGCCCAGTACCTCTTGACAAATCTCTAAGTACCGTGACAATTAGATTCATTGTCCACTGGAGAACACACCACTGTGTGTTTTCACTGAATGGCAAAGGCTGATGTTTGCCTCACTGGGACCACTTAATGTGTTAAAAAAAATTTCTTGCTAGGCATTCTTTAAAACTGGAAAAGTTAATAGACTCAGTCATTCAATATGCTATGAGGTAACGACACTGTTTTTCTAAGATAAGTGATGACACTTCATATGAGTTCAGGAATGTTAGTCTATAAATTCAGCCTAGCAATCCTAAGTAATGAGTCCCTGCTACGATCAATAGACACAGAGACACCTGAAACAAAACAGCTGTCGTTCATCGCAAGACTTGCAGCTAAGTTTTTCTAAGTTTTTTTGCTGTCTGCCTTCTCACTAGTTAACTTCCTCTCAGTCTGTTTTTCAATCTATAGACAGCTGAAGGGAGGGACCACTTTGCCAGACAGCATGCACAGTGCCAAGCCCATTTTCAGCACACTAAGTATATTCATATTGTGGGAATCAGTGAGAAAATCTTCTTTGTGCAAGGAAATACAATTTGGAGTTCTATTGCTTTAACTTAATCCATAGGGTCAGTGCCGAAACGTGATCCACGTGATTCCTAGTGTGGATGGAAACATTTTGTTGTGCAGGGACTAACTTGGGTTAGAGGCTTTAATTTAACACTACCTAATTCACGCTCTTGAGAAGTCAGCTCATGAACTCATGTGATGTCGATACACCGAAAGAACTGAAACCAATTTCTAATGTACAACTCATCAGTAGTTTGCCTATTGATAGCAATGTATTCATAATCTAATATTAAAGATGATCTTCATGTGTTTATGAGTTTGGAGCCATGAAGGTGGAATTTTAAAAACATAAACACATAGGAGGCCAAAACCAGCTGTTTCTTCTTGGGAGGTTTTGGACTTGGGGTTTTGTTTTTCAGTAGCTGTTTCTTCTGAAGCAACTATCTCAGTATTGCCTCTCACTAGAATCCAAAGCTTTATTTTGACTTGAATGCCACTTCTTCCAGTCCTCTTATGACTTTGGTGCAAGTTTGGAGTTCCTTGAGGTTTTTAAGGACCAAAAAAAAATTTGTATTACTCTAAGGTATGACTTCTAGCTTAATAGCTTTTACCCAGAGCACAGAAATTTGAAGAACTTTTTAGGGGAAGAGTTTCTTTAATCCTCAATTAGAATTTCTGGTCCAAAGAAAATTCATTCATAAGAGGATAACAACAGTTGAATATTTAGGTACTTATTTGGAAACGCAGGTTTCATGTGATGCTGGTCTTAAACCTCAGCCTTTTACATAAAAGGTGTGTTTAGGCCTCCATGGCATCGGACATTGTCTAATCCACAACAAGAGAAACAGGCGCTATCGTAACTAGACTCTTCTAGACAATCCTGTGAGAAAACCAGTATCTTTTTCAATATCAAAAGGGTTCAGGGAACTGCAAATACCCCTCCACCCCCTTCCAAATTTCTGAAAGATCAAAGACTAAATCAGTCTTAAGTTTAACACATTTTTATTAAATGAGGTCAGGAAGATCATTTTGGGAAAACTATCACAACTCAGTGAATCTGGAATGTTTGAATCAAATCTGAACCTCAGCTTACTAAAATTTCCAAGCTTCTGTTAGGTGAGTTAAACTTCACAATTTTTCTACAATTCCAGCAAAGTTTTATAGTCTTTTTTTTCCCTAACTTTATGGTGAATTACAACTTTTACAGAATGAAATCATTACCATAAAATGGTGAATGATGACATTGCAAAGATATGTAATATACTCATTGTGAAACACTCTCAAAATAGAAATCTCTCAATATTATGGTTTGAAAATTCACATTCAGCATCAAAAAGAAAGAGAAAAGCAAAGAGAAATTTCTGCAGGTTTCTCCTGGAATTACATCAACATGACCAATATTCTTTCTTTTATCCCAGTGCACAAGGCAATAATAAACCTCAGGCCAAAACAGCTCTCTGAGCCATCTTGAACTCTCAAAACGGGGCACTTGGGAGGTTTGACAGGTAAAGCATGTATGTCTGGAGATCTTCATCCACTTCTTGATTATTTTCCTGTTGTTTCAAAATTCAACCCTTGCAATAAAGTGCTCGGCTTTTGTAAACCTTCTAATAGACCTCTGGGCATGTGATACAGTACAAAATTCTTGTAGCACCAACTGTTTATCGAAAATACTGTCTGCTTGTTCCAGATGTTCATACACATCTCATACCACATACAGAGCAGTACATACAGCATTCTGAAGTACAGCCAGATGAGCATATGTCTTTTTTTACCTACACAATAATGTTACACTTCACTCGGACCCAAACATTTCCCAGTATAGTTGGCTGATAAAGATTTTCCCAGTCCTAAAATACTTTGCTTCCTAAAACCTTGCAATGAGGTCAATCTCTTGGAGGCATAAAACTGTTGGCTTTATTACAGTACTCGGCAGCATTTGTGTCTAAGATGCAGGAGCTCTCTGGAGCTAACTCTGAATTGAGCTGCTTTATCATCTCTTCCCAAGCTGCAAAACGTCAAGTATTAAGCCACTGGAGAAATTGTACAGTTCTGATATTTCCAAATTTCAGGACAGAAATCGGGAAACTTTAATAGAGTTCAAGTTTGATTCAAATTTTCCAATGTTATTAAATCTGGAATTCTCTCTCTCTCTCCCCTCACCACCCCCACCATCCTTCTGGACCTCCTCCATTTCTGAATCACCTTCTGCATGGCAAGGCAGTTCCAGAATACCATGGTCATCCTTTCTATTTATGAAGATGGTATTTGCTGAACAGGACACAGAGCCAACATTTTTAGGGTTCTTTTAATTTCTTTCATTTCTCAGTTTCTTGAGTGATTTTTCCACTCGCTAGTTCTGCACACAGAGGTGGAGCAGCAGTCATCCAAAAGAGAGAAAAGTTAATCAGGTGGGTGTCACTTCTACTTAATTAACTTTTTCTTTTAAAAATCACGAAAATCACATCTGCAGAGCTTTGACATTCAACTACATTTTAAAATTACTGCTTTCCATGGAGAAGACTGAATGCAATGATGAAAAGTCTCTTATGGGAAACATTTATTTTTAATCCTTTTAATGGTATTTCCAGAATAACTATTTAGCTACATGGGGGAGTAATAAAAACCATGAAAGGCAAATTTTTTTTAACATTTAAACCAAGAAGCAATCTGTCACCCCCAAACATGCAATCACTTCGAAAGTTTATAGCTGAAATCAAATCCCATCACAATTCTTCCTCTGACCATTAAAACTGATCATGACACCACTAAGGTTTCTAAACAAAACAATATTAATTATCTTTACATGCCTTTAAAGTACTAGTTATGCAAAGCAGCACAAGCCCCAGTTAATTACACAGTTAAAGTAAGTTTATAGTTGTTGATGCTTTAATGAGATTCAAAGAGAAAATGCAAGGACCTTGTCTGGAATTTTGTCTATGCCTGAGCTCTACCAGACATTCACTACATGACCTACCTGCTGCTTTGTAGTTCTCTTGCTATTTCTTCATGTCCCTTCATCTACTTGCATCCTTCTGTGTCCTCCCTGTTTCGTGTGTTGACAGTGAGTCAGCTGGAGTAGGGACCATATTTTTGCTCTACGATTGTACAATGTCTGACATAGGTGGGTTGGGGACACTGAGAAGGATTCCTTAGTTGTCCCAGTTAACAGTAATGATACGGTCAGTGACTGTGCATGTGCGCTAAGTCCTGACCTGTTTTAAAATTGGATATTAAAAGAACATGAACCAGCTGTTTAATGATCTGACTTGTCAGATAATTTGTCAATTAATATTTTTGATTGACAAGTTTTTTAGTTAAGTTAAACTCAGCTGAGGCTCGACACCATATTCCATTAGTTTAGCACCTGAAAGGCTGTCTAGAAGGTTGACCTGAAGTAGAACCTGGTTTCAGTAAATCCCTTTTTTTAGGAAATTAGTGCATCATTTACAATCAGTTTCAGGAGCTTTTTCAAAATGGGAATTTGCTGCGCATGGCAGCTGGGGTCTACACTGCCTCTAGAGCTTTTAAAAAATCACTTTGTTTGCAAAATCTTTTAGTGAATGTATCTGAAATACTTATCTGATATGCTTTTATAAAGCCAGCTATCTATCCTTAACTGTGTTTAAAAGAAAATCCTGTTTAAAAAAATCTTCAAACTGTAAATTCTTTCTTTAATTAAGGGATCCAATTTTGTATCAGGAGTCTACACAAGACTTAATGAAATACTTGTAGATCATCTGGAAGCTTGAAAGGAAACTTGGTAAGTTCCTGTGGCTTTAGGGCTCTGTAATAGGATGGTTTAGGCATAGGATCCAGTGAAAATGGAGAGTGGCTGAATGTGCATTTTCTCTAAACCAGTGGCACTTCTCAAGTAACCTAAAAACCTGAAATTTTCAATCACAGATTATATGTGAAGCTCTCCTGCTTGGGCATCAGCCTCCTTCATAGAATATGATGGTACATAAGATTTGTATGCTCTCCTGCAAGTAATAAAAGGAGAAAAAAAAAAAAAAAAACCTAACAACATAGTCGTTTGATCTTTCTACCTCCTTTATTTTCTCTGCTTAACTGCATGTATGGAAAGACTTGCACAAAACCCGACTATTTTAATAAAACCAGATAAAATCCAATACAGCATGCTGAGGAGTAAAACTGGAGCTACATTGGGCTGTCGGCTTTAGGAGAAAATGGAAAAAAAACTTTTGTCACCTGGTTCTCAGACCCTTCCAGGCTCACTCACTAGACAATACCCAAGTTATGCTAATACTGTGCATGCAGATTTTTTAATTTTGACTATTGGCAATGTTTTTCCAGTGTGAACCTACCAGTAAGCTTTTATAATTGTAGTTAGGTCACTGGACAGCAGTGAGCTCATTTTCAAAGGAGCAGTTCACTTACAGCTCGCTGGGACTCTGGGATTTTCGGAAACCAAGAACTGAAATTCATCTCCATTTCTGATTCTGGAATATTCAACATAAGTACTTGAAGATGGCCTCGAGAAATTAAAATACGTGCAGCTGGTGGCTGAGCATTACATCCCCACTTTGAGAAGGTGCCTCAGCTGAGACTCATTGGTGGCCTCCAAAGAAAATTCCATGCCTCCCCCTGTGCTCCAAGTGCTGCAAGGCGTGCACCAGTTTGTGCTAATGTTTGGATTATTGCTTTCACCAAGAAATAATAATTTTTAAAAAAGTTAATAACACAGCAGTTAATATTTAAAATGGATGCAATCAGTTGTTTCTCAGATGGTGAAACTACAGCGGCCCAAGGGCAGAAATTCTGGTATTTGCTCTGTCCCAGCATTGTGGCTTCTTTCATGGGCAGCTGCACTCCAGAAGAATGGAAATACAGAAAGTATCTGATGAGAGCACATACCTCATCAACACTCTTTTGGGGATGTTGAGTTGAACTTCTGCCAGGATATAAGACCTACATCGCTGGGGATTTCACAGATTTGGGACAAATTCAGATTTAAAGTGTTCTACAGCTGCAAGCTGTAGAACAGAAAATAACAAACTGCTGTGCTTCTATTCAAGCCATACACATGTGGATATGCAAAACCAGTAACTTGCAGAGGTCAAAAATCTCTCCCTACAGTTATCACTGCTCCCACGTAATCCTGCAGGTTGGATTCGGTTGATTTCTCTTTGACAAGGGTGTGCAGTACACCAGCTACATTCTCTGTCATTTGGTCACTTGAAATGGTGACTAGCAGCTCTAGCAAGCAGTGTGGCTGAACAGCCACGATAGACTTCCTTCTGTAAATGTTAACGGGATATTTGAAAAGATGCAGAGCAGTGCTAAAGAATTTTTCAAGAGCTAAAAATGTAAAGATGTCAGGACATCTCTATATCCTTCCTTGTTCTCTCTCAGAGTTGCCTTTATAGAGGTAGTGCGCATTCTCACCAGGAAAAGATAAATTCCCGGTTTTATTAGCCGTGTCCTCAACTTCCATCCTGCAATCGCGTCAGCTTCCCAAGGTACAGGGGTTGTTTCTGTTTTGTATAATCAGGCCAGTGGCTGTCAGCTGTCGTTGCCCACAGCCATGTCTGGCAGGCAGTGCCTCCTACCCAGAGTAATGCCCTACAGTACTCTGCTGCACGGCTGACCCCTTCAAGGTTCAATCTCAGCACAGCCTTTCCTGGAGAAGCGGCGTGTGACAAAACATGAAACCACCGGTTACACTGCACTTCCCAGCATCTCAGTGAATGTACTGCATGCGATAGATAATTAGTCACTTAAATAAGGGGATGTTTTGCCCCGCCACCTCAGTGCCAGGGAACAGCAACAGCAGGGCTACTTGACTAAGTTCATGAGGACTCCTAAACCTAAGATACTCTAGAAGGGCTCTGACTCTTGGGGTCTTGTGTAGTCCCGGACTCCTAAAACCCCTGTACACCCAGTCACAGCACTTAAAATGTGGCACAACTGTAAGTACAGCAAGAAATGTGATCCTAGGAAGCATTGGGACCATGCCAGCTCCATCCATACGTGTATTTTAAAGGTAGTGGGTGTAAAGCTGTGCTTCTGCCTAACAACCTGCCTTCGGCACACACTTAATTTGGTGTTAAATAGTTCCTTTGTTTGACATCTGTTTGGACAGACAAACGTGAGCTCTGGTTTCATGGAAAAGCGTAACTAAAAATCAGAAGTGTTCTTGTTATCTTGGTTATCACAATCTTGCTTTCTGTGAGTGTTATTATGTGCCTAAGATATAGTCAGAATCATTTTTCTGGTTTTGTAACCTCTAACATTTCAATTTTATCCTTGGGAAAGAAAATGCTGAAAAAGTAGGAAAGTTCAGGAGAAATATGATATGATTGGCATGGAACCGTAGCTACTAATGAAAACACTCCCCAGGTAGCTTGCTTATACTCTGTAGAGCTGACTCTGCATGCTGTAATCTAACAACACAGCTTTAACCAGCACAGTCACAAAGACATCATTTAAATCTCTTTATAATAACCAGGAGCTGGGCTTCGTAAGCTACAAAAACCTATGCTATGATTCGGCCTCACTTTAGGAACGCCCTGGGAGAAAGTTACATGGTCTACGTTTGTGCAACTCAGATCTGTAGTTAGGTTGCCTGCTTGTGTTTATTAGCCATAGACAACCCCTGAAAGACTCAGGAATTCAGATCACCGTATCTGATACTTCTTATAGGATGCCTGATCCTATATTTTCCAATGAGGCATTTTCAAGAATGTTTCATTCTGAAAATACTGTGAACCCTGTTATAAATCAGAAGTCCAATGTGCTGGCAGCCCAACTGTGCTTTTAAGAATCGGCATTGACTTATGGAGGGAATTATGGGCTAAATTTTCATTTACACCATGTAACTCCACTGTAGCTCCAGTGAATTCAAAGCAGTTTTTCAGCACATACCTTTGCATCAGCAGAAAGTTACACCTTGCATGTCTCAGTAGGTCTCTTATAAAAGCGGTCCAATGGTATATCACTGCAGCAGAGCTTGCAGACATCAGCTCATAACAAAACAACGCAGGAAAGGACATCAAAAGAGTACTTAACCCATCTCCACCACCAAGACAGACTCATATAGACCCAGGTCATTATTAGCAGATGTCTGTCCAACTCGTTCTTCTTGCTGAAGAAGCAGGCTGCCTCCCACAACAGCCTGTCCCACAGTTTGTTTGTCCTCTTAGGAAGGTTCTCCCTGATGTTTAAACTGAAACTTTCTTTCTGCAATTCAATGACCTGCTTCTAATCTTACCTTTCATGGTTACAGCAAACAAATTATTCTCCTTGACTTCAAGAGGTTTTGATATAGCTAGGCATAGCTGACAGAGAAAAATCTTGTCCCACCCCTTACCCCCAGGGGCTTCAAGCAACCCTAATTCAGTTAACCTTCCTGTGGTGGCTGTGCTTTCTAGACAACCCTTGTTGTCTGCCCCTGGGTCAGACCACTGGTTTCCTGTTGCAGAGCTCGACAAAACACAGCCGTGGTGATCTTGGTAGCTGAGGAGTGGAAGGGCATCACGTGTCTCCCAAGTGTGCTCTTGTTTATACACTGGAGCCTGTTGTTTGCCTTTTTCCACTGCAGCTTGACGTTGTTGCTGGGCTTGTTCATGCCAGCACATCCTGCTCCTTGACATCCTTTGTGGAGTGATCTACGTTATAGGTACACTGCACGTGTTGTAGAGCAAGAGATTCATGTCCAGGCCAATAAAATGCATCTTGAACACATGTAGGAATGTGCTTTGTGACCTGTAAAACAAGTCATGCAATGTCAGCCTGAAGTCAGTTCTGCTGCCGCTAGCACAGAACAAATACCGATGTATACATTGATCTAGCACCAACAGTCCAACATCAGCCTGATTAAAGTTTTGTTCCTTCTCCCTCCCTTGCTTTCCTTCTTCCACACAGCCAGCTTTCCCTGTGTCTCCCAGACAGACTCACGTCCCATCATCAAAAGTATTTTTTGGCCAGTGAGCAGGGACAGAGGCTGGCCGCTGCCCTAGGTGGGAGATAGCTGCTCCCGCTGGGGCCTTGGGGCAAGACAGCGCCAGCAGCAAGCGCTGCCTGCCAGGCCGCCCGCGCTGCATGCAGCCCCCCTTGCTCACTGCCCCTCTCATTGCCTCCCTGCAGCCACCCAGGCTTGGGGAGCACAAGGTGGCACTTGGCTTCGCTTGTGGTTCGCATAACTACTTTTCGATCGCCTCCAGGGAAAAGGGCTAGATACGAACCTCCTGCAAGCCAGATGTGCCCCACCAGTTGCCAGATGAAATGTGCTAATCTAGGGAGGCTCGGGGTTTAGGTTTGTGTTTGAGGATGTTCTTGCATTTGACCTCGTGCAGCGTTATCCCAGTCCTACGTGTTGCAAATGTAGAAGAATAAGGTCATTATGAACAAGTGGAAAAAAGAATGAAACTAGAGAAGCAGCTGAGGCAGGTCACACTAGGCTTTGTTTTCCGCATAATGCACTGTTAAATGTCTCATACTCCTTCGGTGAGAAGTGCCATTTTGAGACCACAGGCTGTGCTTCCTCATGAAGAATTCACACCTTTTTTTTTTTTTTTTTTTTTTTGGTTTTGCTTCTCCTGTATCCTGTAATAAAAGTCTTCTAGACTGTGGTTGGTCTCTGTGTGTTGGAGAAATAGTGGATGGAGTTGGGGAAGGAATCATGAAACGCAGCACCCCGTTTTAAATGGAGCGAGCAGAATATGTAGCAATGGCAAACTCACTCCTTACAACTGTCTCGACATAAGTTAACGTTAAACATTAAAAGTGTTCATATTTTTATCATTCTAACTAAGATCCAATTAAAATCAGGGAGGGAGAAACAACAAGCTTTACCTGCGTGTGAACAAATGACCAAGGAAAAGGATCATGCACAGGAACAAGACACATTAATCATACTGAGTCTCACCTAACATCCAGGCAACCCAGTCCTCTTTAAATGATCGCTGTGGTGACGGTGCATAGTTCATTCCTGAAATCGACTGCAAACTGTAAAGGAAAAGTCACATGGCACCTTGCTGATACATGCCTTTGTACTGAACTTAGAATACAATGTACAGAGAGATCTCTGGCTTAATTAGTTGCCCACTGAGCTAGAGTTGGCTGCTATCTTTTTTCTCCATATGAAACCACAGAGCTTTTTCAGTACATTATTTCCACATGTGCTTATATTACTATCCCGGCCCCTTGATCCAGCATTTTAATAAGCATTCATCTCTAAAAAATGTATAAAGACATGTCTATCCACTTACCTAAAGTATCCCTTAGCCCAGTCCTCCCTTTCCATCAATGTGAGCCAGAAGAATCCCCAAGGATACTCGTAGAGTCTCCCTGGTAGGCGGCTGTTGTGAATCACATCAAGAGGCTCTTTTTTATATCATTTTATTCTTCTTTATTAGGGATACAATTTCTTATTCTTTACTCCAGACATATTAAAATCCTCTCCTGCCTGCGTAGCGCTGCCTAAGGTCTCAGCTGGTTTCAAGACATGAACACCCTGCTAGCGCCAGACAGACATGTGCTACCACAGCACAGGGAATAGGATGCTGAGGTCTGAAAGCAAGCACCAACAACTTGCGCTTCCTCTGCAAGTATTTAAAAGGTAAGAAAAAAAGAAAGGAGTCAACACTTCTGCACCACTTACACATGCATCTGCCTGACACTTCACGACTGCTTGTGTAGGAAAAAGGTGGTATGTTTACACCAATACTTACACTTAAAGTCAAGCTCTGGTTGCTTCTATGTTTCATCCAGTAGCCTGCATCAAAACCACCCTTCTGGGAACTGACCCATAGTCTAAATGTCTCATCTTCCTAATTTGCTTTATTTAAACCTAATAACAATACTGAAACAAACAAACAAACAAAAATATAATGCTTTGACAGCCAAAGTTGTTTTAAGATGTTCCATTTTACATTTATCACTCTTCTTTTGTTCATATTTAATATAAAAATATTTTGAAGTTAAACAATTACTGACAAAACTGAAATTAAAATTTCCAGATAAGTGACTCAGTATGGATACCACAGTACCAAGTACCTCCTATCAGACTGCAAAATTAACTTCCTTTTATCTACCTCCCTGAACATTTTAAACCATCTGAAAACTTAACTGTATATTAATTTCTTCTAGTAATAAAATATATTGAATGGCATTGTAATAAACTCAGTGGGTTTCCCTTTTCTTGCATGCTTTCATGAACAGTGAATCAGTTTTATTGCATTCTCAATGACCATAATAAAAGTGTTGGCCTAGAAGATACACTTCTGCATTTATTAATCTGTTCATATATCAGCTGGGAGATTATGGCAGACACTAGTGCATAAAACTACATAAAATATAAGGTAGAACTACAAAGCAGTCCTTGTAGTCATCTTAGAAGGAATCAGCCACCTGGATTTCATAAAAGACTTAAAATTGAAGGCAAATGAAGAAAATAAAACAGGACACCAAACGCAACAAACTACCTAAAATACAAGACAAAACCTAAATGTTAATTGCCAGTAGGAATATAAACACAAAACAAGTTTTGCATCTAAATAATCCTGAATTCCATTCTGCTGTGCTACCGTTTATTCAAGCAGCTGCTATGGCCTTACGGGAGCAGAGCCAGTCACAGGTTTCTGGACCCAGATAAATAAGAGTGTCAAGACACTGAGAAATCGTGTCCATGCCCCAGGCAAGTTTTACAACAGCTTCTCCATTAACTCCCACACTGTCTTACATTGGCCTTTGCTGGTCTCCCAGTGTGGGACAGGCATTTATAGCTCGTTTATACCGAACTGTTTAAAAGCCCCACTATCAGGCTTCGCAGCCTTTCGGTTGCCCAGCTACAATAGTTGGATTTCATTCCTTAGGCTCCCTTGGTGTTATTTAGCCTACAAGCTATTTTCAGAAACTTAAGTGTTCAAGATCCTTGGACTCTTTTTATTAATACCTACACTTACTGCTTCTTGCTGATATTTAAATCTCTTTACTACTTTTACCACTATCATAATAACCTCTGTGATAAACTGTTATCACATTAACCTATGCTGTCTCTTCTGTAGCTTAAACCACTGGTTCCTTCAACCCCTTCCTCATACATCTCACCTGTGAGGTCCCTGATCATTTCAGCTGCCACTTCCATTTGGAGCCCCTTGTGCACAGCTGGAGTACTGTGCCCACGCAGGAGCAGCTACTCCAGTGAGACTGCAGCAACGCTGGATGGAGAAGGCACCGCTTTCCAGACAACACTCCTGTTTACACAGCCCAGCACATTGGCTTCTTTTGCGATGGCTTGATACATGTCAGATGCGATAGCTTGGCCTGCGTTCCGTGAACGATCCGTTCGCATCCCGGCCCTTCTTCAGCAGAATTTCTACGTTGTTAGTCATTCCCCACTCTGCATCTGTGCAGCTCAGAACTGTCTTCCCTGAGCACAGAGCTTTGCTCTTATCTCTGTTAAAGTGGAACTAATGTTTCCAGAGCATTTCTGCATTTTCTCAAGGTCAACTTGAATTCTCTGCAGTGCTGGAAGTCCCCCCCCAGCCTATTGCTGCCTGCAAACTTAATAAGGCTCTTTTCTAGCTTTCCAAACAGGACCCCAACACATCCCTATGAAACCTAATTCAGTAACTCCCTCTTCTGAAGATTCAAAAGATAATCCTTCCTCCACTGCAACAGTCAGTTATTATAAGGCTTTCAAAGTCCAGAAGAGGATCGTAAGTGCCAATTCCATCCAGGGATCCTTGCACTAGAAGGGCATTATAGCAGACAACAGCAGAAACACATCCAGCCCAGTCATGAAACCAGCAGAGGATGCTTCCAAAGGTATGAAAATTTAGCTGCACAATACTTCTTATTACGTCAAATTTATTCCTAGTCTCTCACAAATCAAGGCTAGCTTAAACTCTGATGCATTAGGGTTTAACTCCTCTTGCCCAGGTAAGCACAGCTGTACTTGGTCACAGTATGCTCAGAGGTAAAATCAACCCTGGAAGTCATGCCTGTGTTAGATTGCATTATTTATTTTTTTTTACATGGAAAAAGTCTTACCACAAAGGTGGTCACTGTACAAAGCAGCTCCATGTCTCACGAGCACGCCTTGCTCAGAGGCTGCTCTACCTCTGACAGAGTCCCAGGACTTTCCATATCATGCCAGGGACTTGCGTCACTCCCAGGAGAAGCCAAAGGTTGCACTGGTGGTTCATAACTAACCCTTCCTTCTCCTTACAGGTATAGTTCATCTCTCCCCTAACTTACGGAGCTTGAAGACCCTTAAGACACTGTCACTAAGATATCAGTCTCCTTAGGCTCCCTCTATAGCAGAAACACAATAAATAAATAAATCGGGACATAATTTAGGTGCTCTGACTTACCCTTTTCAGAAACCCATGTCCTTCCATCAATTATTTAGACATTATAGGAATATTCCCCTCCTCAGTTGTTCCCCTAAGGTCACAGTCCTGTCACCCCTCAGGACTGTAATGTGTTTACCGGGACTGCAGCAACACGCTAGCTACATGGAGTAAACTCAGATGGAAGGAATCAAAGGGAAAACAAGAAAAGGATAGTTTGCAGAGCATGCAAAGACTGCAATCAGCATCCACCATTTTATATTATTAGAAATTTATATTCTTCACATTCAGCAGTCACAGCCTGCTGCAGTTCTTGTTGCCATTAAAGATTACCACTCCTTAGTCCCTAATGTGCTAATAACGGGGAGAAAGGAGGCTGAAAGGCAGCAAGAACAAATGGCAGACATCAGGCAAATGTCTTGAGCGTTAGGGAAAATGTTTTGAGAAAACAGAGAAAACATGAAACCATCTTCCACTTTGGGAAGTGCTTTTCTATTAAATGAACGCCACCATAAGTTATGTGTTAAGAATAAGAGCACACAGCTGAAACATATGGCAATAAGATTAAGCATTTTTATTGCTTTATTATCTTCTCATTCTGGGCAAAAACTACAAACCCACAAACCTGCAGCTCTTAAAGCAGTTACACATATGGGAGGAAAAAAGCAAGAAACAAGACTGAATCATTCTGTATCTTTTATCATCTGCTGCCATCTGGAAATAGGTGTATTTTCTACAAGGCTGGGGGATTTCAGGGAGAGCTCTAGGTGAGAAAAAGAAATTATACAATGGGATTTTTTTCAAAGCTAACAAACACAGTAATTTTACTTCTGTGGGTTCTTGATCTGTACAACTGAGGTGCGGTGGGCTGACCCCAGATGGATTCCAGGCGCCCGCCAAAGTTTCTCTGTCACTGCCCTCCTCAGCTGGGCAGGGGGGAGAGAATATAGAGTCTCGTGGGTTGAGATAAGGGCAGGGAGATCCCTCAGCCATTACTGTCATGGGCAAAACAGACTCGACTTGGGGAAAAATTCATTTCATTTGTTACCGATCAAATCAGAGTAGGGCAATGAGAAAATAAAAACAAATCCTAACACCTTCCCTCCACCCCTCCCTTCTTCCCAGGCCCAACTTCACTCTTGATTTTCTCTGCCTTCTCCCCCCCGCAGCGCAGGGGGATGGGCAACGGGGGCTGGGGTCAGTCCATCACACGCTGTCTCTGCCGCCCCTTCCCCCTCAGGGGCAGGGTCCTCACACTCTGCCCGGCTCCAGCCTGGGGTCCCTCCCATGGGACACAGTCCTCCATGAGCCGCTCCAGTGTGAGTCCTTCCCACGGGCTGCAGCTCTTCACTCACTGCTCCAGCCTGGGTCCCCCACGGGGTCACAAGCCCTGCCAGCAACCCTGCTCCAGCCTGGGCTCCTCTCTGCAGGGGCCACAGGTCCTGCCAGGACCCTGCTCCAGCACAGGCTTCCCTCGGGTCACAGCCCCCTTCGGGATCCACCTGCTCCGGTGTGGGGTCCTGCACGGGCTGCAGGTGGATACCTGCTCCACCATGGACCTCCACGGGCTGCAGGTGGATACCTGCTCCACCATGGACCTCCACGGGCTGCAGGTGGATACCTGCTCCACCATGGACCTCCACGGGCTGCAGGTGGATACCTGCTCCACCATGGACCTCCACGGGCTGCAGGGCACAGCCTGCCTCACCATGGGCTGCACTATGGGCTGCTCCACCGCCTGGAGCAGCCACTCCCCTTCCTTCTGCACTGGGCTGGGGTCTGCAGAGCTGCTGCTCTCACGTGTTCTCACTCCTCTTTCCTACTGCAGTTTCTATTGCACAAGTGGAGAGTTTTTCCCCCCCTTAAATACATTATCCCAGAGATGCTGCCACCATCACTGATGCGTTCAGCCTTGGCCAACGGTGGATCCATCTTGGAGCTGGCTGGCTTTGGCTCCATTGGACACGGGGGAAGCTTCTGGCATCTTCTCACAGAAGCCACCCCCATAGCTCCCCCACTATCAAAACTTTGCTACACAAACTCAATACGTGAGGTATTTTAAAATGTATCAAAATAAAATATTTCCAAATTTATACTCTTAGGCTTTACTGTATTTCCCCATAAAAGGATGTTATTGGCACATACAGTGAGAGACCCCATTGCAACAAACTTGTGCCAACACAGGAAAAGGCAGGCATCACCTAGATGGCAAGTCTTGCAATCTCACTAGAAGGGAAGAGACAGCGGCAGATAGACAGAGGCAGAGGACACAAGAAACCGCAAGATGTTGGTCATCACAATAGCTCTCAGCTCCATGGGATCACAAGGCTTGTCAGGCTCACACACACTGTCACATGAAAAATCACAGCAAAGCAGACCTGCTGGAAGGGCTCGTAGGTGTACTGATCCAGCTGGGACAGTTTTTCTTCAGAGTAGCCCATTCGGTGCTGCGTATCAGATTTGTGACCAAAGCAGTGTAGATAACACACCAATGTTTTGGCTCCATCAAGGCCATCTCTATTCCTCGTGCTGCCCTCCTAGCAGGTAGGCTGGAAGTGAGCGAGAGCTTGGGAGAGGACACAGCTGGACAGTTGACCCAAACTGACCAAAGGCATGTTCCATACCACAGAATGTCATGATCGGCGATAAAACTGGAGGTACTTTCCAAAGTAGCTGTTGCTCAAACACTGGCTGGGCATCGGTCTGCTGATGGGAGGTGGTCAGTGATTGCCTTTGTATCACTTGTTTTTCCTTCCCACCACACCCCCCACCCCCCGCCCTTTTTTTCCCCTTCCCCGATTAAACTGTCTTTACCTCAACCCATGAGTTCTTCTCTCTTTGCCCTCCTGATTCTCTCCTCCATCCTGCTGCGGGTGAGAAGCAAGTGAGCAGCTGGTGGGTGCTTAGTTGCTGGCTGATGCCAGCCCCGCGCAGCAGGAGAGCAGCGATACAGCTTTGTAAGTGCATGTAAGAGCGTGCCAAGCATCATGCATGTATCGACCCCGGAGGTACGCCACCAGGGACTGCTCTGAAGCTGGGCTTTGTGCTGCTGATCATAACCCTTCCAGTCTAGCTGTTCAGCTAGTTTTCAGTCCACCTCAGTGACAACACATTTAGCTCATACTTCCATCAGTTTATCTATGAGGATTTTATGAGAGAAAGCCTTACTGAAGTCTACATAAACATCCAATGTTTCTTCTCATCCATGCAGCCAATCTCCATATCATGGAAAGCTATCAGGTCGGCTAAACATGATTTCAGCTTCACAAATCTGTGCTGAACAAGTCCCAAGTGTCCCTTTTATCCACCCTGAGTTCGAGTTGGTAGCTATTCATCCATAAGTGAGACTGAAAACGATCTCAGTCTTCACAGGCAACAAAAGCTCTGAAGGAAAGGGTAGACCTGTGAGACAGCACAGGGACGGCTGCCGAGCTCATGGGCAAGATCACTGAGAGGTCAGGGTAAAAGAAGTGAGCAAGGCTGAGCAGATCCTGACCTCAAAGCTGAAACAGGCCAGGAAGCCCTTCCAAGGGCAGGCCGGAGGAACAGCAAGAGAACTGTGAGGAGAATTAGGGAAAAGTAGCGCCATGGGGGCCAAACTTCCAAAGCATGAAAAATGACAGTTAAAATAGCAGTTCACCCCCCAAAAAAATAATAATCTGCACATCAATTGAGGTTTTTATAAAATACTTTAGCATAAAGTTTTCCTGGAGCTCTTTTACAGCCACTTCAGTCCCTGGACAGCAATGGGCTCTTTATCTAAAAGGTTTGCTCCTGTCCACAGAACCAGTACAGTTCCTGAGGTTCTCCACGAACACCACGGGCCGGCCTGAACTGAGCTCATCAGATAAGACTATTTATGCTACTTCTGCCAAAGGTAACAGCAAAGCTTCCTATAACTTCATGTTGAATCAAGCAGTATGCTTTTAAAATGAGGTGACCCCTTGTCAGAAAAGTCCCACTCAATGATCTGCAGGGTCATGCTTACCAGCCTGACCACGGAAACCACTGCTGCATCGCTTTGGATTATGAGCTTTAACACGCAGGTGAGGCAGCCTCTAAGACGCGGTGAGGATGGGTAGTGGTTGACAGCATACAGAAGCTGTGTTCTAGTGCAGGAAGCTGTATTGTTAAACAAGCAAACACTTGATATTATTAAAAGTCATCTTTAATAGAATTCAAAAATAGCTATTGAAAACTTTATTTGAAGAAAAATAAATCAATGACAGTTTTTGAAAATCCTGTGGAACAGTCTAGTTCCTTAACATTCGTTTTATTATTTGAAAAGAAAGAAGCAATTTGCATAGCTGGCATGTTAGTTCACCTTTGCTCAAGACAGCTCATAAAAGCATTCTTTTTCTACCAATTTCTGATTCGATCAAAAGTGGAAATGCATACGATTATCCTAAACTAGATCAAAGTGGGTATCTGACTAAGTCTTAAGGCAGCCAAGAATGTTAGTTCAAATTTCTTAGTGTCTGATTTGAAAAAAGAAGAGATGCAACAGCCAGTAGGATAGCTAATGTATGGTACATTACACCTGCTTATATGATAATTCCCTTGAGACAGCATTTTTTATATTTTCCTCCTCATATCAGTATCCCACCCAACCTAACAGTACTAAAAAACACAACAAAAAAAATTAATTCATAATGTAACATCATAAGATCTGAGCAAGGCTGATGAAGCTTTTGATTAACCACTAAGAAATACAGAAATAAAGTGTATGATTTGAAATTACAGAGAAATACTAACACTGGAGTTCTGGTGACACAACTGTAGTACATAAGCAGTTAATACACATCTGAAAATAATGAACTATCCATTAGGAAAAAAAAATCACTGGATTGATCTGATACTGCACACTGTCAGACTTTATTGCATAGAATAGCATCAGTGCAATGCTATTTCCAAGTGGCAAACAAAAATTCAATAAACTGAATAAGAAAAAACACTGAATTCACATATTTTGACATGGGGAAAAGGAGAATCTAATAACTCCTCAAAAGACCTGATCACGTAAATGCTGTTATATTTTATGGACAAATTACTAGTGAGAAATCTAATTTCAAAATCTCCTATGTATTTAAGAGGACTAAACACATAAAGATGGTTCACTGTATAAAGATTTATGGTAGAAGAAGAAAGGCTGTAACAGAAATATTATTGGCCATTAGAATTAAAACTGCGTACTCTTTCTCAGTATTTGAGATAGAAAAATTATGCCATTGGGCACCAGTTGCTTCCCAAATATAATCTTCCCTAAAAGCCTGTGTATTTTGAAAAACAGAGCATCACACAATGCTGTTGGTTTGGGCACTTTGTGAAGACCTTGTATGTTTTTAACTGCACATACATTGCACACTGTAGTACACTGGAGCCTATATAATGGCTATGTGTATATATATATATATATATGCTTTCTACAGGAATCTGCTTAAACCAAATGTTGCCAATATTCACACTAACTTGAACAACACATTTGGAGAAATATTGCTAGGATAGTATTTTGAAAAGTGAATAAAACCAATTTTTGAATCTTAGGTTCAATTTTCAACAGTGACTTTCAAGGCAAAATTGAGGCACGTAACGTTGGACCTTGGCTTTTATGTTTCTCCTGCATCAGTCTGGCCGCTCCCCCTTTTATTATTCATGTGCACAAGCCACAGGCTCCTGCTTGTGAAGCACAGGACAGCATGGCAGCGCCACGCTGGGCAACAAAGCAGCCACTGAGCTGGCCCGGCACGCAGACTCCAGGGTGCTGTAAAACTGTTAGGCAGCACTTGTTGGCTGGTCAGTACAACGTGGGGTATAGAAGGCTTCTAGGTGACACCCACAAAGAAACTTGTAAAGAAAACTTCAGCTAAGATCATGGATGACAGCAAAGGTAGAATCTGGGGCGGGGGGGGGAGATCCATTAAAATGCATTATGGTTTCGTTATGAAGCCAATCCTAACTAAATGACTATTTCTTACTGCTTTAATAGCATATTAATGGCCCTGCACAGACCACATCCATTGAAAGCATATGGCTGAAAAGGGCATGGGAAGTACTGGACAATGCTCAGATTTCAAAGAAACAGCAACCACACAGAAATGTTCAGGCAGTGCAACATGAAGGCTCCATCACAAAATACCTTTTTCCTGACTACTTCTAGCACCACTCCTTAAAGACCTTGTTCCTAAAGAGTTACTGAAGATTTTCTGCTGAAAGATTTCCTAGTAACTTCAGTGGGAGCATGGCCCCTCTATCATCAAACCTGACTTTACAGAGCAGTTAAAAGAAAAAAAAAAAATATGCTGAGCATTCGTGTAAAAGGTTTCTACGCAATGATAAGGAAAAAAAAAAAAGTCACTATGCCACATAATGTTCCCTTTCCTCTGTTCCATTCACTGCCAACACACAAGACAAAATATATCATCTGCAACTCATTCAAAGCAACAGCCGCAACTACAAAGTGACTGAAGGCATCAGTGTAGGGATGTTAAAGGCCACCTGGTGTAAATATTTCTTTAAAGTCATACAATGTACCATGCTCCTTTAAAATAGCTTTGTACAGAGGCAGATTTGGATGTCTGTAATATACGCCTGCCGTATAGAAAAAAATAAAATAAAAGAGGATATTTGTTCACTGACTCAGACAATTTCCATGACATGGTGCATTATGACTGATGCTTCTTAGTAGGGTGTGCAAGGCAGCCTAGAGAAATTTAAAAACATGTGTTGTTTGTCTCAGAAATAAATGTAAGGGAATACTAATAAAAGCTGCATTATCTGAAATTGGGCTGAGCAGCTTAAATCCATTTTTCTGGAGGATATTCAGGAAGCTGGGACTGCCTGCAAAATAAAACTAATTTATTCCTACTATCTACTGCAAAGGAGTAGTTCATCTCCAGTACATCTTGTCTAGAACATAAGCCTCTTTATCCCAACTTTAATCAGGTATCAATGTCCCTTTAGAAGTTCTACATATATTAAAAACTGAAAGTACGTGCGCTTTGGGTTCTTGAAATTATATTAAATGAAGGCAAATGACACGTCGTCAAGACTGCTGTCCCCAAAGGCAAAAGAAAACCTGCTTTCATAGGCCACCAAGAAATCAAACCCACAGTGAAACATATCCCAGATTAGAGTGTGAATGTTTTCCAGATCTTAAACTTGGCACAATTTAATCTATGCTCCCATATGTGAATAAAGGATATGAGACACAAAGATGTGTTTCAGTTTGTATCTCAGTTTCTATTAGCTTTGGAGCCGCGTAACCATGGGCATGACTTACAGAAGGTCAGATCCTGTATCCCATTCACTAAGTAGTGCTTTGGGTTTCAATAAATATGATCTTACTTCATGTGGGTCAGAGCAGCACAGGTGCTCATGTTAAGGCACTAATTCAAGCAGCTAGATCCAAAGGGCACCCAAAGACAACTGAAAAGCGTGAACTGACTGTATACAAAGAACCAGGACTAAGGTCTGCCAGAGAGACAGAACAGAATCCCAAGTTTGTGAAAAAACTTCTCAATACAGCTGAAGTAAACAACCCCACCTAAACTCGTTTTGGAGTTAAAAACCTATACCTTGGTATTAGAAGGCACCTAGTTCAGGAAGTTGAAGCCTTTTCCCATGCTCCCATGCACTAACTTCCTTTGTAAACAAAAGTACAGATCAGCATAAAATACAAAAATATATATTTTAAGCAGTAGCAAAATTTGAGTAACAATTAGAAATTGCTCAAGGAAAGTGCCATATTATTACATGTGCACACATACACATTCCGTCTCAAAAAGGTATGACAGGGAATCCAATAGCCTTAGAATTTCTACCTGTGTTAGTTGGCACGACAGCTATTAACTTCACTTCAGTAACAGGACTGTTACCGGCTTGGCTTCCTTATCAAAAAGAAGTAAGCATTAGGTATCACAGGCAGTGTTCAAGAAGGAAACATCGGCTTGCCAGACAGGGAAGAGGTTCGTACACTCCCTCAGGAGGGAAGAGGTCCCAAGCTCACGCATTTCTACATTCACAAAGACCTGTAATTCTCCTCACGTGCAAAGAGCAGGTTTGGGTGTAAAAGTGCCTGCTGCTCTTCGCCGTCTGTCTCCCCCACCTACTTCAGCAAAGCACTTAAGCATACGAGGATGTGCTTAAAGTTAAGCAAGCACGTCAATTGTTTTGCTGGACTGAATGCATGTGCAGCCCACATCTCCTAAAAGCCTCTCCCACCAACCAACAACAGGAGTTGCATGCAGAGATGGCAGTCGGGGCCAACCAGCTAACGTGGCGCAGACAGCAGTAAGTAGCTGCTTAGGGTTACACCATTTAAATTGTTGACGAGACAACACTGCAAATGTAAGACATAAATGATGTCCCACAGCAACATTTCTAGAAGACTTCCAAAAATCAGGAAAGGATCAAAGCAATCTTCATCCTGCTGGCCATAAATATGCCAGTGGACACCAGCACTCTCACACAGAAAGAGAATTAGGTTTGCTTCTGAATAACCCCAGCAAAATGAAGTCTCAAACATAGACTCCATCTTTGATACACTTACAGTAAAAGCCTTTCAGAGTAAAATGCATGAGAACATCCCGAGGCCTTATTTTCAAACATGATTAGCTTATGTATTGGCAAAAAAATCCACCTAGCTTCTCGTAATGATAAAAGATGACTGACAATTTTCTGGAGTGTTCAGCAGTTTGCGAATGCAGCACTTTTTGGCTCTTGGATCTGCTCTGAAGCCAGCTCCTTTTCATATTATTCCCCATGAGAGCATACAGCTAAATTCAGTATTAATGTTGTGTCATGGCTGCAGAACAGAACAAACCAAGCTCTATACCAAGCTCTGCTTACCAACAACCCAACAGAGAAGCAGCTAGTGTTTCAGAAAAGCACAGTAAACTAACATACACCCCTAAAAAAACAAAGCACGATTTAAAGTTGAGGGAAAAAGGGAGTAGGAACATGGAGCTAGGTTTGTATTTTCTGACTGCTTTCTTGGTAATTCTGTGCTTCTTCAGAAAATAACTTCAGTATGAAACTAACACTTGGAAAGTTTTTCCAGCAGACACTTAAAGAAGTTTTCTGGCACAGCCAGAAATTCACCATATGGGCCAGCCCAGCTCTCCCTGAACGCAGCAGGAGTTTGGTCACTGTAATCGCTAAAGACAGGCTGGTATCTGAACATAAAACTTTCTTTGGATAATTTATGGAAACTTTAGATGTGAAACATGATCAGTTTCCTTTTACAGCACCCAACTGCACAGCAAGTTTACATGAAGGACAAACAGCACACAAAACAAAGAGGCCAACGAAGAGTGCTGAAGCAAGGCTGGAGAACCACCTCGGTGGCAAAGACCGCAATCGCTTTCACAGAAGTCACAAGAGGTTATACTTTGCATTACTTCTGAATTGTAGCTTCTCACCGCTCTTCTCCCTGTTCAGAAAGATTAGTTAACACTAGTTAATGAACTTCCGAGAACCGACCAACAAATTAAGTTTCACAAAGAAAGCATTTTTAAAGGATGCACTAAACTCTGATGCGGATCTTGTCATACACTGCAAAATACTTCCCAGACCGGGTGTTTAAGCCTAGGCATTAATCTTTGTTCTTCTCCCAAAACATCAAAATGTTCTCCGTATATTCAGGCAAATGCTTGGTGAAAGGCACACTTCCACAGACTTAATCTCAACTGTGAGACCCAATGTGCTCACAAACTTCAGTCAAACATTTTTAAAGTAATTTTTCCCCTACCTACAAAGCAACCCCCGTGACAAAGGAATTTGGATGTTTTACCTGGCAGGTTAGCGGCTATGACATTTAAGAGCTAGGTCTCTCATAACTGATGCTTTGTCTGTCACTATTACGTTTGGGAGCTTCAGCACCCTGAATTTGGGACTGCTCACCTCACTTAGCTCCTGCTCCTGTATTCTGCTCCCCTGTTCCCTGAAGAATTGCTACAGAGCCAAGACTAGAAGCCTGGAAAATCGTATTCATTTCAAAAACATCAATGCACAGCAATTGCTCACAGAACAAATTTTTGCATAGGTTCTTTCCCACAGTTGTTTTTTTTGGTTTGGAGGTTTTCATTCCAACTAGGGACATGCAATTTCTTTTTTTTTTTTTTTTTTTTTTTTTTTTTATAAGTAGTATTTTTTAACTGAAATGATATTCAGTTTCCTTTCAAGCCCCAAGATATTAAAAATAAAATAAAATAAAAGATGTAACTTTACAGGCCCGAATGCTTACCCAGCTGTGACACTCAACTAGCTCTGAACAAAGTCAGGTAAGAGAAGCAGCAGCCATGTGAATGTGCTCAGTAGGTGTGTGTATATTAACCCCGGCAGATCTCCTTGCTGGCACTGCTGTATTGGCATCCAAGCCAGCCCTTATACCTATGCCAGCTGTAGTATCTGCCACACAGATAAACTGCAGAGCATGAGGATTCCTTAGACATCTCCTCGCTCCGAACAGGCCATGAATTTGGCTGTCACCATCGCGTAAAATATACACCTTGGGTCACTATGAGAGTGATGGAAACTAACAGACCAAAATAAAAGGACATTCCTGTATTCGATAGGAAGGTGTTCTCTCAGGAGAAAGCTCAGAATCACGTTGACCAATAGCATGCCTATGCTACATAATAGTAGGAATGGTGTCTTGTAAAACAGTATTTGAAACAATCTCTTTCTTAAGGTCAAAGGTTTCTATTGCAGCACTGAATATGTCACACAAATTTTAGTGTTTGAGAATATTAATCAGTATCTTTAAATTAATATTGATTTATTAATTGAGAACTTATGGATACCAAATGTATTTACATAGAATAAAAATATTTATGCATGTGCATTTATATGCAACTTTTTAATACACATATTCATTATCTAACAGCAGTCTTATAAAAAGACTAGGTCTTGAGCATTTCTCCTAGAAACTGAAGCATGTGGAAACTCCTCTTCGCCACAGATTCTAAGTGTTATATGTTTGCCTCAAACAAAAATTGCTTTACTTTGCTGAGCCACTAGGCCTTAAAACATGCTCTACATTAATGGACAGTGTAGTCACATCCGCTAGTTTCCTATTTTAGTTTAAAATTCTATGACTGATCAAACATTTCAGCCTACATAGAATAAATGTGATCTTCATCTAGCTAAAGTAGTACACATCATAGCATATTTGGTTGTCTTTTGTCTTGTGCTAAAACAAACCAACATGAAGAAAATTGCCTGCACAACTTTCTTATGCCTTATCTCAGACCAAGCCCAAATCCTTAATAATGTTTCAGCTGGCTGGTGTAATGAAAACCTATCTAATATCTTCTCCAGCAGCTTGTAATCTTTCTTTGCTTTTCATTTTGCCCAAGAGCTCTGTATATCATTGCCTTTCTCTAAAACACACTCTACACCAAAAAAAAAAAAAAAAAACAACCCAACCCAGACAGCTTTGAAACAGTTTTTCCCATGTACATTTTTTTTACATAACTATAGAAATCAAAACACTTGCATTTTCTCCAGTGAAGGACTCGTAGTTTAAACCAGAAACAGATGCAAAAGATACTTGAAAGATAATCATTAACTTGGTAAATGAACCACAGTGAAGTTCTTTCTTCATTTTGTTGGGCCATATTGAAGCCAATTTATACAAGCTGACAAATAAGTTCTGACAATCCACACCAGCTGAGGAACCAATCCATTAGAACAGTAAACATATTTCGTTATAATGTTGTAAACAAACATTACTATTTGTTACAAAAATTTGGAATGTCAATGTCCAAAAAGGTTGCAATTCAATGAAAAAAGTAAATTTCAGTCTGATGTGTCTTTGTCTTCACTAAAATTTGTCCTATTTCCACAAAAAGAAACTTTATTTTAAACTTCCAAATCACTGAGATCTGTTTGGAATGACTGACACTTACTAGGTTCATAATAGTCCACTACAGTCACTGAAGCATCTTGGATGTTTGCCACTTTGAAGTCTCTCACAGCCGGAATATCCACACAAACCTGTGTTTCATTTAGCTAGAAAAACAAGAGAAACATCCTGAGAAGCCAGGTGATGGTGGTTTCATGGAAGAAGTAAGGACTTCTAGCTCAGTGGTAGTTCATTTAATTTCTGAAGACTTGGAGTCAGGATGCATATAAAGTTGCTTACCTCATTTGTAGTAATTTTGGCCAAATTACAGACTTCTTGAAATGTCTGCCTTCTTATGTATGATTTTTAAGAGGCTTAATCTAGAAACCCCTTAAAAATATAACTGAGTTGTACCTATCCAGTCAGTCTCGCTAAAAGAACAGTGAAACTGTTAAATCAATGTGAATAGCAGATGTTAGTTTACCCAAAGAATACAATGTCTTTCCAAATTTAAACCAAACAATGGCAGAGTCAAGATTAACATCGTTACAAACACATTTCTTGTTATTTTCAACTTACAGAGTCTAAATATAGATTGACTTTTCCATTGTCCTTTTCCATCTTCTTAAATGTATTGTCTAATAGAATGAAATCTGGTGACACAGAGAAACCACTGAGTAAGCCAACCTCCATGAGGACCATACCACTACTTGGAGCTGTGCTGGAACCCAAGTACCTTTTCAAAACACAGAGACAAAGGAACTTTTAGTAGAAAACCAGTAATCCACTCCAAAGAAACTGTTTGATCATTAAATCCCAACTATAGAAGCAATAACGCTTAAGAATACTTAAAAAACAAATGGAAAAAAATGCCAACAAGAAAATTTCTAACAATAAAGAGATAATAATAGATTTCTCTATTATTCTGCCTGATAATTTCAACCACATATGCAAAAGCAGGTTTAGCACTGAGAAAACTACAGTACATAAATCGTATGAGAGACCACACTGACACCACTAGGAGCTTTTCATTGGCATCTATAAGTGCAGGCTTACATCACAAATATGCAGGAAATATTGCAATTGAATACCTTATAAAAGAAGTAATTAAGAAACTGCTGTAGGAACTCTTGAACAGAAATTTAAGTATTTCCTATTATGGATGCATTGTTTTGCTTTTATTCATTTTTGGAGGATGAGGTAAAGGTATACACCAAAAAAGTCTCCCAAATCTTTATATTTCCTTCATACAAATTGATAGTTCCATTAATAAAGTCATCATCAGATTATTTCTCAAAGTTCCATTTTTAAAATGCATAGCTATGTTATTCATCCAGTTTTGGAAAAAGAAGATTTACTAAGTTGAGTTCCTTCTTTTTTCATACATGCTGCTTATCATTACATCTTCTTCCAATGTGAAAATCAGATGCTGGACTAAAAAGCTTTGCTCTGTTGAGCAAGCCTTACATACTATGGTGCAAAACAGAACTATCAAAATATATTTATGGTCTGTGCTACAGTGATACCTGCAAAAGATTATTACTTTAAATGAAGCAAATGGCAGAAGAGTTTCACCCCCTTGGCACAGAGGGTAAATGAGCATTGTTGTACGAGAATAGAAGTTTCTCCAATCCTCATTTTAAAGGCTTGACAGTAGTTGAAAGTTATTAAACTAATTCTTTGTAGAGCTGGATGGTTTAAAAAAAAAAAAAAAGGGAAGACTTGCTTTCAAAGCAATGCTGTTAAGCCTGGCAGCATGGCTGATTAAATGCAGATATGACTTTGAAAGAAATACAGCACAATTGCTGACTTCAGTTGGCTCATGAGATTAGAAACAAATGAAACCATCTGCTGGATGATGTGCTGTGCCAAAGTAGCTGCTATTGAAAACAAATAACTGAATTGGAACTGGATGCAATTATTTCTGCATAATTACTAATAAGAGGGGAGGAAAATACCCAAGCTGCCTATCAAAATACCAACAGGTAACTAAACGCGCTTGGCATTGTCAAGAAGTGAGTAAGATATATCCCTAGAAATTATGAGGATCTGGCTGTCTTAACAAAGAAGAGAGACAGTCTTGGGGGTGGGCCCTGGTATTGTCTCTTCAACTCCATGGCCTCTTTAAAAAGAAAAAAAAAAAGTCACCATGCAAGAATGACCAGTAAAAGAAAGAAAGAAGACTTAAAACTTGTACCTGAAGAGAACTGAGAATGTTTTGAGTTAAATTTTATGTTTCAGCTCTTTCAGCAATATAAGAGCTGTGTGAGACCCTCTCATAGATAATGCAAAAGAGGAGAAAATACAACCAAGCTAGTGTACACAGAAAGCATAAACAAGACAGTGAGTAGAACCATCAGCTGTTTCCCAAGCCTGGAAATGGTATGCAGGCAACGAGACTGACCAAAGGAGACACGGGCAGCCCTGGGTATTTGACTCCCAGACAGTGAGTTAGCTTCTCTAACCAAGAATCAGTTCAATTTGAATGAGACAACATCTGCTCCAGTGTTGTCAAAAATGATACCTAGTTGAGATGACCGTGATCAATCACTAACAAGCTGGTGAAAAGGTGGAATATTCTGCAGATTAGAGAAAGAAAAAAATTGTAAAGCTGCAGCCTCTGTTACCTGACTACACATACCCACAGCTAGCTAAACCGGTGGAGATTTCAGCAGTCTTTCTGTATCTGCCTGCTTTGGTTTCTCTACCAGAAAGCTACATCATGCTGTAAAGATTATAAGTAGACCAACCTGAAACTAATTAAAGAATTTGAGATAGATAATGCATATATTATATAAAATATATAAGCAGAAAAAAAAAAATAAGAGGATGACTAGTCTATCAAGCTAATCAACCAGAGATGAAGTCTCAGCCTAAATAACAGAAACACACTTACTAGAACTTATACCAGTTCACTTTCCATTACAAGAGTTGATGAATCTTAATGTTCCAAATATTCTCCTGGGGCAGTTTTATAATGCCACTAGATTTTCCCCTATCCTTTGAATACTTTGCAATTAAAACATCATCACCCTAGTGCCTTCCCAGAGAAATGGAGCCCTTCCTGTCTGTACTCCTGAGCCAAAGGTCTTAGCCAGAAAATCAGAATGCTCAGCCAAGACTTATCCCAGACCCAACATGTAAGCTCTTTACATGTCAGGAATTTGTGCTAGACTGTAGAAAGCTGCTGACACTTCACAGAAAACTTTAAAAGAGAACAAGCCCATTCTATTTCAAGAGCTCTCATGGATTCTAGTGTCCTTGGCCACCATCTGTATCACTGAATTTGTTACCAGAAACACATAAAAACCGGGCTCTGGCTTTGTGCCTGCTGGATATTTCCCAAATTAACTCAATCCTCTCTGTGCTAAAATCATATCCACTATAGCTGATTACTTGTATAATGGTGTCACCTAGAGGCTCCATCTCCAGTCACATCTTCCTTGTGGTAGACTGAGCATAAAAACAGTTCCAGGCATATGGTGTTTAAAGTTTAAACAAATAACAAAAAGAGGATGTGGAGGAAATGAATGTAAGAGTAATCACAGTAGATCAGGTGGTACTTTGCAAATCTTGCATTTGCATTTACAACGGACCCATCAAAATGTCACAAGACGAAAACAGTGTTTCTAGAGGAAGTATTCACAGATTAAATCCTAAAATACAAAGAATGTAGTCATCTCAACATCCTTGTAGATAATAAAAGGTAGAAGACTAAACCCACAAATATATAGATACAATGTCCTATAGGGTTTACCGTCAAATAAGCAGTGCTCTTAACTACAATAAGTGCATACTGAAGAAACTGCCAGAGAACAAACACCTTCATGTATTTCAAAGAAATACATGTTTAAACACTCTCTCAGCAATTAAAAATGAGGCAGCAAAGCAGTCAAAGAAACAACCTGATTTAATGGCTGGCTGACCTAGGAATATGCAATATGACTCTTCATCGTCACCTGTTCTCATCTAATGCAAATTCTATCCAGGTAACATCTTGTGGCTGTTCTGTGGTCTCTGACATGATACTTCAGCAGTCTCAGCTCAGTTCTTAGTAGGTATTTACAGAACAAGAAACATCATCCCAGATGGACCCCCGTCCTCCTGCCTGTCTTATTCAGCAGAAATAGCATCAGTCTGGCTGGAAAACTCATCACCTCTTTCAAATCTAGAGCGATGCTTGCATTATATTACATTACCATATTCATAAGACATACTGGTAAATGAAAGACCACAAAGATACTTGCACAATAAGACAAAACCCCAGCTGAATTTATCATAAATTTATATGAATTTGAATTTATCAAAATATGGATTTTGGTTCCTGCCAAAATTGTTCTGAGCGAAGTTTATTAACAGAGATGACCAAAGAATGATTACTTCTATTCCATGGTGCTTTCAGCACTTCAGAACTTCCTTCTCTCTTTACAAAAAAAATAGATCTACTTCTAGATCAAAAGCAAAGCATTCTATTCATGAAAGGTAAGAGTAATGGGCAGTTGTCACAGTCTGCTACCAGAAGTTAGAATGTGGAAGACATCGGTTCAGTTTTCAAGTCTGTCCACAGTTCTCCATATAGCTAAGAAGCACTTGCACCAAAGAAGCCTTTGAGCATTTTCTTGTATTTCACACAAACCCTGCCATGCACCTCAGATATTTAGGGTACCACAACCTTTATGCATACCAGTAAAAGATATCACCTGGCCAGCAACAATTTTGCACAAAAGATCTATTTATTGACTTAGGAATTGCTTCTTAGTTTAACTACTGCTGGTTTTACAAAGCAATTTCTTTATTCTCTTTAGTTATATGTTTATATCCCATACATTGGTAAATCCATACAAACAAATGGGTAGTTAAGCTGATTTTAAATCATTTAAAAGATGTACAGACAAAGAGGTGTATGAGATGCTTCAACAAAATTACCTACCTTGTGCACACATTCAAGGTCAAATGGTTTTTATCATCTTTATCATCCTTTACATCAACATTCAAGTCAAAGGCTTCTTGTTTTCGGACAGACCTGAGCCTCTGACCGGTGTGTTTTGTGTTGTAAATAATATTGAGCTGTGGATTGCAAGTAGAGACATTAGGTTACATATTTAAAGCGAATCTGTGTGGTTAAAACACTTCCTAACACTATAGTGCCAGGGGAGTGCTCACAGGAGACAGGATATACATGGCCTTCTATATGACAGTCACACACATGAGATTCTTAGGAATTCTCCGAAAGAACTATCCCTTCTGAAGACTTCGTAATGCAGCAGAGAACCCATATAATTAGCAGGACACAACTCAGGCAAACACAAGGGAGCTGTAGGAGAACCAGCAATTTTCTCCCTAGTTGCCTGCTGGTTTATAATGTGTGCAGCTACTTCCTGACAGTGAAATGGGATGAATAAAGGCAAACTTCAGAGAGCAACACCCACTGGGTTAAAAAAGACAGGCTGTATATGAAAGCAGAGCAAGAGCAAATACATAGCATATGTACAGAATTTGTCTTCAGTCTTCATTTCACAGCATTCATACACACAAAACAGATGAGGAATAGCACGGTACTCCAAGCTCAGAACAACAGTTTCCTTGCAGTTAAGTAAGCAGTTTCATCATCTTGTTCGTCTGTGCAAAGACAAAGCTACGGTCTTCAGTCCACCCCAAGGACAGAGCTCTCACCCCTTGTGCTCAACAATGCCAAGCTCTGCTAAGCAGGCCAAGAAGTATGGCAGGATGTCCGGTGCAGGACAGTGACATTAATATAAAATAAGCTCATCTGCTAGGCACAGTTTGAAGAGTTTCCAATTCTTCTAGTGTAGACGTGCATAAAATCCTTGAAACGGTTGTAGAAGAGTGGCAAAATCAGAAGCCCTTAAAAGAGGTCTGAATAATTAGGAGATAGCCTGATTATCTCAATATCCTATAAAACTGTCAAGAGCCAAAGCAGAAATGCTGCAACTGGAATAGAGCCCACCAATCAGCACTCTCACATTACCAGCCATGACAGAATATTATGCAGTAAAAAAACAGGCTGTACTGCCTACAGAACTGAATTTGATGAGGTAAAGAAACAGCTGAATTATTACCTGCAGTGTTTCTTTAAAACTGCCTTAGTACCAGACTAGAGGATGACAAGTGGGTGACCATTAAATGTATCTATACAGGATGCAGAAAATAGGGTGAATCCTGATGTAATAAAGTTTGCTGATTATACCAATTTATTTGAGGTAGCAAAGAGTTGCAGAATGAAAGAAATTTTACGTACATAATAATGGGGCTTGAACTGATTACTACTGGATCTGTTAACCATTTAAGAAATGGTAAATTAGATGAAAATTCAGACGTAAACAGTGAAGTTGGAAGAAGGACACAGTAAAGGTCTATAGACTAATGACCTGCATTGGGAAAGATGAATGAATAGAAAACAGTTTTTCATGCAATGCAAGATTAAATTGTGGAATTCCTTCCCACAAGATGCTGCAGATACTAAACTGTACAAGCATTCAAGGGCAAAATAGACAACTTCATGGAACCAAAATTTCCTAAGCCCACAGAAACTATCTTCAGCTGAAGGTCTCAAATAATACAGGGTACGAGGCAGAAGACAGTCAGGTAATGTATTACATGTATTTATCTTATTATACTTTCTCCTGAGCATCCACTTCTGGCTGTTGTGGAAAACAGAACACTGGGCTAGACTGAGCTTTGCTCTGACCCAACACAGTCACTCTTACACCTTCTATCAAAATACAAGAACACGTGCAGCAGACTCAAGTGGAGAAAGGTACTGCTTCTTCATGCAATACACCATTAGCTGCAGAACTACTTGCCATAAGAAGCTGTGGTTGTTAAAAGTTAAGAAATACTTTAAAAGTTACATATTTATGGAAGAAAAAAAGAACCTATCAAGAAACCACCTACCCAGCCAGAGAAAGCACACAGAGATGAACTGTGGATTGGGAAGGCCCCGTATAGCAAATTGATGAAAGGCAAGAGGGCATAGCATTGAGATATCGCTTCATGCTTGCCCTGTTCCAGTAGCCTTCATTGGTCATCCTCTCTCTACTGGTCCCTACGGGATACAGGATAATGAATAGGATCAGTTGCCTCAACACATCTGCTCTAGCCTACTTCTGTACTTACACTCCATAAAAGACAGAAAAAATGAAATTTAACTTTGAGAAAACATTCTAATGTGCTTCAGGCTAACTAACACCTGATGCGATGTTAATGGTAACTGCAGCATCCCTTTGCTGTGGCACAAATGGGACACCACCTCTGACAGAGGACGAGAGAATGGGTTGCAGACTCAGCACTTCAGTGTGATGAATCAGAAAGCTCAACTTTCAAAACCCTAGAATGACAAAATCGAATACAAGAAACTAAGAAAATATTTACTATCAAAGAATAGTTGACATTACTTGGCAAAATCGTAATTTTCACCAACAATAAGTTTACACAGTTTTCACATACAAACTAATATTCATCATCTGTTCCCTTTGTCATCAAGATAAAACACATGGCAGGGCAGAGGGAGGAATCTTCTTTGATTTTTGGTAGAAAAAGAAAACCAGAAAGTAGCTCAAATAACTCCCCTTGCAAGACCCCAACATGTATTTTGCTTGGCTAGGGATAAAGGGAATGAAGAGTGCCTCTGGAAAGCCATAGTCCCTTCACAACAGTTTCTGGCAGCTAATGGAAAACTGTCAGTCCAAATTTAAAGGTGTAACAGGGGGCTGTCCAAGTTATAGGTTAGCAAGTCGGTTATAGGCTAGCAAGTCTGTGCAAACAGGAGTCTTTAATTTCTGATTTTTGCTTTTGCTGCTACATCTTTCATTCCTTGATATGAAAGTTATGCTCTTTCTTTCAATCCACACACACAATTCCTGTTGCCCTGCCTTGCATCACTGAATTTAGCATGCTGTATGAATACAGAGCCAGTCCTGCACAGGCATTCAGGACAACCATCGTGCAACAGCGAAGATTTATCCTGTAAAACTACTCTGCAGGAGAAGGCAGTACCAAGGATGAAGCCAATCTAGAAAGCCTGCCAGTTAAAGGCATGCAGAAATTTTGGTGAAGACAAGCTGGCGGTGCCTCAATGATATGTCATCACAGAAACAAAGCTGTTTTAACTTTTGCCAGAAAAAGCTAATGAATGGGAATTTACTGCCAATGAAGGATGTCTGAAACCACATACTGAACAGGTCAATCAGCTAGTATTTTCATGGAATAAATTATTGCTGTTATAGTCTGACTTTCCCTTCCCGATTTCTCATGACAAGGAAGGAAAAATCTTTTTCAAAACAGAGTTTAAATTAAAGCCTCCTTCTTTATACACTCTTACTATACCAGTAGGGACAAAAACTAGCACTAAATCAATGAAACAAGCAACTGCATTTCTTCTTAACCCTTTTAAGAAGCAGCTGCCAAAGCTAGAGGCAGATCTGGTCCAGTCTTGTCACACTGCAACCAGTTCTGGTGAGAGGCCCAAGAAGAGAAAACTAAAAGCTAATTTTCTGCATGGGACAGATGCTTTTAACAGTATCTGACCCAATCAACTGCACCAGGTTTCAAAAAAGTGACTCAATTTATAATACTCTAATCGATTTCTCTTTCCCTATCCTTTTTGTTTTTCAACTAGCAGCACAAATGTGCTTGACTGAGGGCATGAATTCAGTGAAATCATCTCCAATATTTTTCTGCCCCTTTTTGACTACTTAGTATCCACTCAAAGTGTAACGGAGAAATATGTGTGCGTTTCACAGTGTACCTTTTCCAGTACCATTACACTGATTAACGTTCAGCCTAAGTCCGGTACAAATACACTGAGTGGAAAAAACTGTCAGATTCTCAGTGATGAGTAACAGGTTTTTTTCCTCCTTCTCTCTCTATACACTACCAAGAGATCAAGGAGATCTCGTTCACCCATCCACTTTGCCCATACCCATCCTCCTTGAGCCTTCCAACCCTCTCCCTCATTGCTAGTCCTGGATTTCAGTAGTTTTTTTTCTTCTAGAAAGCATGGGCCATGCCACATTTTTGAGGCATTTGCCAAGCCCAGCAGACAGCAGAGAGGTATTTCTTCCATGACTTTCAGCAGGCCACCTAGGGAAGACTGCTTCTTTGACTCCTTTCTCTGGAAAGTGCCTTTCGTATACCCTAAACCTACAATCATCCTTTCTTTCTTTCTTCTTGCAGAGAAAGTGTCTTAGGTCTTCTGTGGAATGTGCTCACATAATGAAGGGATAAGCTAGGAGACTTTGTTGACAGCAGGATCATAAAGCTACACATAAACGTCTGCTTTTGCAATTATACTATCCAAAATAAATACATTTTATGTGATCCTGCAGGGTCAAGAGTGAATGCACTGCCAACTTGCACACACAGATAGTGAGATTTCACAAGATATAAGGTGGGGTTGTGGGTTTTTTTCTAAGAATCCACTCTGTTGGGAAAGCAGCCTTTTCCATTAATGGACCAAATCTTGTGTTCTGTGATATTTAAATGAATTACTGTTTTGACACGCCATATTTGGCCAGAAAGTCAAATCCCAGAACAGTGAATCTCACCACTGTACTTTGGCAGGCCTAAGACAATGAAACCCAGCTGAAGGAATGTGATCGCAATGTCACATGCTATCTGATTTATTACATGTGACCTAGATCTAGCTTGTATCTGGGAAAAAGATCAATCTCATTCAAATGACATCAGTGCTCTTTCTTTCAGAATACCAGGCCTACCAAAGGAAGCAGAAGGCAAGAACCGACCTGAGCAAAGAAAAGGTTTTGGAGAAGCTACTACAGAGTGTTAAGTACAGTATTTTGAATCAAGTCACAGCATCTCTGACTCAAAGCTGCAGGAAAAAAGGCGACAGCACAGTGACCTAAGCATATAAGATAATCTGGCAATGGTTTCCGAACACCAGTTACTTGGGAGCATATTTGTATGTTCATACAACAAACCAGGAACTTTAACCATGGAGTCAACTACTGGTTATTCTGGGTGGAGGACTTCTGCTCAGTCCTCACCAGACACACTGGTTTGGATGTGAAATTTTCCTGCTGGCAAAAACATAATTGGAACCAATGTGCTTCCACAAAAGGCATTCATTTTAACAAATCGGCGTCTTCCAGCAAGAAACAACTTGCTGAAAAGTTTTTGATCTGCTTGCCTGGCAAATAACTTGTCTTAATATCAGGGAAAATTTCTCAACAACGATTAAGGTTAAGTAGCCCTAACTGTTCTGGAACCCTACTTTGTTGCATTCCACATACACACACACTGTAACCACAGACGTGTGAATGCAGTCCTGCTGAGATGTTCATTCCTATCTGGGCCTGCAGCTCTGAATCTAAGTTATACTCCGAAACTTTTGAACTTTGCTGTAAACTTCATTTGCACTTCTGGGAATTAATAAACACGGGTCATGATTTACGGCACTGCGGGTTTTGCAGACTGGTGCTGAATGAACGAGGCGTATCTCTAGCTGCTGTTCACTGCTGATAAGCAGCTCTGAAGGTTTCTTCGTAAAGGTCTTTTATCAAAAGCATATTTACCAACCATCACCATGCTTTTTTGTTTCCCAGACACATAAGAACACCAAAGTGAAGGTCAGGTTGGAAGGAACTTGAGATGGAGTCTGACCTGGCATAAAACTCTGAGATGATTAAAAGCAGCCCAAGTTCAGTTTTCCCAAGTACAGCTAGAAGGAGTCTAGTAGGAATTCTCTGCTTTTGTGATACGCTCAGCAATTGTGAGTTTATCTATATACTTCAAATAAAATGAGTCTCTCATGCTTAGAGGCTAATATTTCTGTATTACCCATAGCTTTTCAAAAGCCATCTTTTTCACCTGTGTGGTTCTAAGCCACTATCATGGACAGGACAGCAGGGAAGAGACACCCATTAGTGGCCATATCAAATCAGACCCAATACTGTCATCTTCTCACATTATGTTTGTCATAGGGTTAGAGAAAATCTTGGAGGCAGAATAAGATTTCCTGTTATCAGGAAAGAGCAGCTGAAAAGACTGTTTACAGTTTCCTAGTTCTAAATAGAGTATGAGCTGATCCCAGCTTAATTTGTTTAAATGTAAGTAAAGATGTTTGAATTCATACTACCAAAAGAGTCTTTCACAGGACAGGCGGAGAGGGGACCACTATACCTCCTTCCATTCCTCACCACGCCCCCACTTCTGGCTGATGCTAAGCATCTATTACTGCTGGCAGTTTGCAGGATCCTTTGACTCCGTCGTTCACACTATTTGAGAACAGTGTAAAAATTGCTGGAGATTCTGGCTGTAACAGTCTTTTATTTTTTCACTTTCACAACATTGTTGTATTGTGCTTCAATAAAAGGAAAATAATGCTAATAACTAGCAGTGTAATCTTGTTCTGTACTGGTCTGTGCCTTACCATGCTTTACCACAGGTTCTCAATGAGGCACTCCTGCCTGGTCCACATGCCTTTTTTTTCACTCTGACCTTCGCGCCTGCCAATGTATCACTGCAGTGCTTTGTCTTACAGATGGACACTGCATTTCTGCAGGTGGGCAGGGCTGTTTCGATATGGTCCATGAAGTGCCCCAGAACTGCCAATCATCCAGCAGTATTAAAAAGTCCAGGCCATTAGACATAAACAATCACATGAATATGTCCATTCACAATATTTGGTTCAGAGCATTCTTCAATTAGTGAAGTACTTTGGTAGTGATTTGAGACATTTCAGAAGATTGTTCTTATTAGCATGTTTGATAAAGCTCCAAAACACACCTTCCTTATAGAAAGCATATTTTTAGCAAGAATAACTGCACTGTGTACCTGAAAGACAGCAAATCCTACTCCTTGCGCTGCCACTGTAATTGTCATTGGTTGTGCAGGGGCAATCTGAAAGAAAGATAAGCAAAACAGTATTTTCAAAGTACTTTCAGTTAGCAGACTTTACAAAAGTATTCCTCGCTTTCTACAGTACCTCCTTGGTCTGAAGCAGAAAACGGTTTTGAGTATCAATTGAAAATGTTTCTGGCATTTTCAAAGAAGGTGCTGTCACTGTCACATCCATTTCTGTTTTGCTTGCAGTAGTGAGAGTTGCGAATAGACTCAAGGCTTGCAGAGCCACCACCGTGTCCTGTTGAGAGAAACAAATCCTGCATTGAAGAAGCCGCCTGCACAGAGAAGTTCCTGTTCATTGGCCATGCCTCGGGGACCTCACAGTTCCTGCATTATCCCATTTGTTGTTTATGCTGGAGTCTTCATGCAGCCACCTCCACACCTCCACTGGGATTCCGCTGGTATGAAGGATCCCAGCACAGAAAAGGGATGGCAACACAGGACAAGTTAGCTACTGTGACATACAATGGAGAATGAACTGGGAGCCAGCTAAGGAAGTTCTCCTCTTGTGCACGCTATGTGGAAGACCTGCCATGGTGGTAGACACAACAGTCAGAATCACATACCATGTGAAGAGTGAAGAGAAAGCCAATGAGGAAAGCAATCTGCTTTCTAGATTTATTTGGTGACTATGCATTAAATATCCAATACTGCACAGGAGTTATTCAGGGTACCTGACCACTGAAGCAAAAGCTACAGGTCTGAAAAACTATTAACATTTATTAAAAAAATAGCCTGAAATGAGTTTTTATCGTACCCCTGGAAACAATTTCAAAGGTATTCAGCCCATTTTTTAAACTCCATATTTGAACTAAAGGTTTTGTGCAATTGTTTAACCACTGCAGAATATGTTTAAAAACACAGTATCATATATCTATACGTAATTTTTTCTTTTCTTTGTGTATGATTGCAGGCTTAGCTCTCCAAGTTTTGAATACAAGAGGCAGTTTTTGAATATTTGGTCCATCACAGCTTAGTGAATGATAATTTTAACATCCACTGTTTTCTAGAAAAAAAAAATTATGTCTCTAACGCTTCTCAGGGATTTTTGCTGTTATGTAATTCATTTTGCACCTATTTTTAACCAGTGACAGTGAAGGAATTGGCTTGCAGGCTCAGCATACAGAGAGAGGTGGTTTGTTTATTCTTAGGTCACTTCTAGTAACAAAATACTAACATAACAGAAGCTTTGATGAGCTATGACATGGTGATTGTGCCATACCTGAAGGTGCCAGTATGTGCTGCCTATTCACTCTAAACTATTAGAAACCACTCTCCTTCCCATGCCCCATCCTTGTCTGAGATGACCTGCTTCGCTGATTTCTTAAAATCCAGAAAGATCAGCTGATTAGCAGCAGTGCCAAAGTTGCTGGTGCGCTGAACCACTACAGCTGAGATCCCACCTCCAGTGCTTAACATGGTGTGAATGAAGATACAACTAATGGGCTACAAAAACATTCAATAGTCTGGAGTAAGTGGCTGACTTTTTCAGTAGGAGGCTAATATTTACCCTGAAATAGTATCTTCAAGTACTTCTTTGCATCTGAATGACTCTGCCCTTACTCAGCCCACTCACATGTCAGTTTGTGATGAAGATACACAGCTTGGAAGCCCAAACTGAAAAAACTTCTTTCACACTGAAGGGAATGAAACTACAGTGACCTATCACATCTATATGTCTGATCTATCTTACAGACCTAAGGGGCTCTAAGATCTTGTTGGAGAATCTGATCTTAATCAACTGAAAGCAGAAATACGCTTGCCCTTACCTAAGCTGTGAAAACCAAGGAATACTGTGAAGCGCTTTTTCCAAGTCCTTACAATTACATTTCTCACATTTACATTTCTCACCCTAAATTCAGAGTTCAAAATATCTAGAAATGCTATCTGACATTGCTGAACATGACTTCAGAGCTCTTCCACATCCTAGGCTCAAAAGACTCCCAGAAACACAGGTGAAAAACAAGAAGGCAAAGAACCACCTACAGAAAAGATAAATGTTCCCCTTGGCATGCTCTAAAGCAGGAGGCATACCCAAGACTTTTCACCAGGACATATTCACATCTGAAACATAAGGTACACAGCTCAGTATGACAATGCTGTGTCAAATACACAACCTGAAAAGTTAGGAAATATGGTCTCAAGCCAGACTCACAGGCCCACCCCTCTTGCCCAGCAACACAGGCTTTGCAGAATTTGCTACTCTTTCCTACCCTTTAAAGCTACATTCATATATATGCTACTTTTTGTGTGAATTGTATTCCTATATATATGAAACATGTACATTTTATGCCCAAACATTAAAAGTATTATAAAGCAAAATATACTGATTGCAAATTCAGAGTAAACTATACCATGTATACAAATTGCAAGAAGTTATCCTAATTTACAAAACATCACACATGCAACAGATTACTTTCCTACTTACTGTTTAAAAATATATTAAGTTTCTAATGCAATAAACTCATGGAAGGAAACACTTCAAACATTTTTTTTTTAAGCAATCTTAGAAGTTAACGAAAAGTATGGAGTCATTTCCATAAATTAAAAGAAGGCATCTGGAGAGACACTGTAGTAATTCTGAAATCAAAATAGCTTAGACCATAGAAGAACAAAAGGATTAAATTCATTTCTCAACTTCACCCTCAAGGGTAAATGGTACGCTGCTGGATTTTCAAACTTTACAAGTAAAAATTGTTTCTGAAGAATACAGAAAAGCTTTTTCAACTCATCTAGTGCTTCAATCAGCCTCTTCAAATAATAAGCAAGGATTGACGCATCAGGAAAATACTAGAACCTCTGGGCAACTAAGCTGGTTCTTAAATTGCATTTTATTTAGTAGAACTAATTTCAATTAATATGAACAAACATTTGAAAATAATGAAGGATGGCCTGTACAGCTTGGTACTAGGCAGCACAATGAAATGTGACATTTTACTGTGACCAGCATTTGCAGTTAATTTAAAAGCTAGTTTAAACTAATGCAATCCAAAGGACTATACACATTTTCTGGATGCCGGCACAGCTTACAAGATGTGGTTTCAAGAACATGGAAACCTCCTGGAGATAATGAAGATCTTCCAAATTTCATGGCCCATCAAAAATCTATGCAATAATGAGGACAAAGTACATTATTAAGTTAAGACCAACTGCCAACAAAGGCACTAGGATGAGCTGTTTCTCTAAAACCTACTCCCCTTTATTATCTTAGTTAATAGCCTTTCAGGAGTTTAAGGACCCACATATGGAAAGAATAGAAAGAGGTTCCTCTCCTTGGGAAGAAAGTAAGCAGAGATATTTATCATACTTGCTTGGAAAATCTGATTAATTATTTTTCCACTGGCATCACTACTTCTTCTTAATTTAAGATTTTTTGCTATATTTTATACAACCAAGGTGACCCTCTAATTCTGTTTTTTATTACACATGCCAATATACTAAAATTGGTAGTCCAGGTTTAAGATGCTAATAACATAAAAAATGCAAGCTTGCACATAACCGAGGCTGTTACAGCAAAACAAAATTCAGTAATTATCACGTAAAAAACCCAAATGGTCTCTTTTTCCTTTTTATTTTTTTTTTTTTTGTATTAAATACACAGTGCTTATTTAGAAAGTATAATGAAACTCCTTGAGACAAGCTATTACCTGAGTAGAAGAAAATCCCCCAAGGTGATTTCTTTGCTGACTTAACCATTTCATAATAGGGATGCCCTCTGCTAATCTGTCTTGATGAAAGTGTGAGAGCAGAGCATATGCTGCAAGTTCAATATCGATGGACCGTGGCTGCCATGAATCAGAAATTTCAGAAGCAGGTGTTATCCAGAAACGAAATTCTCCTGCAAAAGGAACCAACAATAACCTCAGATCCACAAACTGAAGTCTTTGAACTTCTGGGAAAGACTTTCCTGGGAAAGGGAAATCTCTTAATTAATGTCTACATATGGGATCTAGCAAGCTTCTTTAAAAGTGTTAGTGTTTAGGCACATGGCCTGTAAAGGACTGACTGAAGCACTTCCTCAGCAGTGGCTGAACTCAGCTAAAAAAAAAGCTGGACTCCAAATAGTCACTCCCATTGATTTCAGTGAACTTTACATTGATCCTTTTGTCATCAGTCCGAAGTGCTCACATAAAGGAGCCCTTGTGAAAAGGCCACCTCATTGCTGGGGGGCTACTTTCTCTTCCAGACTAGCACCTTGAGCAGCGCAGCTGCTCACCAGGCTCATTCTTGAGTCAAGTCTTCTAAAAAAGTGACTTCCTCCCTTATCAAAAGTGACTGTCTGAAAGACCTAACTCGGTAAACACAGAGGGACACCCAGAAGGCTCCATTTCTAGGCTACAACATTAATCCCTTCAGATTTTTCAAGAGGACAGTTACTATTATGAGCCAAAAAACCCTTCCATTTCTTATACTCCATATAGCCTGTCCTTTCCCCAGAACAGGGGAAAAAGCTGAGTCATGCTGAACTCAGAATTTAAATATAATGAGACGATTATAATGAGAGATTTCCTACAGGAAATGCAACAGACCTCTGCACTGTCTTACAGAAAGTCCAATCTTTCAGTTCTTCATTACAATACTGATTTTAACTAGTTGCCTCCCAACACCCTCCTGATCTACTCAAACCACTTTGGAATAGCTAACCTCATCCACCTCTCTTTAACCAGGCTGATCTTACAGTTGCACATAACACCACAGGAAAACTTGACAAGTCATGTTCTTCAACAGCATCACAGTACTCCCATCAGGAACACGGTGACTGAGACTGAAAGGACTAGCTTTGTTGTAAATTGTCATTCATTTACGGACACTTTTCATTACGGCTGTCTTGGAAGTTCTCCACTTATTCTCTGTATCATACTCAAAACATTTGAATTCAAAAGGATTCTCTTCATCTCTAATTCTATACAAAGTTGTAGATATATGATAGGTGTTTTTAAATTTGACAAAAATCCATCTATACAACTGTATAAGATAGTTGTGCAATACCTTGGTGTTCTGCTCTCTGGTTCAGTAAATTCAGGGCCTCCTTTGCTTTTGTACTTTTTGCCCAGGACAATGCATATGTAACAAGTGCCAAAGTGTAATTATCCGAAATGCCTTCTTCTAGTTTATCTTCTAGAAAGTTTGTAGCACTCTTGATGACATAAGCATGCTGGAAACAAAGATCATAATGAGGAAAGTACAGTAAATAAAAATATATATTGAAATACTAAAATTTAAAAGAAAAATTTGTACAGAAACAGAAACATTACTATCACCAAACAACAAAGAAATACTGAAAATCTCTTCCAGAATCACAGGCACAAATCTCAAAGGCAAGCCTTTTGATCTGGCACTGTCCTTTATGAACGTGAGTAATCTTAATTAAATCAACTGGAATGACTTAACATCCTAAGGATAGTTCCCGCCATAAATTTCTTTGTAAGTTCTTGGACTAAAGCCATGACAATGTTCTTGCTAAAAGCAACTGCCTTTAGATTTTTGCAAAGGCACATAAAATTGAAGGGTCTAACAGCACAACTTTATATTGTCTCCGGTAGATAAGGGAAGTTGAACAAAATCAGGTTAAATTTTGTCTCTGTTCAGATGTCCCTCTATTGCCTTAAACTACCAAGCGTTTTCCAGGTACTCTGACAATTTATGAAGTGTTTCAGTAACAAGGAATTCTATTTATGAATTCCATCACCTGTTTATCTGGGAATCCTAGGAGGGATGACATGATATAAGCTGTGAGAGTGACTGGATTATTGGCACCTCCTTGAAGATCACTGTGTAACACTTTCCCAGGCTCACTAAATTCTCCATTTAATTTCTGATGCCGGACAATCCATTTAGCTGTATCCACGAGTACATCTTGGTCAATATCTATGAATGGACGAGCTTGAAGGAAACATCTTAATACAAAAGCTGATAACCTTGGGGAAAAGATTAAGTAAGTATCACAAAATTAGCAACGTACTACAGCTTTTTCTGTTTAAGATGATATAAGAATACTGCGATGCATACTACATGTTCTACACACATCTCCCAAGCACAGAGGAAAATATATGGCTCACCCAGACAAGCAAGTAGATTAAGCTTAACCCTCAAAAAAATGAGGTTATGTCCTTGTTCCTAAAGATCACCCCTTTAACAGCTGTTATGTTTAAAAAACAAATACAGAGTATAGACTCCAAGTCTGCCAGCACGTGTACATCTTTATTCAAATGTTGCTCTCCTGCCTTCTGCTGCTAGGCTAAAGCGGCAAAAATCAGTTTACAAAGTAATGTAGTTATGAGCATGATGTTAATTATCATGATCATTCCTGTAACGATACCATTGAAACAGCCTTTTTTATCTTATTATTAACAATGCCAAATCCTGCTTTGACTCCCTTCTTTGCCAAACATGTATTCACGTAACCTGTCACTGCACTATTTAAGTACCACAGTTGCCAGTACAAATAAATTATCTTTCATTTTCCAATCCATCAGTTCTGAGTCAAAGGCAAATCCTGCTGATGTCAACCAAAGACGCTCAATGACTCCAGGAGGAGTGACTCCATCAGTGGCACAGTAACCAGGATAGTTCTATTTAAAGTCAGAAGCGCGCACTGAAATGCTTAAGTGTATTTACATTACACTAACCGACACCGGTTAGCTGAACAAAGAGCAAGAACTCGTCTCTTTGTCATCTGCCTAGCTTCCACTACTGTGCTCACTATGCTTCTCAGGGTAACATTCAGCACCTGGAAGGCTTTTTCAGCTGTATTTACAGTCTCAAAAAAAGGAGGTATGTGCAAGGTAAGTATGAAAGATTTTTACCACCACTAACTGTTCACCCCCTAGGAAATGCCTCAATCAGTCTTCAGCCTCCAGTACGGAAAGAACTGAAAATCTGTTTGAAGCAATGATGATCACATAGCCCTAAATGGTTTCAGTCAACTGCAAGAGCAAGTCATTTAATTATTATTCTTCATTCCTTTGAGGAAAGCAACACAAAAATTTTCAGACCAAGCTAGTCCCCTGGCTAAAATAATTCATCATTCATCTTTTGTGAAATGAAAAAGTCTTGCCCTAATAATGGCTTTGACAGCACGTTATCCAGCGGGATGACCTTAGAGTTGGCCTAAACACCTAATGAAAACCAGGCAGAAGGCTAATACAACTGGAAATTTTTACCAGCTTCACAAAAAAATTTTAGTCGCAGGGAAAGTATCTAAAATACTCAAATTCTACAGTGAATCTGGCAGAACTACTTACCATGTGCTCCCAGAGGGATCTTCATTTCCAAAGGCACTAAACGAGCCATCATCCCTCTGGAAAAGCAGCTCTCTTTGGTAGCCTGAAGTGGAAAAGCAGAGATGGGTATTGAACACTTCCCTCTCATGACAGTTCCAGCACAAACTGCCTGCTCATGTGAAGCGAGGCACTTTCTAAGGGTGAGAAGGGCAGAACCTGAGCTTGTATTTCATAAAAAATGTCCCAAACATGTAGCAACACACAAAACTGCAAGGAAGACGATGAGAAAGTGGGCAGCAGTAACACTAAGGATCCATCTATAAAAGCAGAACCAGAAGCTCCCATTCCCACTCATCCGCCACCCAAACACGACAGCTCAGCGCAGAGAGACATGCTCCCACGTAACTCGGTGGCTTCAGGAGTGCAGCAGCAAGCACAGAGCGGAGTAGCAGCTAGAGTTGAATGCTTCATTGCTTTGGGGAGCTGGAGTTATATGTGCCTACAGAAGCACTCTATCTTTCCAGCAGAAGGAAGCACAAGCGAAAATGAAGTCTTTTGCAACTGGAAGGGCAAGGGTACAGCAAAGCTACAAATGCTGCTACAAAGCAGACCCTTTCAGCAGCTTGCTTTTGTGAAATCAAAGGATTAGCTAGCACAAAAGCACACTGGAAGAAGCTGTTCTGAAATGAGTAAAAAATTTCAAAAGACCTGAAGGTCCTGAAATCCTGAGAGGGACCCATTCAAAATGTATCCAAAGATTTTTTCAGTATCCAGAACAAGTGCAGCTCTCTCCTGATTGCTGAATATCTATAATAAAAGGGCCCCCACAGGGCTCACTAGCTGCTCACAACCACCTAGCAGCACCCTTAATAGCCGATTTCACTGCAGAACCAATGTTCATTAATCTTAAGAAATTAAGAGCTTTCTATGATATGCTATTTACTGTAGTTCCTGATACCTAAAGCTTTCCTTCCCTTACATTTTGCTTGCCATTTGTGTATCCAGAACAATAACTGTGTCTATTTATAGCATTTTGGAAGACATCTTTTCTTCTTTCCTCCCACCTTGTCTTTCTCCTTGGCTTTACTGTTTTAGCTATTATAATTAAGAAAGTATATTCATTAGTCTAACACCTGACAGACACAATAGTGAATCAGCCAGGCAGAAGGAAAACCCTCAGGCAACCATCACTAAGTCCTACACAAATTAATGATTTTAAATATGTCCCACGAGGTCCATCCAGCCACAACCGTTCCCATCCAAAATGTTCTCTGCTTTCACTGATAAAGGATTAATTACTTGTTTACATACTATCCGGAATATAGATACACAGTGAGTGAACCACACCACTAATTACTGAGGAACACATGGCCTGGTACCTCAATCTAAGTTACAGTGTAAGACGAAATCCTAGTCAGGTCTCTGTATTATAGAGGACATATAAAGATGTGAATCTGAGCTGCTATAGTATACCAGTGCATTTTCCCATACAAACTCTTATCCCAGTAGCATCAGGTTAAGTTTTTGTTTCTTTAGATGAGTTTGGAATCACAATTTCAAATTTATTATAAAAAAATCAAACTTAAATAAAGGGGTTTTATAATGTATTAACATGACTACAGTGGTTGATTACACAGTTAAAACTGGTGAATCTTTCCCATACAGAAAAATCTGTCATCCCAGTTAATGACCTCGAGAAGTCAAGCCCTCCTGAGTGGGAGGAAAAAGGAAGAAATGGCATTTCTCACCAACGAAAGCAAGAGTCAATGTCAAAGTTTAAGCCTCAAAATAACGTGCTATGAGGAACACAAATATATATATATATATACACAAATAGATTGCTTCCTTTTCAAAAGTATCTGACTGCAAGGCTTGAGAACTGAGGTCTACTTCTCTGTGGGACAAGCAATATGTATTATAATCACCATCCCACTGGTAGCATAAAAGCACAAAGCTAAGACCAACAGCCTGCTTAACAAAGAATGCTGAGCAGCCCTTACACAGGGATAAATTAACCTCCGAATTTGTCTAAGATTGGGAGGGATCAGAAAGATGAGCAGAACCAGGGGGAGGATGGAGCGATCACACAGCTATTTCCTGCAGTTAGCTTGCTTTCTTTTCAACGCCAACCCCACTGCAGTCATGCAAGTCTCCAAACATGAGAGTATCTCACATGGGGAAGCCTGCAGAAATGCTGGAACAGGAGACCTGGGGGCTGCGAACCACCACGTTCGTTCCAATCAGTCATGAAAAACAATACTTCAAATGTCAACACGTTCAAATGGAAAAGCAAGGAAAAGATGGATCCTATTATGATGATGTACACTAGTAGTCCCAGAGGACTAGCTGGAACCCAAGAGATGCAGGAGGCTCACTGAGCAAGGCCGAGAGTGCACTGGGACAGAACAGGCTTCAGGAATATGTGAAAGAACTAAAGGGTCTCGCATTTCAAATGGCTTGGAAATACTGCTCAAACTCATTGCTTGCTTTGGGTCTAGCACCAAAGTTTTCAGACAAACCAGGATTTTTTTTATTTCTGAAGAAGTGATTTTGAGATGGGATCTGTCATTCCCACAACTGAAGGAATTTTTTTTCCTTCAGAAAGGCACCTTTTCTTTCACTTTGCCTTTGTTTTAGGTAAATAAAGACTGCTAAAACAAAGATCGTATAGCAGTCTCTGCTAGCTATATGATCCCTTCTTCTCACAAGCATTTAGCCCTAAAATTAATTATATTTACTTCAGATTATGAGGTCATGTTTTCAAATATTTAGTGAATTCTGACATCTGAAATAAAATCTATTTTAAATTAAACTTCCTGACAATCCTATCAAAAACTGAGCAACTAAAAGTTACATCTCAAACTAAAGATAAATTTCAACTTTAAGATTACCTTTCAAAAAGAATCAGTGGAACAACTGAAATCAATTGTTAAAATAAAGCAGAAAACCAGAGTATTTTTCACGTTGTGGCTCTTTTCTATCTTAAGCTTACAAATATTTCAGCACATTAATTGTTTTTGCTATTATAGTGTTAAAAACATGTACCTAAATTCAAAGCTGCAGGAACAAGTTAAGTAACACAATATTTTGCATATGTGACATTTAATCCTATAATTTTCACTTGCTTTGAAATAAATACAATACTGGAAAACTTCAGAAAATTATGGTAGCAAAACTCAGGCTTCAAAGAGCGGCAGACTGCTTACAAACTTCAGAGTAGCTGTTTACATAACACATCTCTTCTCCCCCCCTTACTTTTCAACTAAATCGTGTAGTAGGAAGGGTTTAAAAAAATCAGTTAACTGCTTTTACTGCTTTTGACAGAAAATTGGGATCTTGATGAAACGAAAAATTATTTTGAGCTGTGTCTTTTCCAAGGGAAATGTCAACAACTTAAAAAAAAAAAAAATCAAACACCCAACAACAAACCCTAAGATACAGAGAGTAAACAACATTTGAAAATGTCATCATAGCACCTTAGTAGGGTTGTAGCTCACATGAGGATAAACTCATTCCTCTCTGTGAACCAGGCTCTCAGCATGCAGACTGACACATGGCGAGCGTGGTACATCGCAGTTAGACACTGCCTGATCCAAAAGGCACAGAGAAGCATAGTGCAACTAAGCTCTCCACACTTTGTGATGCCTTGCAGTATTTCCTAATTAAAATATACAACAATGTATAACTAAAATTTTCCAGCTTTTCATCTCCAGCACAGAGTTCACTTCTGATCAAGTCTAAAACCTGGGTAGGTGAAAGACAGCCACCAGAGCAACCGCAACTTCTTGAGCTTTACAAGGACGTGGCAGGATGGGGATGGTGTCACTGAAGACTGATACACACACGGGATGAATATGGTTCACTCTGCCCACTGACTACTTTTCAACCTCTTTTCAACATTTCTGACCTCTGCTTGAGGTCAGAAATGTTTGCTTACAGTTCTAGCAAAGGAGAAATACAATCACCTAGGAAATACCTAAGAATTACCTTCTAAAATGCATTTTTCATCTTAAAAAAAAAGTAACTATTTAAAAACAGCATGTTTTTTTCTGAGCAAACTTGTCCTTGTAAACAAAACCATTTGCTCTTTAATTCTGTCAGCCCAGAAAAGTAAGAGAAGATGAGCTTTTCTTCAAGTTAGAGCAGTATTTCAAGTACCAAATGCAAAGTCACAGATATCTTTTTACTAGTAAGAGTTCTTAAAAATCTAACATCTTGCCTTTAAGCATACAGACCTTTTCTCATAAATGATACAGCTTTTGATTTAATATCCTCTCTCAGCTGCCTGGTTTTAGTCAGGTATTGCAAAACATAAACATTTGGAGCAAAATTGATCATATTCTGTTCACCACAGCCGTAAGGCATCTTGATCAGTGATGACAAACCGTTGATAGAAGGCCCAAGTAAATCACCTGAAAGATAAAATGTAATGAAAATAAATTAGAGCTTATCACAAGTAAATCGATACACAAAAAGTGTGGTATCATCTAAACTGCAAGAAAATACATTAGGAACGTTTATACTAAACACCACTAACCAGGCAGAAAAGATAATTCATCTTCTGATTAACGTTGTGCCCACTGACCCACCTCCCCACAGACCTTTCCAACTAGAGTAATTTCAAACAGCTACCATTTAAAAAAAAAAAGAAGAAACAAAAGATATTTAATCCTGGAAAATGTTTCAATAATGGTACATATTTGAAAATTCCTGTATTTCATCTCTCACCCACAGTTACCAAAGCCTAGGTGTCACAAGAAACAATCATCAGTCAGGTTTTAGGTTTTATTCTGCAGACAAGCAAAATTTAAACAGGATATGTGCAAACTTTGCAGGACCTTCCTTATTAAAATCCCACTCCCCCTCTAACTCTGCAAACAGATAATCAATACCACAATATTGCAAATTACATAAATTAAAGGAATAACACATTCCATCCATAAAGTTTTCTTATTCTTATTCTAATGCATGATGATAAATTATTTTGAATTAATGATTCAACCTCTTAATATAGCAATTACATACAAATGAATGCAGTTCCCTAAAAATCTATAAAGCAACAGCCATAGTGGGCAAAAATGTTGTAAGGGTTATTCAGCAGGGGCTCTGAAAGAAGCTCTAGCAAATCCAGCTAGGGTAGCTCAGCTTATTACATACCAGCCTACTTGCTCTACTTGACATAGTTTACTACTTCTAGTTAGTACTGGCAACTGCTCTGTTCTTTAAAAACCACCCATGCCTACAGGGCAAAGATGCCAGCAGCTGGATTATGGACATATATATTTTAGATACTGAGTTCAACAAAAGCCCAGCTGGCAAAAAAGTATTAAAAAAAAAAATACAGTTGACCAGTCAATAATAAAGATGGAGACAGAATAAGATAAACCTTACCAACAGCAGTGACCTGCACTCTCTCACTGCCACTTACAACATCAGAAGGAAAAGTGAAATCCAAAGTTTTTGACACTACTTGTGGTTTATTCTCTGTCAAATCCAAAAGGACGGTCTGAGAATATATCTGTTCCAATCCTTCAGCCTATCAAAATAAAGATAGGATTACTGTAATCTCCAACAGTTTGTTACTTTTAGGACAGGAGTTGTGTGGTTACAGTACTGAGGGGTCTAAAACACTGACAGGTATTCTGTGCTGCCTGCTAACATATCAAGAACCTGAGCTATTGGCCTCTCCAAACTGACACAGAAATGTTTCTCTCATTATAAAGACCTACCTCAACTACCACATGTGAATTACAAAAATACACCCACAAAGTCAATGAGAGCACCTCCGATTCCAGTGAGCTCCAGGCCAAGCACAGAGCTCCATGGCTGAGCACATGCCAAGGCTGGAGGTAGTACCTTTCATGCTGTCTGCAATCCTACAGCCTGTCATACAAGGAGAACTTAAACTGAAGTTAGGTACATGGACACATAAAGGTTTTGCTTCCTTGTGCATGAAAAAATCCCTTAAGAAAAATTGTCCTCGAAGCAGAGAAAATAAATAGGTTTCTGCCCTCAGCCTACACCTTAGTCTAACAGGCTTTTATTCTCTTCTGCACAACCGAACTTCAACAGAAAGGTCAGTAAGTAGCTCCACTGGAAAACATCTCACAATCCTGCAAGATAGTCGTTTTAAGGGGTCTAAGAAGAGGCTGGCTCTGCTCAGCCTGGAGAAGAAAAGGTCCAGTGTCGCAGCACTCTCAAAGCTAGCCAGCTGCAACAAAGTCTTCTACCATCACATACTATCATACTCTTCACACCAGTCCCTCTGCTGCCTTCTCCTAGTCTCTCCTCATGCAGGGGGCACTCTCTATTTTTCTTCTCTCTGCTTCTTCCTTGGCTGCCCGATCACTTAACAGAACAAGCCACAGCTGCACCTTGTCTACATCAGCCAACCCACCGCCCCTGAAGCCAGCCCACAGCTGTATGTTGTCAATGTTAATTAACCCAGCTTCACTCCTCTACAGTTCAGGAGGTTTCATCAACGTGTATAAATACCTTATGGCAGGGTGTAATGATGGAGTTAGGCTCTTTTCAGAGGTGCTCAATAGCAAAGCAGGAGGCAATGCACACAACTTGAAATAAAGGGATTTCCTTTCAAATATTAAAAAAAAAACCAAACTTTTTGAACTGTGAGAGTGTTTAAACACTGGAACAAACTGTTCAGAGAGGCTGTGAAGGCCCTGTCCTTAAGGAATTAAAAACCTGACTGTACAAGGTTCTGAGCATCCTGCTGTAGTCTATCCTGCCCTGAGTAAGAAGGTAAGGCTACTCCCTTCCAACCTCAACCATTCTGATTCTATGATCTTAAGCACTTATTTTAGGATAAGATGTACAAATGTCTACTATCATTCACTGAAATGGAGCCTAACATGAACCAGGCTTTGATGTCCAAAGTCAGGCCAGTCTTACCAGTTTCTGGTTTATCAGAAAGTCTGGAGGCTAGATTTCCACCACTAGCAAAATACATAAATGTTCATATAAAATAGGCTTTGAACTAAAACCAAGTGTATGGCAAAACTGATTGCACTTATCCATAACAAATTTATTTGGTCCACTCTCCCCAGATTATTAAGGTATCTTAGCAGCAGGGGTCCACCGATGCACAAACAGGTTTCACCTTGCTTTCAGAAGCATCTGACAAACTATCTTGTTGTTGAACAGATCTATACATTAATTCCTGGAAGGAGATCTAAAGAATTTTAAAGGAGAAATTATTTTAAAAGAAGTGCTTTCGACTTACAGCCACCTGACCCAAAACCAACCTTATGAAGCAAGAGGCGGACAAGTAAATTGGTTTGCATTTTTGCTGCCCACTGTTGTCTATTTTAAGCAACAACTTATTTCAGGAACAAGCCAAGCTGCAGACTGTTTACCTTTACTAAAACTTTCTGGATGATAGCATCAGAAGCAGCAGATGATATTGCTGTCACTTTGATGGGAATCTCTCCCAACTTTTTTGGCTTGATTGCGAATTGAACAGTTTTCCCATCTTCACTTGGTACAGATACGGACTGCTGATCTTCTGTAGCATTTATTTCATTGGATGTTAGAATAATTTCAAAAGCATCATTCATATCCAGGATCACAGTAACCTGTAAATACAGTAACATTTGCAATACAATAGTGTTAATTTTGAAGAACCGCTTTCATAAGCTGCCACCTTTTTTGTGTATAAATAGCTTTATAGTCTGCCCACTGAAGAAAATATTAAAGTTCTCACAAGAGAAAGACATGGTCTCCACCAGTGATGAAAACTCTGCAGTGTCTAGTAACATTTAAGTACAAAGAGTCTGGTTTTTTACCTCAGCTTCTTCTTTCAAATAATTAAAGATGTTCACTTCCAAAATGAACTGCTCTCCTCTGATGACAGAGTATGGAAGGTTGAGGAAAATGAAGAAAGGTTGAAAAGCTTCTAACTGCAAAACAAAATCAGCAATGAACCCCTACTAGCATGAAAATTACTATACAGCTTGTCTTCTGATCACTTTTACATTCAGATGACACAGTATGTTTACTTGTACTATACAGTTAACAAAATGTATTACTGCAGGGCTGAAGCAGAAGCAAAAGATGCTTCTGGTCGTTAGCACCTTTGTGGGAATGCAGCAGCGTCATTCAGATGAGAGCTGCTGGCAGCTTTCACAGGGCAAGTTCCAATACGGGCACCTGAATTGGGGCTAAGAGTCTATCATCTGCAAGTCTGGAAGCTGTGATCTGTTCTGAGAGCTCATTAAGGTACATGTGAACTGTTTTGAGTCCACAAGTAATGGATGATTAGGAATGTGCCAGTTGCTTTATCTCCATGTCAATACAGAACTGCATATTGGAATACAAAACAACTGACTCTCCCAAATTCTGTAATTCACCAGCACCTTAAAATGTGTTATTTTGTAAAATTAATCTTGGCATAAGTTCTTTATTTATATTTCAAAAAATACATCTTTTCTTAATTACAAGAAAAACTGTAGAAATATACCAGCAAGCAGTTACTTTTATCTGTGAACAGAGGGTTTTGGATGAAGTCCTGGCTCCAAGAAGTCAGTGGTAAGCTCTCATCAAGCTGAATAGGATCAAAATTTCACTGTTTATGAACATCTGTACAATAAGAACAGCTGAAGCATGATATCCTTTATTATTGAAATGTCAACTAGAAATGGTTTTCATTTGGTTTTCATAAAAAAAATTCTTCCAAGTGTCTTGAGTTTCAGATCCAAAAACCCCTCAGCTTTCTTTCTAGCTAGCAAATATTCCAACATTTTCCTTTTAAACTTTGATAAGTTGTTTACTAAAGCTTTCAGTGTCAAAAAATTCTTTAGATATTAGTCATTAGAGAAGTTCTGATGGAGAATTTTTGGTTAGCTCTTCCCTATGTATTTATTTTCTTTTGTCTTTTATGTTTTGTTGTTCTGTAAAACTCTTGCAATTTTTAGAATATATTCTGGTATATTACAATAAAATACAATAGGGTAAAATTATCGACACTCCGTGTAGTAGAAGTCAAAAAAAAACAAGATGCAAAGCAGTAAATGCCATTAAGCATGCAGATGTCTCTTATCTATTTCCCCATTACTGTTTTCATGCATTTCTTTTTTTTGCCTCTCTATATGGTACTGATTAACATGTTTCAGCATATGGAACTCTTAAGTGCAATCTAAACATCCCAGCGAGGATGAAGCACTGAACAGTGCATGTGAGTGATTAGTTAAATAATAATCTCAACATCTGTTCTACTTGCAGCCTTCTCAGATTTGAGGATGAGAGTCCAAGTATATACTTTCATACACTCTGAATCAGAAAAATATTCCTCCTTCTGTCCCACATCTGCCAAGCTGAGTGAAAGAAACAAGAATCATGACTCCAGTCTCAAAGGAGTCTTAGCCACAAAATTACGATTGGGGTCCAAATTCTGTGGTGAAGTTATGATCAGGATGTTCAAAGCACATGTTCTGTGTCTGGTGTAGCAGCCAACTATGAAATCTGGACCTAGATCTTGGTTTGGATCCCGAAAGTTGCCCCTCCCCAAGAATTTGAGGGCATGAGAACTTAAACGAGTAAATGGCTGTCTCCAAGCTATGCTTGGACTAGCCTTGGCATCAAGCTGGAAATCCTGCAGCGTTTCAACCTTTCTATAGGCACTTAAGTGGAATTGTCTCAGTTAGGAACATAGTTTCTCTAGGACCTTCACATAATGAATGGAAGGAGGTAACTACCTTCAGAGGATTATTCAATGTATGTAAAATACTAGTTAAATGAGATTTCAAAAAGTAATTCCTATTTTAAACAGGCTAAATAACTCTAAGTAGCTGTTTCCATGAATGCAGTGAGCCTAGGACAACTGCACTTGTACATTAGGTATCTCAGATTAGAGACCTAAACTGAGGAGCCCTGAATTTAGCTTAAATTGCTAAACTCCTTGAACACTTGAAAGTACAAAAAGAGCCTCAGGAGACAGGAACTTAGCAGCAAGAAGCATTTCACCCCACTGCCAGCTTTCGGTGGCCACTCTGCTCCTCAAGCTACATCACCCAAGAAGTAGCACCTATGTTTACTCCTAGACTAGTTTTGACAGATAAATGAAAGCAAGGCCAGAATTTAACCTTCAAGCAACCCTCCCATCCTCACTCCCAGGGTAAGTCTTAGTGGAGCAGCAGAGTGGCATGATCTTTCCAGCATAAAATGTGTTTCTCCCATCCCAGCCACCTCTTCCCAGCTAGTCTGTGCAAACCCCCCTGCATGCACTATCAACTCATGGAAAGCCCTCTTGGCAGAGCCAAGAAAACATGGAAACACACTGCCCTCAGGCAATCATTCTCCCTTTCTACATACAAAGATTGTGAAGGGGGCGCATCCTGAAAGTGCTCTAACAAAAATAGGCACCCAAGTACCTGTGTAAAATCCAAGATATTTAGAGGAGTAGGAAGGGGGGGCAGATACAGTATCACGTATCTTCAGCGATGATGATTTCTTCACAGTTTGGATACACATGGCCTCTCAATCACTTTATTAGTATAAGGAGATGGCTGCTGTTAGAACTAAAATACAGCTTCCAGAAGTAATCTACAGTGCTACCACCATTTAAAGGAGAAAACTGTCTAGTGCCATGGTACCTCCACTGGAGCAGTCGTCACTCCAAGCCCGCTGTTTTCAGACATCACAAAAGCACTGGCTACCCAGGATGTGATCGTATCAGGTACAATGACTTCCATTATGGTGTCTCTGTCAGATCTGATGGCAGAAGGGGAGAGCAGACTTTCAAAAGTATCCATTTACAGACATCACTAAGCGGACACAAATGTTTAAAATCCATCAAAAATTAAATCCAACCTCTTGGTGGAAAAAGCGCTGTTTATCTGGTTTTATTTCCCTAATCATTTATAAATATTTGTGATGGGATCAAAATAATTTTTGAAGGTCTAAATTATTTTAAATTACATTAATTGAAGGTAATTACATTGAATCACATTACATGTAATCAACTTTTACATATCCTTTAAAGCAATCCCAGATGACAGTTGCTTCCCAAACCTCTCAGCTGTTAAAGAATACAAGATTTGTGCTTCATGACACCAGTCAGATTTCTATCCGACTATCATCTGTTTGAACTGCTCACTGAATTAGGTGCAGACAGGAATAAATTTCCCTTTCCGGGCTAATCACCATCTTCTCATGTACTCCAGAGAAAAAGGCTGGGTCTCCCCATCTGCTATCTCCCCATCTTCAGAAGGATAAGAGTTACTTTTGTGTCCAGGATTTTTATCTAGTTTCTATTGAAACTACAAGGCCTTCAGTCAGGCATTGTCCTATTTTGTGCATTTTGTACAATGCATCGTTTGGCGGGTCTCCAATCTCACATGTGGCCCCTAGGTGGTAGCAGAATATAAATAACACCACATACTTAGGCAATGTTCTTCAGCACCACTGCAGAATGCTACTAAAAGCTACCAAATAACAACGGCAAGTGTAAATCAGTTTCCATTTCCTTCTAATCTTATACCTAGTTTTAGTGTCTATCCAAAGCCAAGTCTCTGGAAAATGTGTCCTCACATAGAGATTGCTGAAATCAGGAGGTCCATTTTTAGATACCGGCATATCATCACCAAAACCATCCTCTATGGGTATCATTCCACCATCTGCAAAATAAAAAAAATATTGTCCTACCTACAAATATCTATGTTTAAGAAAAATCAAATTAATACAGTTTAAAAAAGTCAAATTAATACAGTGTTTGCAGTGTTTGGAGAACAATCCATAGCTTTGTTACATATAGTAACTACATTAGGAACTAATTTTCTTGCCTTTTTTTTTTTTTGGTAAAAAGTGTTTCACACAAACTTAAGATTTCTACATGGCCTCTCTGGAGTGCTTATGGAACTGGCGTAACATGGCTACACATGACAAACCACTGTAACATGTATCAACTGGAACGGCAAATAGTAGCTCCATTCATCTTCAGGCCTTTAAGTAGTGTCACTCAGGACAGCAGCAAAACCAAAGTTTTTAAAATACTAGTCATATGCATTTTGTATGTCTTGAACATTGGAAATGGTAATGGTTTGCAAGGCTGGATGAAGCCTGCATACAGTAAGAAGACCTAACAGGGGCCCTAAACCATGGATCTCCTCCCCTACTCAGTAAATTAAATTCAGCTACACTTGTTTTTATTACTTACAAAGAAAATGTTCCTTATCTTCCTCAAGGATTGCATCAGTTGATATCCAAAGGCTGCATTTCTAGATAAAATTTATACAGTATATCTCAATACAAGACATTCAGGACATCAACAGTACTTATCTATTTTCTTTTTCTTTTCTTTTCTTTTTTTTTGTAAGAAAAAAAAGTCATCATAATAAAGCAATCATAGAACTAAAGCAATTAATATACAGGAACCAACAAAACTGAGATCATCTGTATCTGAATATTGCCTTAAAGACTGAAAACTTTTCAAAGGGAAGACAATACCAAGCATAAAGCAATCCATATTTCTGAAAGTATAAACATATTTCTTTGCATTCAGAGTATTTACATATTGATAACTGTCACAATTCAAAACCCACATCAAGCCATGAAAGCAGTACGCTGTCTACAGTTGCGAACTTTAAGAAGGGCATTGTCTTCCAGATGTTCAAATCACTAAGCAGTAAGTAAAAAAGCCAGCTTAGAATAAACAAAAAGTACCTGGAAGACACCGAAGGAACCTCTGACCAGGGGGAAATACTGTATTGTGCTGTATAAATTGAGCTCATGGAAAATCTAAGACAAGAAAAACAAAATCATACAAAGACTGAATGCAAATTCACATTTTTCAGAACTTTCAGTTGTAGATGTTAATTCATAGAGCTGTACCTCAAGCAGCAGCTCGCTTAGCTCTCATGTCAAAGAGAAAAGAATCCAAGACAGGACGGAGGAGATTAGGCTGCAATGGTTTCATGATTAATGGAAGAGTGACCAAGGCTATAACAAGCCTAAAATAACAGCCTACAGTCCACTGATATTCTGCAGCACTTAGGCTATGTCATTTGAGCACTTTAAGAATGACGTATATTGTAAGCTCTTTCAAATTGTTGATGTACTAGAGCTTCTGCAACTAGAGGGAATTCAAAAAGATTAATAATTTATTCTGCTCTTCAAAAAATATTTTTTTTCTTTTTTTATATTACTAATTTTAAAGAGCACAAAGCACAAATCAGTAGGGAGATTTTCTGACTTTTTTGTCTTTTTTGAAAGAAGAAACTGCCAAGTGTTAACTGAGCAGTTTATCAAATGGAAGAACAATAAAGTATTAATTCAAATTATAAATGCTGGACCTACTACCTTATAAGCCTTACAGTCTTTTCCATTCTTTCCACAAGTGTTGATAAACTACTTGTGGAAGTAAAAAAATTTGCATAATTAAGGAATAAAAATCCTGTCCAAAGAATATTACTTATTCAGCACAAACTATAACATTTCCATGAAAATATTTCGTATATACAATAATGAAAACTTTTTCCCATTTACTTACAGAATCTTCTGTTATGTCGCTACTTTCTCCTAGAAGCTTTGTACTTTTATCAACAACTGCAAGTCCAATTACCGACCCTGGTTCTGTTGTACTGATTTTAAGGGAGACTTTCTCAGATGGTTTGACCTTATCTTTGCTCCAAGAGATTTTAATCTAGAAAAAAGTGAAAAACAGTATTGCTTTAAATTACACAGTGATATTTACTGCTACTAAGAACTCCAAGGAAGCATTTCCTTAGTTTAATTAGCTATAATTAAGACTCTGGGTTTGCTTTTCCTAGGACCTTTGCGAAAAGACTACAGCATTCATTTTGCGCTCTTGCTCTCCAAACTCATCAGTTCCCTGGGCTAGTGGGAAGTCAGCATCAGGATCCACTGTCATTTCAACCAGCTCTCAGCGTACAAGCAGCAACCTCTTGACCCACCAGGACACAGCAGTTTCTACAGCTGAGAGCAGTAAAAGAAATGAATTTGCTGTTCATTAGTGCACAACACAGCACCTAACGTATTTAGTGAAAGATTATTTTGGGGAAAAATTCAGCCCTTGAAGATTACAACTAAGAGTTCCACAGTGAGATCAATATAGAAAAGGGATATATGTAATAGGTGCACGGGTAAGGAAGAAGGAAATAAATAGGTTAGTACAGCATCAGGATGCCTTCCTTGGGGTACTGAAGAGAGGAAGGGTCATCAGCTGTAAGGTATTTCTAATGCATCCCATCCCCACTACATCAGAGGACAATGCAGAATTTCTGTTTAAAATGAACAGTTTTACTCTCTTCCGTCATCAAACCATCGTTACTACAAAGTCACAAGGTAGAATTGAGTCCACACTTAAATTTCCTACGTTTAGCTGACCATGTTTCAGTTCAGTGTTTAAGCTCCCATCACACACACAGTCAAAAGAAATAATGGAGACTAGATAGTCGTTTGGCTCAGCACAAAGCATAAATCCAAGTGGCAGTGAATAAAACAGTCCTACAAGCTCCACAGACCGAAATGGCTGTGGGTTGGATTCAGTTACATAAACACTGGCACTTAAGTGTCGTTTGAGACATTCAAAAGGCATCCAAGACATGTCCAGTGGTAGTGCCAGACAGGGCACATGACTAAGCCTTCTGCAGCAGGAACTGGAGTCCAGGAAGAATAACTTCAAACCACACTTTTGGGGTAACTGTTTCTATGTAAACAGAGTTTAGACACGTAACTCACACACAGAGATGAGACTCAGTCACTTGAAGGCAACTGGACACTTAAGATGTCCCACAGAACACTGTCTGATCCTCAGCTCTCATTCCAGAAAGGGACAGGTCTCCTATAGGACCTTTGAAACATCCACCTGTCCCAATGAAGACATCTTGAATACGCTGTGGCCTCTTGGAGGACAGTAGATGTCTGTGCTTAAGCAACTGAATCCTGACCCTATGTGTAAATACATGTATTAGATGTTTGAAACTACAGCCTCATTATACCCTTCCTCTGATAAATCTGTGTAATGGTATCTTCCAAGCAGATTCAGTATGAAAATTACAGAGCAACACCAAACCAACTGATGCTGCCAATATAATGGGATTAGCACCATGTCCTTCACTATAAAAGAGCATCACATTGATTTACTCAGAAAAATGCTTTGCTTCTGGGTTCACTGTAGCAGTGCACCTCTGTATATTTGATTTTACCAACTCATTTACAGAAATTAAATGCTTGGCAAGGCTACAAATTACACAAAAAGTAGCTTTCCACAGCACTGGATTAATTTCAGTGGCTAGCATTGAAATGGTGAAGTAGAAATAGCTTGAAATTTTGAAGCCTTTGAAATCAGTTCTTTCCTTATCTTACATTTTTTCACTATCCAGTGAAATGCAGCAAATACAGCAGGGTTGAAATTCTCATAATGTATTGTCTCAACTTTTCATCCTCCCAGTATATTACCCTACGATCATGTTTTTCATCCATAAACTACATTTAATCAAATTGGCATTTTCAAGATCAGGCCTTACCTCATTGCTACAAAATGTAATGCAATCTTATCTGTGGACACTGCAATCAGTGGAAATATTTCAACTTGTTTCCAGAAGGCTGAAACAAAGAGTTTTGCCTTCGTCATTAGAAATACCTTCCTATATCTACCCTAAAACTCCGAAGTTTCAACTAAATCATCTTACTTGTTTCCTATTTATTTAGATTCCTCAGACACTGTTATATAATGTTATATAATGTTATATATATATATTTTTATATATATATATATATATATATATAATGTTATATAATAACATTTCTTCCCTGCTGAGGAAAGGCTGAGAGAGCCGGGCCTGTTCAGCCTGGAGAGAAGATGACTGAGAGGGGATCTATCAATGTCCATGAATATCTTAAAGGCCAGTGTCATGAAGACGGGGCCAGGCTCTTCTCCGTGGTGCCCAGTGACAGGACAAGAGGCAACAGACACAAACTGCAACACAGGCAGTTCCATCTGAATATGAGGAAAAAGTTCTTTACTTTGAGGGTGACAGGTGCCCAGAGAGGCTGTGGGGTCTCCTTCTCTGGAGACACCTAGACACCTGTGCAACCTGCTCTAGAAGAACCTGCTTTAGCAGGGGGTTGGACTAGACGATCTCCAGAGGTCCCTTCCAACCCTGACCATTCTGTGATTCTGTGATAATAGCCATAACCACAAAATGGGTGCCTACAGCCCTCCCACCATCCTGCCTCTCCACTTCCTCATCCTGTGATAACAATGCTCATATCCTGAGTTTGGATAAATCACAAAGCGAATGGAGAATTTTTTCATGCAGGAATAAGAGAAGTAGCCTCCCTACTGATGTCTGGTTGTAAGTGTCAAAGTTTCCATACGGGAGGAAGAATTTGAACCCATTGAGAGCCTTTAAGTGGTCTCACCTGTAAAAAAAAAAAAAATCACACCGAGGCTTTTATTTGCACAAAGGACCAAATCTCATCTTGGAGAAATCAATTCATTCCTGCAATAGTAGGTTTCCCACTGCTCTTCAAGGTTTTTGAGTTAAAGTACGCACAGTCACATCATACACAAACACTGGTCACGTTCACTGATGACACACCGTGTACAATGTGACCACTGCCAGGCTAGAACAAGGTCTTCATAAACATTTACAGTTCCACACTTAGAGCACTTATGAGTGCCTTTCCACTGTACTGGCCAGAGCAATCTTCGGTTTAATAATTGACCAAACTATTAAAAACACAAGGAGATGTAGTGCACCTGTTTATGTGGAAAACATAGAGCTAGTAAAAATTTCTTTCAGATATGCAATAGCTGGATCCTAACTGCACTGGTATTATCAAAAGCCTTTCCAAGGACTTACACAAAGCTCAGGTTAGATCCTCAGTGAGGAAGTCTTTTCACATTTAGAATCCTGTGACCTAAAATACTGTTTACCTTGCAACAGACAGACAAAATCATGGTCTCAGACTCAAGTTCAATACAGTTACCTTGTCATCCAAAACAGGCTGAATGGGGACAGTGAGAGCATCATTTACAACCACTCCAAGCTCATCAACGTAGAATACAAGAATACATGCCAAAGGAGCCCAGGAATTTTCTGCTGTTAAAGTGAAAGTTTTTGCAGCCTTTGTGCCAAAAGCCATAATTTGCTCCTTAGATAACACCTGAAACGGAAAATTGAAACACACAATCTGTTGGTATCCCAATATGCCAGAAGGTCTGCAATTCCTTCTACAAATAACTGTTAAAAGAAGAGACATGTAACTGTTACTTATTTATTTTTTTACTATGTGGTTGACCAGTTCTATAAGACTGGGTGTGGAACAGGAGGGTAATGTAATATTTATATATTAGAAATAGATTTTTTCCATGCTTTAACTCTTTTATCACTATGGACAAGAACTACAATGATGAGTGAACAGCACAATATATGCTATGAGAACATAAAAATACCACAGTAATACAGCTAGGTCACATGGGTCATCTATAATAGCATTTGAGTTTGGATCAGGAACACAGTTTTAAAAGCAAATCTCTCAAACACCCCTACTTACCACACTTCAGTTTGCACCATGGAGAGTGTGAACTGGGACCCTCTAACACGTTCCAGTTAAAAACAGGCCTTCATTTACCAGATCAGATTAGAGCTAGTCTGAAGGTACCTTGAAACATCTTGAGTTCAGGCCCACAGCATCAACTTTTTCACTCTAAATCAGTCCTACAATGGACCATACCATTGACTAATGAAGACAGAGCCACGAAGGGCAATTCCCTGCCTTTGACTGCACGAACCTGATTTTTTAAAAATCTAGAATATATTTCTATTTCAGAAAATACAGATGAATGCCTACATTTCATATTGTCCTAAGGTCTTCCTTATTCAGTGTACTATTAAAGTCTCTGAAAGAAAAAAAGAACTGTAAACTGTAGTTACCATGACCATTATGGTGTAGCCTGTGCACAAGACAGGTACAAGTTAAAGACGGGATGGGAGACTGATGATGGTATATATAAAACCTTCAATCCAGATGCTGTAAAATACAGTACAGCAGCTGAGCCATTAAACAAGCTATTTACTTTAAAATGCTTCCTACAAAGTTCCCTTGTTAACAATGCCACCCTGCTCACTGGGCCATCTCTTTCCTCAGCGGGCAGGTCTTCTCCTTACCCTGTGCCTGCAGGCTCAGCACTGACAGTCCTGACGATGCATATAGGCTCCACCAGCCCCCTGCTTCCACCTGCACCTACAGGACTTACTGACATGCCCCAGCTTGGGCTACTCCTGGGACATCCCTGCCCCTTCTCCCATCATGGGTGCTCTGCACAGTCAAGAGACAGTATTGCTCTCACAGTTGGGCCTTGTCTCACACATCTATAAGCAAAGACAACCCAACACCCAAATCAGAGACACACTTTTTCCAGAGAGCACCTCCTTACAGTGCCAGGGGCATTTCTGCTAGGTAATGAAATGGAGCTCTCTTTCAAAAAGGACCATCTTAGTGGAAAGGAAGTTTTTGTGCCTCTTTCGCAAAGCACAATGAAAAATACTGACTCTCTCCAATGTACAGTCACATTCCACTCACTGGAGTATTTTTCAAGTTGGTAAAAGTCATCTTGGATTGCCCCTATATGTAAAAGCAGCAACTTACCAGATAGTGGAACTCTCTCACTGGCTTGTTGCTTGCAATGCTCACCTCAAAAGGCTTCCCAGCCTAGGAAAATCACACAATTCATATGGATGAGTATGGAAACATAATGAGTAACTTGAACCGTTCTTAAACTGGCAAGTTTTGTCTCAGACTGTACCTTTATATCCTGGCTCTTTGTTTTAACCTGGAGATAAGTCTGGCTGGGGGAGCTGAACACATCATAGACACTTATGTCGGTCCTACTGCTGAGGAACTCTGCCTGAAGACAACGCAAAACAAAGCTCTTAACAAAACAGAAAAATCTGTGTGGTGATCACGTATAAGGTACTGTTCACAAGAACATCGTAGCCTTAATGGCAGTACAGGACCACTTTACTGCTTGCTCTGGATATCTATTTTGGTTTTTTCCCTTGTTACCTTGGTACAATTATCAGATCACATTTAGACAGGATCCATCTCTTTCAAGCTCTAACATAAATATGAGGTAAGGCAAGTAACAGTAGGTGACGTATCAGCTGTTACTGATGGGAGAAACAGCAAGTCATTGATCTCAGGCCACTCAATATGGTGTGTCACTGCTCGAAAACAGCATATTACAAAGCAATACCTGAACTCTCAGAGTTTTTGTATCAGACAGGACTGGAAACTCAATATCAATTATTCCATTTTCTGGGACAGTGTAATTTAGGACATGGACTGTCAGATTTCTCTCCTCTGTTGCCTCATTCTCAAGGTGAGAAAGTGAAGATTGGTGAAAAAGCAGGTCTGATTGTTGTGCAGTGATTGTGACAAGATTCTGCCTCTCTTCAGCTGTCAGCTGGTTGCTATCAAAACGTGTCACCTTTAGCTAAAAGCAAAAAGACAGAAAACAAGGTAATTCTAAAATGCACAACATATAACCTATGACAATATATATGCACTCACATCATATCAAAAAAACCAAGAGCATCCTCAGATTTCTCACACATCACACATTTTAATCCCTGAGCACTGCAGGTGAGCAAGTCATCCAAAAACAAAATTATTTTTTAACTCCAGGGAGCAAAGAGAGCAAAAGCAACACAGATGGAACTGAAAAGTGACCTTTAAGGCAACTGAAAGGAGAGCCTTTCAGCTCTCCCAATTACTCTTCTTGTTGAAAATGCCTGTCTCGCAGGCAAATTATACAGATCCGAATATTTAATTTTATCACTTGTATCTCACCATCACAACAAAGGACAACCTAACATTACATCATGTGCAGGAAAACGTGTCAGATGAGCAGAGATGGTGCCAAGTCAGATGTCTTTATAGATTCATCAAATGAGCTGAAAAAAGGCCCAAAATTCACAATCTGCACCTTCTTCACTCCAGTATCCATCAATCAGTACTACAGCTTACATCAACATTTATTCCCACATCCAAGCACACTCTCATCTATAGTAAACCCATTCTCCTTCTGCATTACACACTCTAAAATACAACTTCTACATTTACAAGCACCAAACCGTTTCCCTTTTTCAGTCCAGAGGTGTCACTCCGTTACTTCTCCTCCTCTGCCATTATTTTCCTATCCTCTTTGTACAGCATATGCAGATCTCCACTTACTAGTAATAGCAGTAGTTGTTCCTTCATAGTCTCCTAGGAGCATAACTGACACCTTCTTCTCTGCCAGCTGCAAGCATTGCTAAATGCCTCAGCTACCTCTCACTCAGCTTATCTTTGGAAGAGAAAGCAGCAGCAGGTCACAGCTGGAGTTAAACTGGGACACTGACAAAGAAAATGAAAAGGAAGAAAACCAAACCCCCCAATGATCAGGCTAGCACAAAGCTATGGCTTGAGCCAATCTACTCTGAAGGTGTATATTCAGCCTATTTTATTGGTATTTAGGTCTGATTTCTATACAGTAAAGCTCAAGAATTGTAAAGTCAATTCCCCTTTTCAAGCAAAATGCAGTGACGCAATATGCAACCTCTGCTAAATACAGAAATATTGAACGCAGACTATGGACAGCATGAACATGAAATATTTCTGAGAGAGAACTGCAGCTGGTGTAAGACAGACAGGACAGAAGGCATAAAAGACACTTTCACTTGAAAGCAATGTCTGATGAGTTTTACTGAATTTTCTAACAGCTGCTTAATTACACGTATTCATTAAATAAAGTATATATTTCTGAGTGTATACACACACACACACTTCCATACACAAATATTATTAGGAGGGTTGGGACTCAACAACTAATTATTTTTTAATGCACAGTCACCTAATGGAAAACAATCAGCTAGAGACTGAAAAGATTCCTCTTCCATAAGAATGCTGAGAAACGATAAAATATATCCTGCCAACACTATAGCATTCCCTGCCAGTTTTTTCTTTTCTAAAGCAAATGCCTCTAAGTTTAGTATTTGCCAACATGTATCATGAAAAAGAGGTAATTTGAAAACAAGTCTGTAAATTATACTTAAAAATTCAAGGCAAACTTTGGCATCTAAGCAAATATACAGGAGAGGAATTCACATTTGTTTATGCACAGATTGTAATTAAAAAAAAAGAACTTACAGTAGCTAAGAAGTTCAGAGAAGGTTTTATAACTCTAGAGTAGTCCATAAATTCAATAAAATAGTCACTTTGCTTTGGAAATATGATGGTACTTGAATTTTGGGAGATTCCTGTTGAATAATTGTATGTGTTTAGACAACATGCTCTTAACATGCATATTTCTTTAGCAGTATTACTATTCATTGTCCATGATTTTTAAAGAATTCTATCATATTTTTCACCATTTCCACTCCTATCACTCTTCATCCCTCCAGCTAAGGATGAGTACAAAGGTGGTATACAATGTTTTCCACAATGTTAAGTAAGCCATACCACATACTGCTCTACTCCACACAGACTATGTCAGAGTGACACAAGGAAGGAACTTATGAATCCCAACTCAACCAACTTCACCTTGCTGGGGTTGCTACAAAAAAATCTGTAATGAAACCTAGTTTCTAGGACAGGCAGAAATTTTGTACAAATTATTTTTTTCTAATAAGCAGGGTGCAGTGGAACAAGAACTCACAAAAAGGCTCAGTTTGCAAATCAGCCAGTCTAGAAGAAGGTAGACAGTTGACAAACTGGGGCAGAACTCTTTCTACTGATGTGGTTTACAAACAAACAAGTAAGGTAAGTTTATGATTAAAATTGTTTGTAAAACTCAGGCTAATGCTAGCAGTTCTTATGCCTACTCGTCTCATCAAAAGTGATCGGTCATTGACTTTAAGCCCCCATCTGAACTTATTTCTTGGTTATATACAAACCATTGAGCACAGAACTGTATTCAACTGACTTAATAGCTGGTTAAACTATATAATATCTAGGCAAGCAATAGTTCAGAGAATACATTTTTTTCAGATAATATATTTGCATGTGTATGGTTCACACTGCCATCAGCACATGATATTTTTCTAGCACCCCAATCAATCCCTTCTACACAGCAGTTAAATTCTTCCAGTACCACCTAGTCCTTGGATTTCTCTCAGAAGACACGACACATGACACCACCACATACCTGTGAGCGAATCAGTGACCACAGCGATAATTTCTATTGGCTCTGTGTAATCATTGTCACCTTGGTGCCACAACTGATCAGCATTCAAGTTTTGCAACGTACGCTTGTTACAGGTTATATTCACAGATCCATTTATCTGCAATTCAGGGAAAAAAAAAACAACTGTTGAGCCAGCAAAGCCAAGGATGTCTTTCCATCTACAACAGCTTATTTCTGATTAAGTCCTGTACTCTCCCCACATACAAGTTCTGGGGGGTCAGCACCAGAGAATTATGAACACTGACCTCTTTTTGCTTTCAGTAACAATTTTTATCAAATCCAGAAGTTCGTTACTTTTTAGAGTCAACAATGCCTTATGGAGAAAGTTACTTTTTTTCCCCTAATAACTAGAATTACCCACACTTCTACATGGCCAGAGCAGTGGTGCCTACGTTTTACAGAAAAATACAATGAACAGATGCCTGCTTGAGGAGGGGTGGTATACCCTATCCAGTATCTCTGAGCTCAGAGCTTCTGTAGGCTAAGTGCTGCTGAAGGCACTGAAGTCAGCCAACTGCTGAAGTCAGCCAACAGAAAATGACAGGCACACCATTTAGCAGAAATTGGACCTGCTTCAAACGTAGCCCACAGCTCAAATGTAGAATGCTTGATTTTGCAAAAAGATGCCATGAATCTATCACTACTTTTAAATCTTCAGAACAAAACTGCATGCCTTTTTAAATTTCATGTTCCAGGTTACAACTAGTACAGTAACTCCAGTGTAATTACTAGGCAATTAGTAGGCAAAAGGCTTTGGTCTCTATCATTCTAGAGCTCCACCTAGAGAATTACAGTGGTCTCCTCCAGCCTTGTAACACAGGGCTGAGCATGCAGGGGCACACACAGAGCCAGGGAGTGTTCCTGGGCATGTGTCCTCCATCACCTATGCTGCTACAGCGGCTCCTGCAAAGTTTTTTTCTTCCTGGGCCAACTAGCACTCTCCAAAATAACTTCCAGGCACAGTTCAAGGGATCACAGCAGCCAAATATCATTCCCAACAAGCAGCCTGAATGTAGACACTTTATTCTGGAAATTAAAGAGAGTTTAACACTACCCCTGCAAGTCACTCAGACCATGCCAGCTGAACTCAGCGCTCCAGAATGTCACAGGCATATTTAACCTACAAAAGGAGACACAGGTCTAAAGTCTGCAATAATGCAAGCTGTTAATGGAAGACTCACCTCCATTGTTGTTGTTATATTTCTCTTGTTTGTCCAGTAGGAGACAGAAAGGCAAGTGACCATTACAGTTCCTTTCACTGGCTTTCCATATGTGTACCTGAAACACAACAGTCCAAATCAAACAAGGAGCCACCGCCGGGGCTTGGGCTCCTGAAGAGCTCTCAAAGCAAAAGATTCTACTAAAACATTTTTTTCCCGATCTCAAACATGGCGAGAACACATTTATACTTTGAAACACAATTTTCAATACTGAGACCAGTTTATCAACACTAAAGTCAGATGCACAGTGCTGCTCTTCCCTGCACGAGTTCTATAAACCTATTACTATTATTATGGGCTGTACAATGTAGGAAAATTAACTATATTAAGCTAAGCTGGAACTAAGTCATTGAATAGAACACCAACGCAGCATCATTACTAATACACAGTAGAGTTAAAAGGAGATGTGAGAAGCGCAAGTGTTTTGCTTCCCAAATGCTGCTAACACAAAATGAGAGGCCTCAAGATATTTGTACTCAAATTACTAACTAATCACAGTCCAAAGAAATCATGGCATTATTACATGACAAACATAACTTGCAGCTGTGGCAAATCTGAAAACTGTAACATACTCACTTCTAGAATGCCATTAGCAACCTGAAGTCAGTAAGCAGTAATAAAATAAACATTTTGTATAGATGTTTCTGTGTTATACATAAAAGAAACAATGACATTATCAGATTTAGACAGAGAAAGGTGAGGTGGGCACGCCAAAATCACACTAGTCCATCAGCAGTAATGCACTAAGATGTGATAACTTTAAGTATTTGCGACGAGCGAGGGGAAGCAAGCGGCCGACTCAGTGTGAGTGATAAAGCAAGCTTCGATTTATTACGGCGCGATTATGTCTTATATACAGTTCCAGTTAATTATGCCTACTAGTCATCTGCTAATTGGCTAAGCTCTAAAGGGTTACATTTTCATACGTCCTCCTACTTGCGGTTTCTGCGGATAGCTAGCTACATATATTTTTTTCTCTCTTGTCTACGCGAATTCCTCAAAGTTATTTACAACATTAGGCACAAGGTCAGTGTGTTTTCTCAGCTTCCTTATCAGCGTGCCTCAGCACAGCTGCAAGGCCTGCTTCAGCTAACTTAGGCTAACTTTGTTTCACAAAGATCTTTAAGGGAGTCATGGCCGTGATCACACAGCCATTCTGCAACATTTCCCCCTTTTTCTCTTCACGCAAGCAAAACTTGTGCAGTTACACGCTCGAGTAATTTTCGAATACAAGAGAGAGCACAGCTTAAACATACGAGTGCAATGCTAACAATTATTACTATAAGCAACACACTTTACAACAGCCCTTTTAAACTACCAGAAGACCGCCCTAATAATAGAGCACCATAACTTTGTCCATTAATTATCAGAGGTCCTCGGACACGAGTTGCAATTTTTTGTGGTCGGTTGTCAATTACTGTTGTATCTACTGCTGTTGCCAGGTCCAGGCCGAGGCTCCCTCGGGTGGCGGGTTGTAACACGGTGTCTGTCGATAAGAGTTGGTCATGTCTCCTGGAGGGGGTGTCGTGAAGGTGACAGGAGTCGCGATTGGGGTCGACGCGCTGCGGCTCCTCGCGCTCGGTTTCTCGTTTCCCGTCTGCCGACAGACGTTGGTCCTGTGAGTTCCTTGCTGACAATTTCGGCACCACACTTGATGTTGTCGACATCGGTCACGGGTATGTCCTGGCTTCCCGCATCGATAGCAGAGGAAGTCTCGGCGCGTGGTGGTCACTGGCTTCGGGGACGCGGTAGCCCCAGGGGGGGCGCAGAGGCGCAAGCACTGCAAATGCCTGACTTTGGGCTTGCACTAAATCTCTCCCTACTGCTTGGATTGCTTCCACTAGCAAGGCTTGCTGACCTACTGGCACCCGACTCATTCGCTCTAGCATTGTTTCTACAGAAGAATCTAAGGGCAGGGTTACTAAAATGCCTTTGGTGTAACTGTTACTATTCTCCAGAATACACTGGCACAATAACTGCCCTTTCATAAAGTTAGGTGTATCTGGTGGGCTCACTGTGGAGGCCTGACTCATTCACTGTACTACGTAACTGACTTAATATTTTCCAATCAAAGCCTCCCAGGTTCCCTGTCTTTGGTTAGCAGCATTCATCTGATACGTTACAGGGAAAGCTTGTAGGGGGTTGACTTGATCAGCAATATAAAATATTCCCTGACCAGCCGCTTCTTGTGCTATTTTTTGCCAATTAATGTGCGTAGAACGCACCAGTTTCTTTACTGTATTTTTTTCTCTTTTTTTTTTCTTTTTTTTTTTTTTTTCTCTTTTTAGAATTTTGTATTGACTGCTCACTGCTATTTTCTTCCTCAGCAGCACTTTCGTCAAATGTGTCCCCGCCCTCTGGCCCCCCCGAGGCTACTGTGCCGGAGGGGGGGTGGGGGGGACGGACGACACACGAAGGGTTTATAGGTGGTACAGAGAGCACTGTTTGTGATAAAGAGGGTATTGGAATGTGATTTTCACATAGCATAATTTTTCCTGCATTAGGATCTGCGCTTGCAAGTCGGCTTGTTACTGCCGCAGCAAGGCGCTCTGCTTGATATCTTTTTACACAATTAGTTACTTCATGCCATGATTTCATCAAATCTTAGCAACTTTATCATCATCAATTACTAAATCCCATAAACAATCTCCATAATTACACCATTCATCTACTTCAAACATATGCTCAGGATCTATAAAATATCCTTTCGCTTTACCCATAGTAATTAACCTGGCCAGATCTTTTAAAGGGCCTACTCCCCGCTTTTCTAAAAAGCATCATAAAAGTGCTACCTCTTTTTCCATAGCGCGCTTAAAACAGTCCTTTTCCTTGATTAAGATGCAGCCTTTTCTCTGGGTAGACACTCACGGACGGCGAACCTTTCCTTGATTAACGTCGGTTCAAGCACGGATCGAGGTACGATGCCTGCATCAGTCGATCTTCGCTCCCTGGTCGCTGCTACCAGTGCTTCTCCGTCCTCGCTGTCCGGTGGAGAACAAGGATTGGGAGTCCCTGTTCGGGCGCCACTTGCGACGAGCGAGGGGAAGCAAGCGGCCGACTCAGTGTGAGTGATAAAGCAAGCTTCGATTTATTACGGCGCGATTATGTCTTATATACAGTTCCAGTTAATTATGCCTACTAGTCATCTGCTAATTGGCTAAGCTCTAAAGGGTTACATTTTCATACGTCCTCCTACTTGCGGTTTCTGCGGATAGCTAGCTACATATATTTTTTTCTCTCTTGTCTACGCGAATTCCTCAAAGTTATTTACAACATTAGGCACAAGGTCAGTGTGTTTTCTCAGCTTCCTTATCAGCGTGCCTCAGCACAGCTGCAAGGCCTGCTTCAGCTAACTTAGGCTAACTTTGTTTCACAAAGATCTTTAAGGGAGTCATGGCCGTGATCACACAGCCATTCTGCAACAAGTATTTTAAATCATTATGAATTTGGCAGCCACTTAAGACATATCAAAGCTGAAAAGCAGAGGGAAAGAACAATAAAATAGCATAGTTACAGGAAGAACTCTGACAACACTGTCTTGCATCTGAACTCAGTCTTTCCAAGCAGACCTAATTACAGTAATAAGCTGCCATTAACCTTGAAATGATACTGCCATTGGATAGCATCTCTGTACTTAATCTAGTAACACTCCGGAGACGAGAAAGGAAAAGGATTTTATGACATCTACAAGTGTAAGGGACACATAAGCTCTTTGTATACAGAGGCATTATGCCTATAGGAGCAGTCACCAGGAATGAAGTAATTCCCTATAAATAATTATGACATATCAACAAAACTTTGGCACTACTGGGATTCAATCTCAGACCATTCACTGGCATCCAAGTCTGGATTTATTGCAGCAGACAGATACACTTCCAAATACCCTATGAGTATACCTAATGTAGGAGCCAAGTACCCTGTAGAAGATCAAAAATACATAGGAAACCAAATTCACATCAGCATATAATGGATTCCAAAAGCAAAACAGAATGGAAAAAAAGTTGAGGAAAACCTTTTTCCAAAAATTGCCCCTTAAAAGAAACTTAGATTGTTTATAGTATTAGGCTGCATTGCCTCTAGGAAAGGAAGCTTTTTCTCAGAAGTCCAGACATTTAATTTAAATAGCTTGTTAAAAAATCATTTCAACATTTCACTTATAAACAGAGTGTTGTTTAGAAGGTATGTATTTTGTTGCATTAAAAAAAATCACAAAAGACCTTTTATTTCAGGTCTTCTTGAATGTATCTGTCAGGTAGCTCTATCTGACTCTCTTCTTCCCAAAATAAAATTAATTTCTATTTGAGATTAATGCATACTAATTTTTTGTTTAGGTATTTGTTCAACTGAAAAATAAAGTATTATTTATACCATAGACTATGTGAAGTCTCTTCTGAATTTCTCAAGAGTTTTTAGTTCTTCAACTACTTACAGGTATAGGTATTGTGATAGGCAGGAGAAGCCTGTACTTCAAATCCACAACGTGGATAAACTGGATCAAGAAGGATGCGCATAGACGTCTGCAAAATTTTCCAAGTGGTCTAATAAAATATAGTTACTGTACCTACAGACCTTGATGCAGTAAGTTGAAGAGCACCATAAAAGAGCGATAAGAACAAAAAAATGCCTCAAAATATACATAGTAAGCAAAAGACTCACAACATTTTCTGAATAAGGTAGCTCAGAATGTCCTGGCTATAGTCTAGAAATACCTTTACCAGACCAAAAAAAGAACTTAACTAGAAGTATGAAAATCTATCTAACATTGTTATAACAAGTTCCAGTAAATAGAAATGGATGTTAGTCAAATAATTTTGACTGGAAGGTACGTTTTTAGCATTCTGAATATAATTCTTCACTTGACACAATTTTCTTAAAAGTGGGGGTGACAACGGTATCAATGATTTACTTACTTTGCAGTGACAACACCAGTTACATCTTCCTCTCTCAAAGAGTAGTATAATGGCATTGTTATCATAACATCAAATTTTGGTAAAACTGGGAAAAAAAATTACAGAAAGCTTTAAATTCACACAAGTGATTGATTTATTTATTTTTAGTAACAAAGGTAGAAGTGTAATATGATAAAGACTACTACAGTTTCTTAGAATTCCTTAGAATATAAGATACATTTTTAACCCTGCCCTATGCATGCCCCAGACTGACTTGTTGTTGAAGGGAGAACAACAAGCAACGTAACAGCAGCCTGTCCACAAGCTTGTAAGACATGTAAGCTTCATGATCAGACATTATACAGATAATTTGGGATGAACACATTGTCTGCATGATCCTGGAAAAACAAGGACAATAACTGCACCTCATAGGCTTAAGATAGGCATTTTAGAGACTGTATGACATCCAGACGGTACAGTAGTAAAACTACCAAAGATAAACAGGGCACCTGATAAGATGATATTTTTCCCAGGACACAGAATTAGTCTCAGAGAAGCAAGAGATTTGGAAATTTCTGGGGGTATTCAAAAGGTTCATGCTAAGGGAACTAGCTAAGGGAAGCTAGTTGAAATTAATCAACTACCAATTCTGGTCACTACTAAATGCCCTTAAGTAACACTTACCATATTCCATCACTTTAAATCTTTGATAATGAACTTGACCCTATTGAGAAAAAAAAATCACACAAGAAAATACATATAATTGTGGTTAGATTAGCAAGCTTAACATACCTTCGAGGCCAAATCCCACCCATTTTAAAGTTAAACTACAATTTCTGACAGATGTGATTTTAAATCATGGCTCAGCCATTATCAGCTCCTGTTATGGAGCTCCTATAGGAACCAGTAGTATGTATTTGAACCAGAGAAGGACACAGAAGCTCACATGTGGCAGACTGTTAAGTGAGAAGAGCTTGTGGAGCTTCCAATCTGCAGACATCTACATGTGCCTGGTTTCTGAATAAAAAAACAAATATCCAAGCTAGGTAGCATAAAACTACGTAGCATAAGTACTCAGTCGTCATGATGAACCATTAACTGACTTACCAGCAGTATGTTTACTAGCCCACTTAAAATTAACTCAAGTATACCTATACAAAAGAGAAACTCCTACAATATCTACAGGACAAGACCATTTCAAAAGCATGTATAAACCTCAGTTTCTTCATTTACTCAAAAGGCAGCTAAAATTTTGTTACAGTCTACAGTACATACTTACTTCAGCAGAGATATTCAGTTATATCTTCCTTTCTTGTTTATTTGTTAGTTAAAAATCAATGGAAGAAATAAACAACTATACAATACATTGTTACTTATATTCTCTTCTATTTTTCTATTTTTCTAATTTTTTTACTTATTTCCTGATTTTCCTCAGGAGGGTATCTGAAAGTATATTCTGGCACATCTTTGAGATATGGCACACCAGGCTATATTTTAAAGGGTTTTTTCACTCTCTGAACATTAAAAATTCAGCAGATGTTTTTGTTCTTCGGTATAATCACAGTTGACAAAAAAGTCATGATAGTAAGCGGCATAAATTTTGCTTTCAGTTGTCTTAATTGTTCTTCCTTGCTAAAGTGCAAGGAATTCAAACAGCACCAGGAGAGGTTTAAATTCAGTATTAGGAAAAAATTCACCAAAAGGGTTGTCAAGCACTGGAACAGGCTGCCCAGGGAAGTGGTTGAGTCACCATCCCTGGATGGTATTTAAAAGATGTGTAGATGTGGTGCTTAGGGACATGGTTTAGTGGTGGACTCGGCAGTGCTAGGTTTATGGTTGGACTCTATGATCTTAAAGGTCTTTTCCAACCTAAATGACTCTCATTCAGTGATTCTGAACAGGCATGTGCATCATTTGTCTACAGACATATAACCCTCGTTCAACAATTTTTTTACAGCATCATACCAAAAGCTGCCATCAGCAGGGAAACATCATGACGTGATTTACAGCAGCGCCTAGAACTGGAGCTCTAAATCTCAGCTGATTTGTTTGATGCAGGGATTACACCAGAGCAATGATTTTCCAAGAGGAAAATCTGATCTAAATTGGGCCAGGAAAATAGTCTAAGAAACCAAAGGAATCTCCACTTCCCAAAGGACAGGAAGGGAGAGGCCTCTTTTGAAAGCTTGTTTTGCCTCTTCACTTAAGAGTCTTCTGGGAAATAGGGGAAAGATCAAGAAAGACAACAGTCTGTCGCTAAGAAGTGGCTGTTTTGGAAAGGTTAATATTACCAGTTCTGCTCAATTGCATGATGAGGTTATGCTGATATGGAGCTCAGAAGTCTGATTACTTTGATTATTCCTGAGAACAGTGACACCACTACAAGTTATCACATGTGCTGGAGTATTTCAGCGAAGATGGTTTGAAACACGGGGCAGAGGAGATTGAATATGGATAACCAACCATCAGGTAGCATCAAAACATGTCAAATGGGAATGAGTGTCTGTGGCAAGAGAGGATAAACTGAGAGCTCCTATGGAAAAAACCCTAGGACCAGGATCCAAGGTGGAAAAAATTGTAACTGATCTCACTTACCTGATCAATGACTTTGCAAATTAAGCATCTCAGATCAAGCCCCTTAAACCTCTATTTACCCTATATTTATACTTTTCCTAGCAAAACATTTCTATCAAAGTAAAAATCAGATTGCTACAATTTCATTATTATCAATCAGATATCACCAGAATAATTGCTATATTTACATTCCTAGGTTTGAAAAGATATATGTAAAATCCGCTATTTTCACAACATTTGTGCAGATCATAATCCTTACAACAAAAAGTGCTAAATAATGGCATTGCAGCCCACAATCATTACTATCAGGTAATCTTAGGAACAGGTATCTTAGGAAAATGAGCTGTAGTGATTTTATCTCATGTTCTCTGCACATCTTTTATTTCCAATGATAAGCATATATATGTCACCCTTGCAGTTACACAAACCAAGAACAGGATGTTACTCCAGCTGGCAGGATGAAAAAGCATCTCCCTTGAAAATGAGATTTTGTTTCACTTGTTGACTTACCTTAGAAGTAAAAAAAAAAAAATAAATAAGTAATTAAAAGCTAGTAGAACTGTAAACAGTAGAAAACAAAGACAAAGATTAAAGCGAGAGAAGCATATTTGGCTTTGCTTTCTCTAAAATGACAACCTTAATGACAGAAAGCAAGCCATGCTTCACAGTGCAGGGAAATGAAAAGACCCTACTAGGTCATCCTGATGATTTGAACACCAAGCCAGATTTCCCGCTAACACACACTTTTCAGCCAAACTGGTTTGGAATAGGACAAGTAACAGCACTTCAACCACTCCACATCATTTTAGTTCCTCAGGGCAGGGCTGTCTCTCTGGCAAATATTGTTCAAATATTTTGGAGTGGAAGTTGTTAAACCAGTTTCCAGGAGTGGTGGCTTTTAAGACAAGCAGTTACACACACAACACGAGATACTTTTTCTTGAAGATAGGAAAACAACATCATGGCTATTCCACTTGTTTCCAGAGCTGCTTTATTCTAGTCGGTTTTGTCTTCCACGCCTTCTCCTGCTTCCTAAACACACTCACCCACACAGACTACTAGCATTTTGCTCTAAATCAGCATTTCTTAAAACTGCAGAACATCTGTTAAACTCTGTGCACACTGCCCAGAGTATTAAGAAACAGTGCCAAAAAGATAGCCTTAAGATATTGTGAATATTAACGAGCCTTTCTGCAGTTCAGCCTTAGATGCTGTGGATCCTGACATCTGAAAATCACTAACTACAGTCCAGCTTTTGCTCTGCTGTGATGAGCAAATCTTGTTTGAAATCATTTGGGTCTAATCCAACATGTGAGATCACAATAATTTTTCCACCCAGTTTTTTTCTTCTTCTTTGGCAAGCTAAAGTCCCTGAAACTAATCTGGTCTAGGTCCATTTTCTTATTTCTTTGACACCTACATGCGTCACAAGTTACAGCATCAGGAAAGACTCCAGGTGTGGTGTCAGGGCTTTGCCCGGAGGAAGCCCGCGCCGGCTGTATCCCCATGGCTGCACTGCCATCTCACGGCCCGCCTCAGAAACACTCCTCCGCCTCTGCTTTGCAGCTAAATGCAACAGATTTCTATCTACACGGAATTAACAGAAGCATTTCATGATCACTTTCGTGCTTTATGTTCAGAGGCAGGAAATAAACGCAGAAATAAAATTCTCTGTGAATTCCCAGACTCCTGTTTAAATCCACCAGCACAGTCTCCAGAAACTAAGCGGAGTCCCACCCGCATCAGCGGTATTCACGCGATCAGATCCTGATTAAATATTAGTGCTCATTTGCAAACTACTGAATACACAGCCAATTCTAAAGCTTTTTCATACAGTCTGATTTTGAAGGAAGGTGACACTTTTTTAAAGCAGTGATATATATAACCTCAAACTCAGCGCATCAAATGTGAAATCTGTAGCAAGAATTCACTGTGGATACGCTGTAATATACAAAACCTCAAAAAATTCAAAGTGTAAAGTATATCACCAACCCCAGTTGATTCTGAAAGTTGCTTTACAGCTGAATCTTCTAAAAAGATATAATACTTTTCAAAAATCTTTCAGAAAGTCCTACTTGAACCTGAAAATTACTACTTTTCAATATTTGAACATAAATTTCCAAATAACAACTTCCATAAATTAGATTACAAAATGCCTTATAACTAGGAACAACTTCTGGTCAGAGATGACTACTACTAACACTCAGCAACTAGAAGCCTTTCAGCAACAGTTTCCACAACAGGAAATATAAGATATCCAACTAAAATACAAGGTGGAGACTTGGGAACCAGACTGTAATTACTGTCTTGAGTTTTCTTGGAACAGCTGTACTAACACCTGAACTCTTAATAAAAAGTACTACAGGATGTTTAACAGAAGCAACCAGCCAGAACCTGTTTTAAAACAGGATTCAGAGGCAGTACTTCCAGGAATCCAAACTCAGTACACTTGGGAACTGATCTGTAACCACTAGAAGGGAAAAGTTATTTACTGTCTTAACAGTGCTCTTCAAAGACAAGAGGGAAACCTGATACAGAAAGGCTGCACAGCCAACTGTTTAACTAGAAAGCTCACATCATGGCATCTGGATAGCCAAGTCATGGGGAGATCAGCCTTGGTTTGCCATCTGAAGATGTTCCTAAAGCCCTGAGTAGATCCCCAAGCTGCGGTAGCAGTACTAGTTAAGGATAGGTAGGCATATCTCACAAAAATGCCAGGCATATACTAAGTATTCCTTAGCAGTAAATCCAAGTTCTCAGTGACCTCTGTTATCAGGAAGGGATTGGTGGTTCTATGTAACTTTATACAAAACACAGTAAAAACCTGCACCTCCCTTGGATAGCAGAATAGCTGCAGAACAGCGAGCGATATCCAGGCAATAGCTAGGGTTATCCATTTGGAGTGATCCAGGTCCCTCACTAGCTTTCACTGAATACCAACTAAAACTCCCCCACATCACCTATAAAGACATCCACACATCTTAAAACTCAAGCTGAATCCCATTCCATATGACCTTGTATTTCAAGGTACAGCTCACTTGGAACTAAGAGAATCACAAAGAGTCTCCCATCAGGAAAGTTTTTTTCCTTTATTCTGCACGGTTTCTTGCAGATTTCATTAACCCAAAGGTACCACATGCTATCAGAAAAGTAAGTCTGTGAGATAACCCACTAGACACACCTAGTGTAACAGTGTGAATATTGCAATAGTTATTAAATAAACTCTGCATACGACAGCCTTATCCAATGCTACAGAAATAATACATACTGCTTTGTCATTATATTCAACATGGAATTGGAAAATTAAAGTAGAGCAGGTGTGAATGATGGAGGGAAAGGAGTTTGAAGGTAGATATAAGTTTCTATGTGTGGGACTTGGCATTGCTATTTTATTCCCACAGGAATCCTTATAAGCGTTTAAGGCTTTAAGCGATTAAGGCTAGCCAGGTTTTTCTGGACCCCAAAGCCTACAACTTTTTTTTTTTTAATATAATATTCTGTTCTTTTTCTCCTCTATTTTAATTTTCAATTCCAAGAGTTTAATATCAGAAGGAACCATTTAGCCCGATCTCCTTTTACGCCAGGTTAGGTTCCCTAGTATTCAGCTACTCCAGCAATCTGCATTATTACAATGCATCTTCCAAAAAGACAATTATTCCTGGTGCTAAAACACCAAGTAACAGAGAAGCCCTCACTCCCATTTTTTTGTTTGTTCCAGTGATTAAGAGCCTCATCAATGAAAGATGTATACATGCCGATTTCTATTGGTTGGTTCATACTATGCTTTTCTCCACTCGATTAAAAAGCCTTTTAAAACCCGTAACAGCACTCACAGACTGTAATCAATAAATCCATTCGTTCATTTGATCTCTTGATATATAGTCATCAGATGGGACTTCTGCAGTCTCCCACTGACGTGGCTAACTCTGTCATCAATTTATATTAGAAACACCCTGGGTGAGTGTCAATTGCCCAAAAATCAATCCACCCTTTTTTGACAGACTTTACATACATTGCTGTTTTTCATTGGATTTTGTACAGTGAAAAGCTTTTAAAAAATCTGTTACATCAGTAAATCTACCTTAATAACAAATCCATAGTAGCCTTGAAGATTTTAACTCTTTATCAGTGGAATCCCAAATCACCTTTGTAGTCATTTTTCTCATGCCAGATGACAGCTCTATAGTTTCCCATGTTAACTCATTTACTCTTTCTGTTAAGGATATTCACCTTCTGATAGTCTTTTAAATTTCCCCACACTGAGATTCACTTAACCACTCAAAATAATCACCCCTATTAAATGTTTCCATCTCTGCCACATAATTACTCTTTCCTCATGTTACTGGGCTCTGCCACCATTAGAATTTATTTTGTTTCTAGCAGAAATACTTTCATACTTCTACCAACCACCAAGTTTTCCTTGGGATCTTTACATTTCCTACAAATAAGCAAGAGTCCAGATTTTCATTTCTATTGATAGCTATCTCCTAGTTCCTCTTTTTTTCCATTTATTGTTTCTTGAATATTAACGATTTCTTCTGTAAACGAAAAAAATAATCATGCTCCTGTTCTGCTGAAGTTTATCTTTTCCCAAGAGAGCACTTCGCAAAATGTACCAAAAGCATTATGCTGTACTTTCCACCATGAATCATCTCCTGTAACAATGGTGAACAGAGAAAGATATCTAGAGTGACGAGCATCATCCCTACCCCTGGATATTCTTCATACTGCTGGAGCACTTAGAACTTAAGAACCCCAAACACTCTATGTTAAAGCCCTAAGTTTTCAAAATCTAATCCTAGGCAAAATTAGATTAAAATATGATAAAAGACAACCTGGGAAAGGTTGTACCCTGGTAGGTCTAACATGAAGGCCGATGTCCAGTCTTTGGCAGCAGCCAAGGTTCAGCACCTAGAGAACAGCATCAGCCAGGGTAGCCAGCAATGACACTGTCAGCTCAAGCCTCAGGGCTTTCTAGTTAACAGTACTTTATAATAGAGTGTACTTCTGTGAATTTGTCCAGACATCTTTTGATCCCACCCGAGTTTTCAGTCTTCACAACATCCACCAGTGCTGTGCCCCACAGTTCAATTACGCTGTTTTAATTATTTTGAAATTGCTCTTCATCTCCATCACCTCATGCCCTCTAGCTATGCATCAGGAGAAATAGTGAACAAAATATTCCCTATTTACTTTCTCCTCATTACTCATGGTTTGAGAAATACTCCCACCCTGTCATATGTTTTTCCCAGGGTCATTAAACTTCTATAGTAGTACATTAAATGGCTAAAATTTAGAATACCATCAACTACAGTCCACTAAGATTTCACTTGTCTGTTTTCTCACAGCTGTTTCATTAGCCCAGAAGAATCTACAAAGCATTTTTCTTTCAATTTTACAATTTTCTTTTTCCTTGTCTTTTGGTTTTGTTTCAGGAGGGTGTGGCACTCATATTCAGAACGTAAAAAAAGCTGCTTCAATTCCTTCAGCGGCATCCTCCTGACTTCAGGATTACTCAAACCTTTGCAGAAAGTTTTTTTGCCTGGCAAGCGAGCTATTGAAGGAGCCCAGCGCTGTCACCAGCCTTTGTTCCCACATCTGAGCCACACTTCCCCACCTCCTGAAAAGCACCTGTGTAGCTGAGTGGGGCTGTGCTGTCAACCAGATCAATAAACCAGTCTTTCTGGGTTAGGCAAAGAAAAACACAGAGATGCTTTTCCATCTGGGTCACTTCCCTGGCATGCTTTAGATCTCAGCCTTACTACAGCTGCCTCAGCGTGACTGAGAAGCTATTGAATAGCAGCTCAGAGATGGGAAGGAGTGGCTGAGCACAGGAACAAGGGCAGGAACAACTTAAAACATCTTTCCTGTCAAGGACAACAGTAACGACTCCACACCCACATGAGAATGTTTCCGAAAAATCCAGTCCTGACACTCACTGGAGCACCACCCTCACCTACCTCAGCCTATAGAAAACTATTGAGCATATAATGGTACTGGTAAATATTACTCCCAAGTAATACATGATCACATGAGTTTTTCTGGTTTCCACCCCATCATCTCTCTCATTAGAGAACATTAAGCAGCCCTGTTTGTACTTGCTAAATGTCTCTAACAGCCACTGCAAGCCAAGTCAGAAATGCAGTTCCCAAATTAAGGGCATATATACCCAAAACTGACACAAAGTTTTGAACAGGTGAACCTCCAGTTCTTTTTGCAACATATTCAACACTGTACGAGGAGTGTACAGCTGAAAGGATTGGACTGATAGAACTACTATCAACAGCAACGTGCAAACTAGACCATACTGGTTTTGTTATGCAACAGTTTTGCTTTACTATTTACGTTTTCTATCTTGCACAGTTAGTTCTTCCTCAGTAACTACTCAAGTCACCATGAACTGCTGAAACGCCCCTGAAACTAGGCAGAGATTTCTAAATAGTCTTTGATTCCACAACCCTTGAGACAGTGACTAGCTGCACAGCAGGGCGCAACAATTTTCTGTATATTCACTTATAAAATGAATGTAAGGGCATTTCACTTAAAAAAAAAAAAAAAGATTAGTAGTCTATAAGATCTTTATATTAATGTTAAAACCCTTCACTTTTTAAATAACTTTTGTACAGAATCAAAACACAGCACAGACCTTAGGATAAAATATGTATGCTTTTTTTATATCTTTTACACACTACTTAAAGTTTTGTGAGGTTTGCATAATATCCCGAGTTTGCCATGAGAGAAGGATTTCTTCATCTCATGGTCTATGTTTACTTCTGGTTTTGCTTCACAAAAACAAACACAAACACAATTTTATTCACATTATCAGGAGAACTGAAATCTCTCTGGGATTGGCAATGTTAATACTCACATTCACTTCCACCTCTATGGACCAGTCTCCTAGCGGAGGGTTCATTGATAACTGAAATTTCCTGGAAACTATGCCCAAATCACCCTGCTCCATCAACCACTGCTGAATCAATTTCTTCCGAGGGTCCTAGGAGAAAAGTCAGGCTGCATATTAAATGTGAGCAGTCTTGCTAACAAGATTTAGGTAGCAATACATATGATCTTTATTTGTCACATAAAGTGGGAACATATGACAGATTTCTATGTATAACTTAGGTTCCTGCAGATACTTACTCGGATATATATATTCAGAGATGCTTTGTAAGGTTTGAGATCAGGATAGACAGTGACAATCCGAAACATCACATCTTGTCCTGGTTTATACATAGATTTATCAGTCTGGATGAACACAGAGATGCTCTTTGACATGTACATCAAGCTGGTACGGTTAGAGAAGATGCGCCGGCCATCAGCATGGCCTTCCACCAGTAATTCATAACTCCCAGAAGCACTGTTCAAAGGCAACTAAAAAGACAACAGCGTTAACTATATTTAACTCTGTTAACTATCCAAATATTCTTGAAGATATTATTGTTCCAAAAACACTTGACATAAAGAACTGACATACTCCTGAACTTATCACTGTATGTAAATTCTGAAAAAAAAAAAAAAGAGAGGATTTCATGGCTTTAAAATGTCATTTCAACAATTACCTGAAAATGTGTTAGCAGAAGCATCTTTTCAACATATTTGCATCTGATTTTCAGTACTAATCAAGTTTCCAACAATCCAAGTATCTATGCACTCCACAGACTCACACACAGATTGCACTCTATCTTTTCTTTTCATAGGTATTTAGAAATTTCTTGGGTTTGATTTTGCAGGCTAATATTTCTCTGACTTTATCACTTTTTGGTAATGACTTTTCCAGAAATGAAAGAGCTAAAGAAGCTATACGAGGGCAAGATAAGGACAGCAAGAAAACCTTGCACTTCTTTTTACAAGCTTGCGCTTCATGTCTTATGGGATAGAAAAATACTCAGAATGAAGATCTCATGAGATGGGGTACTGTTTTTCAATAGAAAGCTCACTGCTTTTGTCTCATTTCAGTTTAGTGATTCATAATTACAGCACATATTCCGACTGATCTAGAAAGTAAAATAAGTATTCTTCCCAAAATATTAAGGAATAAAGGAAGAGACATTTTATAGTTAACTTATTTAGGATAGACATTGAAGGCTCCTTCAGTGCCGGCAGTAAACACACATACCACTGGCAAAGAAATTTAGACCACGTAAGCTCAGAATAACCATGCGCAGGTCTCCCTGTCTGTCTCCCTAGTGGGCAGAGGAAACAGAGCTCCTAACTCAGACGCATCAGTTCATTTCCTAAATTTAGGTGGGCGGAATCGCAGCCACGGAGGTTAAAACTCTTGAAGCAGAGCTGCTGCAGCACATGGCAATTTCACTCAAGCACAGCCTACACGGACAACGAAGGACCCCCAGGGACATCCCTGCCCAGATGCCTGCTTCTGTACTGCCGCGTGCTTAAGAGTGTCTCTTTGAAGAAGAAGGGTTTTAACACAATACACAGCTCGTTCCAACAAGTAGCCCTGCTAAAAAGCTTAAGAGTCACATGCTTCTGTTTGCAGTTACAACAGTAAATCTGGAGTAAAACCTCTGAAGTCAAGACAACTAAAACAGACAGGCTTGCATTTTTCAGCATAACATATGGAAATAAAGCACTCCTCTTGCACTGGTAATGAAAATTACAGCTATTAACTCACCAGGCACAGCACTTCAAAAGTATCCTACCAAGCTCCATAATGAAAGGCTGTCATGCTGTCAAAACTAATTTTAAGATCCCACAGTGAGGTAACAAATTCCCAAACAGGAAAAAATGTCACAGGATGACAAACGAAGTAGATGCAAATGTGTCAAGTATTGTTTCCTTCTCTGTGTGTTTACCTATAAAGAGGAATCAACTCCAATGTCATCCCTCTCTGTTGACTCTGTTTTAAAAAACAAGCCAGGAAGGGGAAAAATAAACAGGCTCTTTTTTCCCACCCATAAGCAGGCGTATGATGACACAGGAAGAAGAGATTCCCCCTTTAAAATCTGGACTTATATAACTACATTTTAGGTGCAAAGGTCCACACTGAAATAGATCCTGCATTTTCTTCAACTGCAGGTTTTCGTATACACATTGCCAAGAACATATGATTCACATATTTCAACACTCTCCAAATTCCATGCCAAGTATTCTGGAATATATTAAATAGGAGGAAAACAGCCTTAGTTCCTGTATCTGTCAAATATTACCTAAAAATTAATTAATTTATGAATATTATCATTTATTAAAGAAGGTGTAGTCCTTAAAATGCAGATAGGATACCCTACAAGAAGTCCAGGAAACATTATAAATATTCAAAATCAAAATGGGGGGAAAATAGGTTGTTTTGTCTCATCATAGTGGTGAATTGTGCTCTTACAGCATTATTTTAACATACTTGCAAGGACTGTCTTTGATTTCTTTGTAAGTCTGTAAATGCCATTTAGAGACCTCATATATTTTTATGTATCTTTTTCCTATCATGAAAAATGATAGACAGGATGGTTTGCTCCCTTGATTTTTATGCTTTTTGTATTTCAAAAGATCTTTCCTTCCTGCAACATGGTGGCAAAACTGCCTGTTGTACCATTCTTGATGTAAAAGCCAGAGGCAATGAAGTTGCCATTGCCACAGAAGTGAATTAGGACAGCTGAGGTGCAAAGTAGCCCACCTTCGGGTTCACACATCTATACGAACAGAAACTGCACATTTCATACAATAATGGTTAACTGTTTACCTCAGCCCCACCAACTCCTTCTCTAAAGGGTTGTTTTTCAACCCAAATATGAGCAAGACAGCTTTTAACAGTAGGCAGTAGGAACCTAATGTGAAAATATTTTAGTCAATACATCCCCCAAGTGAACGGTATTACAATCTCCATTCTGGGACTCCTAATGTAAGAGAGAAAAAAGCCATCGCACATACTTCTAACCACACCAGCCACCATCACCAGCACTTCAGACAAGGAAGCTACTGTTTCCTCTGGAAATGATGACAGCTGAAATCAGACACTCATTACCCACCTTCTGCTACCAGCCAACTAGACTTGGGGCAAAACATAAATCTACTGTGGCTATACGAATGAAAAAGCATCTGATTATTAAAAAGTGAGTCAGTTTTCATCACTTCAGATAGCGGAAAGAGAGGGAGGAAATCACCTCACTTAGTTTTAGGTGCTTTAACACTTTAAGACCTGACCAGATTATATTAAGGAACTTGTTAATTTAATCTTTTTAAAAAAAAAAAAAAACAAAACCTGAATTTTGTTTGTTGATTTACAGTTTGTATAGATGCATTTCAACCTAGTAGTCTTCATAATGTTGAGCTGCTTATTATCACTGATTACCCATCAATCAAACATTTCCAGATTATTTCATCGGATATACAGTTTGAGATCAGAATTAAAACCCACTGGATTTAGGGATACTCAAGATTTCCAGATGTTTAAAAAAATAAAGATTTTGGTAAAACTTTTTTTCTGACACAAATACATCATTTTCACAAATACATGGATCGGGTTTTCAAGATGATCATCCAGGATTATAAATTCAGGACTCACAGTGAACACACAATTCAGTATTACACATTTTATTGACCAATAAGCTCATTACGTACTTATTCACTGAACATGCATTTCTGAATCCTTAAGAAGACTATATATAAATATATTTTTTTATTTTCGTATTTCTAAAGTATTGCTTTGCACAATTCTTTCAGCTCTTATCAGACTTCATGGTGTGTCTGAGAGACATAGGTATCTGCCAGTCAAAAAAAAATCCACAAAGTAAAGTTCTGTGTGCAAGTTTTATCAGCTTGTGCTGATGCTGGAAATTAGCTCCCACAACCTGTAATTACTTCTAACAGGTTGCAGAGCACTTCATCTGAAAACTCCTTGGCTTACTGATCAATAAATATGCTCATCTGAGAATGTGAAAAGAGCTACAATCACATACAAAGTACATCATCTTATCGACACCAACTGAGGAAAAGTTAGAGAGTCAACATTTTACGAGGAAGGAGGAAAGGGAAGAAATACTTACTGCTGGAAGAACAAGAGTCCCAAAGGAATCTGAATGAAAAAGAAGAAATACCACACTGTCAGAAACCTTATAAAAACTTACCAAAACATCAACATTATCAGGTTAATTAAAAGAGCAGTGCTGCTCCCCCGTTCCCACACTGCCCATAATCGCCATTGGACAACCGAATTACCTTGACGCACCTACTCTGCAGCTCGGGGCACACGGACTGTCCAGCCAACACACATGCAATGGCTGTGACCAGTTGGCGGCATGCACATGCTTACCGGCCAGCTGACAGCTGCCAAACACCGTCCGAACGTGAAACTAAAAAAATACACAGCCTACAGCAACTGCTGTATTAGCCAGTATTGACACACTGTGTTTATACTTCATTCAGCCTCTCATTCCCTGCATTTACTCCTCCCAAGTCTGCCAAGGCCACTGCCATCCACCACCGGGTTATGGGATATGCAGCCCACCTCCACAGATACACGAAGGACTACAAAGGAAGGCCGGCAGGTGGGGGAACCCCAGTAACACCCAGGCCCATCCCAGGGGAGCATTCAGCCCACCACACATCCACTGCCACAATCCCAGAGGCACGCCAGCGGGGGGAACCCCAATGCCCCAGTCACAGACATGATCTCCTTACCATCAGGCTACCAGATTTAGCAAATCCCTAACAATCACCACTGTCCAAATTCCACTAAAAGAACCAGCCAGAGCAGAACAGCCCAGAAAAACTGAAATGCAGTGCTCTGCTTAAATAACGATCTGAGGGTGCCAGCAATGTCCCAGCTGGGAGCTACCTAAACAAGGAGAGTATGGTACTGCTGTCCTTGAGAACTCCCCTCTCTGGTACTACTGCCCTAAGACCAAAGATCCCTGTGCTTCTGCAAGGAAGTTGCAGAATCAACTCCTTCACGTGTAAGAGAAACCCAGGATATTTTGTATTAATCTCTGGGGTTTAGTAGGCAACTACTTTTTGTAGTCATTTTTATCAAGATTGACAATTTTTCTAGAAGGAATAAACCAGAAAAAGACTACGTTGTTAGAGAAAGGGAATACAGAAAAAAAACTACCTTTAACCCTGGCTATTCCCTCTAGCATAACCTCCCACCTGCTGGTTTCACTGCTATGAAGCAAAGCCCGCAGCACGGCGGTATGCCTGTGCTGAGCCATTACTTCTACAACAACCTAGAGCTGCTTCTTCACTGGGCACTTGCTCCCAGCTTCCCTTCACCAGATAAATCCGCTCCACCCCTTCCTCCCTGATGTGGTTGATGGAAGATGTAGCTGCATACTGGAGTTCGTACTTTAGCAGTCCTGCACATTACTTCTCTGTTTGGTGGGGGCTTACATCCCTGTTCTCCGCTTGAACATTTTCCTTTATATTCCCATAGACTGAAACACCCTCACAATCTATTCAAACCACTGCTCCACCTGAGTTATTATTTTCCATTGATTCTGCAGCTCACATAAAGACTATATTTTTTAAAACCATGCACAAAATTTACCACCCTTAAGCAAAGAAGCACCCAGAATTAACCATCCTCACTGCATTACATCACCATGGGAATAAGTAACCAACATATGTGGGTCAATACAACTTATTATTTTAACTATTTTAGTTAATGTGCCTTCAAATATTTTTAGAATCCAAATAAATTTGCTGTTAAGCCTCTGGATATCATTACATCATGGAGCCATCAGTGCCACAGCTTTTATTTTAATTACATAAGTGAATAGAACAGGACTAGAATATTTCAGTTGGAAAGGTCCTACAAAGGTCAGCTAAATCCAACTGCCTGACCACTTCAGGGCTGCCCAAAAGTTAAAGCATGTTATTAAGGACATTGTCCAAATGCCTCCTAAACACTGACAGCCGTGGGGCATCAACCACCTCTCTAGGAACCATGTTCCACTATTTGACCACGGTCTCAGTAAAAAATACTTTCTAACGTCCAGTCTGAACCTCTCCTGGCACCGCTTTGTGGATTTTTGGGAATCCACATGTCCTACCACTGGATATCAGGGAGAAGAGATCAGCACCTCCCTCTCCACTTCGCCTCCTCAAGAAGCTGTTGAGAGCAATGAGGTCACCTTTCAGCCTCCTTTTCTCCAAACTAGACAAACCCAAAGTCCTCAGCTGCTCCTCATGGGACATTCCTTCCAGCCCTGCCATCAGCTTTGTTGCCCCCCTCTGGATGCATTTGAGGACCTTCACATCCTTCCTAAAATTGTAGGGCCCAGAACTATACACAGTACTCAAGTTGAGGACGTACCAATGCTAAATACATCGGGATAATCACCTCTATTGACCAGCTGGTTATGCTGTGTTTGATGTACCCCAGGATGTGGTTTGCCCTCTTGGCTGTCAGGGCACTCTGCTGACTCATATTGACTAATATTTTCTTTTGCCAATTCCATTCAGTTACTTTTTCATATCTCCTAAAAAGCTATGGGTTTATACCTATCTTTTACTCATCTGTTTCAGGGAGTAAGAAAAAAAAAAAAGTAAAAAGAGGAAAGAATTAATTTATGTCCTTCTTGTTCCTGAACATAAAAGCATTCCATGATGAAACAATCACTTGACCTTTGATCTACAATAAATGTTAATTTTAAAAGGCAAGGAATTCTTTCCTTTGACAGTGGCAAACAGAAGGAAGTCTTGATGGACTGAACACAGGTTGTCCTGGCTGCTGCACTAAAGGAAAGATCCCATCCAGCAGTACCATCTATTCAAATTATAACCTGGGTTAAGCCAAATGACTCACATCCCACAGATGAAGTTTGTGGGTAGCACACTCCAACACTTCATTCTGGTATGCAAAAGCTTAGTGGGAATGGGTGGCATCAGGCCCTAAGCAACACAGTTCTTCCCATAACATGTTTATACCACCATTAAAGCCACAATTATTTTCCTATCATCCCACTCTTCACCCAAGAATCAGCCCATGCAGTCGTTGACTCTGAGCAACACTGCCAGCCTTTGGGGTTTTCCAGACAGGAGACTCAGGCAAAATACACACTTATTTTCTCAATAACCAGCAGCGAGGCACTCTGCCCTACTGCAGGGTGGCAGGGAGCCCCACACTCCACCAAGCTTGCTTGGCACACAGGGCTACATCTTGACCCATGCCAATAGCCAACACACTAGTACACACGCACCACAAGGGCAGAGCATGGAAGGGGGCTGCTGCACATCGCCCTGCACAGCATCTAACAATTTCCAAGCAACCTTACACGTAACAGGGCAGGTACTTCGCAGCTTTCTCATCAGAGCAGGGCCCACTTGCCTCCACCTATTTTGAGAACCACTAGCATGCAAAAGACAGAAACCTTTAAGGTAGAAATACCAGGTTTCTTCCGTGTTCCCAGGCCTGGGAAACCTAACATCAGGTCTGAGCCAATATACAGCTGTGATGCAGAGGGGGAAGCAGTTGGGGAGGAGGGAGATTTAAATCACAGTCACATCTTCTTTGTGCAACTCGAAAAGCATTTGCCTTCTGAAGCAGTGTCATGAGTTACAGCCTCGCTGGCTGCCTTGATAAAGCCCAGAGAGCCACCTCATTCCCAACCAGTGAAAATCATAAAAGAGGCTCTGGGGCGTGAGGTAATCTTCCAATTCATGTCACTACGTAATTATTTTGTTAGGAACTGAGCAGCCCAGGCAGATCCGAAACTCTTCGGCGTTGCAGTGAATTTCCGTGTCATGCAAGATTTTCCCATGTTCTCAGAGACTACCAAGTTGCAATGAATTCCCTGGAGCTCTGCTCAGCTACGCCCAGGGATGGCTTCAGATGTGCTCAAGTGAGAGCCGTAGGCAAAGTAGTTCCTTTATGCCAATACTGAATTGCTGAAATTCACCACATTTTTCTGTCTACTATATGAACTGAAGTTATATTTAATGATACAGCAATCTCAGGCTTATAAGCAGTTAACCATGCCCCAACAGCCAGCACAAGGACTGCTCTGCTAGAAGCTCAGCTATCATGCAGCTGGACACTTTTACCCACCGTGCAGTGCATAACACTTCCACGTGTTTATATACGACATCAGTCGAGTCCACTGTCCCCAGAAATGGCAACATCTGTCACCCTCCTTTGGCACATCCTTGCAAGGGACCCCTTCAGTTGTTAAATACACCTCTCAACAATTACAGGTGACGAACTCCAGGCAGTAGAAGTAGGTTTAGAAAGGATCCCAGAACAGCTCTGCCACCTGCACCAAGCATTGTGGACAACAAAATGTTTCCTCCCGATTCATCATTCCTGCTCTGTGCAGCAGCAGGCTAACCAGCACAACTGCAACAGGCCACTGAGGGGAAAGACCAAGGAAGAGCACGGGTCCCTGCTACCGCAAGGGATTAGTTAAAGAAAACTCCCAGCTGGGAGCCATGCCCTAGCTGCGGGGGAAGGCAGGAAAAATTCAGTGGACCTTTCCAGGCTAATCTTGAGGAAAGTCAAAAAACAAACAACAAAAAAAAAATCCCCACAGAAGTCACAGGGCCCCTCAAGAAAAAACATCCTTCCTCATCATTTACAAAATCATTTCTCTCACAGAATTCCTGAAGCTTGTACTGTATTTATTCAATAAATACTGCATTGAGGAAATACATGGTAATACTGCGGGAACAAACACCACGTTGTCCTGCCTCCTTTTCCTCAGAGTCCTTGGCATTTAGGACAGTCCAGCAGAAGAGAATCCAAAGGCCATGTAGACAGCAGTGGGAAATTAAATCATCATCTTAATGTACCCAGCCACCATGCCATTTTTTGGAGGTCTAATAGTACTGTTAACAGCAAAGCAAGCAGGAAAAAATTCTACAGAGCCAAATACATGCATATTTTTTTAGACTTATGAAGAGCTGTATAAACACTGCAGTCTTACGTTCTTCCCACTGCATGGGCCTGACCCAAACCAAGAAACGTATGCTACACTTTCATGAGCTTGATACCACCAGCGCTAGGACTAGACATAAATGTTTCAGCTGCCACTCCCGAAAAAGGGCAGAGGTTCCAGAAAAATGACTGTATGGCTTGGCACAGTGAACTAGAGCTTGTGCCAACACAAATCAGCACAGCAGCACTTCAGTCTCTGATTTATACAAATTCAGGTCTTGACTCTATATTCTAGCTCATGTGGCAGGTATCACTACAGACTGTCTCACTTAACCTTTTCTACCTACATCCTCGTTCCTTCTTAGTCTTGTGTAAGGATGTAAAAATGTAACTGGAATCACTTCAGATTGATTTACTGAAATGATGCTACGTCTTTCTTCTGGCAGCTGTGTTCACATAGCCATGCTTAGGAAATGTTTACAGAGAAGCATTTTCTCTGCAGTGGTAAATGGAATTTTTTCTACTGTGGAGTCTATTTAAAAAAACTCACAACAGAGAAATAAAAAAATAATGTTCTTCAATGTTATTCCACATTTTTAGATCTTCTTCCCATCCAAACTATATACTTTTTTCGGTTTTTTTTTTTTAAAAAAAAAAAGAAAGCATAAATAACAAGGCCTAAACTGTCTATAGAGAGTGAAAATATTTTTTTCTTCACAAAAGAAGGCCTGCAAATCTGTTGAGTTCACAGGTTTTTTTAAACGTGTTACACTCCTCATCTATTATCCCAAAATTAGCACCCAAATTAGCACTGTTTAGTTACTCAAGTAGCTCAAAACACATAGTGTGAGCCACTGCTGTTACGTTATGGCTACATTTGGGCCAGATAGAAGGAGGGGCAATACAGCACTCAAATGGATGCGATAGGGACTGCTAGTGACAGGCAGACATCCAAAGCCAAACAACGCCAACAGGCCTGTAGCAAAGGGGTACACTTCTCCACAAAGCCTTCTAAACCCTTCCTAAAACCCTCCTGCCTGCAGCACTATTTACACTGCCCTCCACAGCCACTCATTACCCTACTCCCCATCTCCACCACCCCTTATCCATTTCAGTCCTTTTGGCAATTTTGGAGGCTAAAAGCACTCAAAAATTATAAAGGGAGAGAGGCAGGGTAGCAACACTTACTATAAAGGCGGGCATAAAGAGACAGGAGGAATAATCTGAACTGGACCTGAATTTACCACCTGAGGGTCCAGTCAAGAGACTGCATTGCAGCTCTAGAAGACAGGAGAAAGGCAACATGCACAGACATTTTTGCAATTAAAGTCATGTTTTACCAAATTCTGCAGTTGCTAGCAACTTCTAGCTTTGGTCTACGGTGCAGACTGTAGGGATATTTTCCTGACAACCAGGACAAGTCATGACAAAAAAACCTTCTCCAGCTAATTCCAAAGGTTTTTCCCCAATATGCCTTTACTCCAAGGTCAGAAGAGTGGTGGAAACCCAACCACTGAAAGCACAACCAGAAACACTCATGGCCACGACAGAGGAGATACAGTTTTACCACAAGGCATGAAGACAAGGGCTGCTCCTCTGCCCCCTCACCATGGCATTCCCTACTTCACACAGCAAAGGAGTCGTGGTACCTCCCTGCTCGTACCTTTTACCTGTTCAGCCCTTCTTTCATCAGCACTGCCAGATCCACCCCTAAGAAATACCACCATCTTCCGCCCCCTCAGACAGGCGGACACACACTGCTGATGCTGGGTGACCTGTTGTTGCCCTGTCACATGCACAATCCCTTCCACAAACTAACACCAAGTTTCCTGCAGACTGGCCTTTATAATTTCTTTTTACACTTAGGTCATAATTCAGACATTTAATTCTCCACTTAAGTCTTCTAAAGTAAAACAACCAACTCTATGATTATACTACTATTATCACTTTGAGATGTGTGGTCAGAGAGTAGCCAGCTGCAAGCAAGAACTCAATACTTAAAATGCTCTGTGGTTTATCTGAGGCACTGCATGATGCGTAGGAAAAAAAATGGCTTAATATTTCTAAAACTAAATCATCTCTTCAATCAGAGACCTTCTGACAGCTATCCAGCAGCTACCATCCCAGACACTTAAACACAAGTACAGGCTCTTTTCAACTTCTTCCCAAGATCAGCCTCTAAGAGACATCCATGGACTTTTTGTTATGCGCATGACATTATCACTGCTTATCATAACCAAATAACTATATTCCCATGAATTACAAATTTACAGCTGTTAGCAAGACAAGTTTTGAATACTACAGAGAAAACTTTCATGACATCAGATCCAATCTATGAAACTACATAGACAATTCTGAACAATCTCAGATTTAAGCCTGAGAAATTAATTTAATTCACTTTGTTTTCCTTTAGTGACTGTACACAAACACACAAGCTCACAGGCACCTGCACATCCTGCTTTCAAGGCGCTACTGGCCATCATTATTATCCATTCTGATGTCCATGAAATAAACACAGACAAAGCCACTATTGCTACAATTTAAAGCAGCCAAAGTTTTTGTTCTGACTTAAAACGTAGGGAAACCACACAAGGACAAAATGCAGCTAAGTCTGTCTATGCTAGAGATTTGGCAGTATCAATATCACCCTCACTGCATCAATGGCTGCAACTGGAGCAAAATTCCAAAGTGAAATCACCTATCAGACTCATTTACTGTAAATACATTATCCAGGAACTATTTAAGTTTCTCTTAAAGGAATGAAAGAAGGTTTGTTTTCATATTGGTTTTCTTCCATTTTCTGGAAAGCATTCAGAGTCTGAGATGAAAAAGCCACATAACTTTTCTGAGATCACAAAATTATTTAGATATATAAAAATATTACCAGAGACTCCATTAATTGGTAAAAAAAATAATATATTTATATATTGAATGAATATAAATAATTATACAAAATAAGCACCTGGATGTCACAACTGTACCTCCAGGAAGCTGGAGAAGTAGGGGAGAAGAGGTCTGTCACTCTGACCACATTTTCTACACACATACTTATTTGGACTGCAGTAAATCTAGGTGAACCAGCATCATTTCTTGCCACGTGCTATTCAACCCATGCAGATAGGATCTCAACTCTGCCTTCACAAACAGGTAGTTAGGGATAGCACAGCATGGGAACCAGCAAAGCTGCCAGTGCAGATAGTCTTAAGAGTCTCATGAAAAGAGAAGCCACCTGTGTGTGACTGCAGACCCATGAATTTCCCAGCTGCTTCTTGTCTCTGCAGGTACTTCTAGAACCCTCAGCACCTTAGTTTGGATGTCTTTCTAATTAGACACCAATAAGGACATCACCCTATACCCATCTGGAGATGCACTTTTAGCTCCCATCCCTTTCTCTTCAAAGCTACCTTTTTTGTACCTGAAGGGTAATAACCAGGTGCGTAGCACACTTCTCCTGACACTTTGCCACAATGCCTACCATCTTTCCTCCTGCTTTCCAGAACGTAGAAGAGTCCCAGGGTCAAATCAAAAGTCTGTTTAGCCCAAAGTACCATCTCCAAGAATGGTCAAGGACAGACATCTGAACAGCATAAAAACAGAACAAGTACACAGTGACCCCTCCTTGGGTACTCTTTCCAGCCTATGAAATCTGGAGCTTGGGGCCTGACAAGCCAGAATTTGTGTTTTTATACTGGACCAGCCTTTGATGGACTTTTGCCTCATGAATTTGAGCAATCACATTTTCCATCCACAACATGTGGGACATAGAGTTCCACAATTTATTTCCACCTCATTAATCACAGATTCACAGAATGGTCAGGGTTGGAAGGGACCTCTGGAGATCAGCTAGTCCAACCCCCTGCTAGAGCAGGTTCTCCTAGAGCAAGACTCACAGAGTCACATCCAGGCAGGTTTTTAATATCGCCAGGGAAGGAGATGCCACAGCCTCCCTGGGCAGCCTGTTCCAGTGCTCTGTCACCCTCAAAGTAAAGAACTTTTTCCTCATGTTCAGATGGAACTGCCTGTGTTGCAGTTTGTGCCCGCTGCCCCTTGTCCTGTCACTGGGCACCGCTAAGAAGATCCCAGCCCTGTCCTCTTGACATCTGCCTTTAAGATATTAGTGGACATTGATCAGATCCCCTCTCAGTCTTCTCCTCTCCAGGCTACACAGGCCCGGCTCTCTCAGCCTTTCCTCAGAAGGGAGATGCTCCAGTCCCCTCATCACCTTGGTATCCCTCCACTGGGCCCTGTGCAGCAGTTCCCTGTCTCTCCTGAACTGGGGAGCCCAGACCCGGACACAGCACTCCAGATGAGGCCTCACCAGGGCAGAGCAGAGGGGCAGGATCACCTCCCCCAACCTGCTGGCCACGCTGCTCCTAAGGCACCCCAGGACACCATTGCCCTTCTTGGCCACCAGGTCACACAGCTGGCTCATGGGCAGCTTGCTGTCCCCCAGAACCCCCCAAAGTCCTTTTCTGCAGAGCTGCCTTCCAGCAGGTCACCCCTGGCCTGTGCTGGTGCAGGGGTTGTCCCTCCCCAGGTGCAGGACCCTGCACTTGCCTGTGTTGAACTTGATGAGGTTCCTGTCTGCCCAGCTCTCGCTGAATGGCAGTGCAGGCTTCTGGGGTATCAGTCTCCTCCCAGCTTTGTACCATCAGCAAATGTGCTTAGGGCACACTCTGTCCCTTCAGCCAGGTCACTGATGAGTAAGTTGAACGGGACTGGACCCAGCACTGACCCCTGAGGAGCACCACTAGCTGCAAGCCCCCAGCTGGACTCTGCTGCTGATCACAACCCTCTGAGCTCTGCCATTCATCCAGTTCTCAACCCACCTCACTGTCCACTGAGCTTACCCACGCCTCTTCAGCTTATGTATGAGGCCCACCTTCTTTTGTCTGGTTTGAACTTGTCTTCTGATGGATTTCCTATCTTTCCCTCTGCTATCTCTGGAACATCTCCAGTTGGCTCACAGCCTCCATGAGGAATGTCCCAAATCAGGCACAGCATTCCCCAGGATGCCTAATTAGAGCTGTGAAAATTACTAGAGTACTTACAGAAAATATTTCTGTGTATATACTTGAGTACAGCATTTGCCTTCTTTTTTGAGCACCACAGTATTACTTACAAGCTTCCACCTTCAAACCATCACCCACGCCCACCACACACACCCTTTTCTGCAGGACTGCTGCCTCACCTTTTTTCCCATCCAGTAAACACATGCTCTTTTATTCCTCAACAAGAGCAGAATTATGCAGTTTCCCTAGTGAATCATACTCCAGTTTTTCCCCTAATAACTTCCTGTATAGCCAAAATGAGTTTAAAATCTAATCCTTCCTCCCAGCATCCTTGCTGCTCCTTCACTGATCTAATAAACATTCTCCCCTTCTCATCCATGTCAGCCATACTGAGCAATACAGTTTCAGGGCAACCCATTTCCAGTTTGAGAGTGAACCACTTTAGACCTACTTTGTGAATAGTATTTTCCATCCAGCCACAAACGTATTTAGCAAGAGTTCCATGCTGTCCCCGCTTCTCCAGCTGGCTTGTCAGCGTGCCATGCCAGACTATCAACAGCCCTACTAAAGTCAAAATATAACAATATCCCACTTCTTATCCACCTACAATCCCTGCCAGTCCATGGTGGAACACATTTTATTTGCAAGTTTTCAATCTCCCAGAACCCCTCTCTTCACTCACGCTCTCAAAACTTCACTAGCATTTCAAACAATTCCCTAAATATTCTACAGGTAATTTTATCAGGCCTAAACATCTACTTTACCAAATTACTCTTTAAACTGTTCCTCCCCTTTTGTTGCCTTAATTCTTAACCCTTTTCCATGGCAGTTAGTTGATCCTCTTAGTGAAGACTGAACACTTACTCCCTCCCAGCATCACTGACCTTTCTCATCAGAGTAGCAAGCCACATCCTTTGCTAGTTTTCTTGCTACCAGTATGACATTTAAAAATCCTGCCTTATTATCCTTCACATTCTTTCCTACTCATGGTTTGGCCTTTCCAGCTTTGTCATTTCTTACCCATGCTACTCCTTTAAGCTCTATCTTTGTAATCTGATCTCATTTTCAGTTTATACAAATGGGTTTCCTTTTATCTGATGTTTTTTGGCCAATGTTAAGATCGTGTTTAGTTACTTTATTTCTTACCCTTCTGCTATGTTAATCATACTACCCCATTAATATGAATCCCTCAAGAGTGTTCTCCCTTTGCTTCCCTTCCTTCTTGTTTCTGATAACATCTTACCTTCCAATGCCTGTTGTTTATTGGCATCATTTCCCCCACCACCACTAAGTTCACAGCCTTTACTTTGTTTTTCCTCTCTTCTCCCATTCGTAAAAGCTGTAAAGCACCACCAGTTTACAGTAGCAACAGGAAACCCCACACTGGCACATGTAATATTCCCTCCTCTCTAAGAGTTGCCACACTACCACCCTTTCTGATAGAAGTCAGTTATTCCACTCTTCTCAAGGTACTGTGAAACAGCCTACAGCGTCCAGTCCGCCACACTCTCCTTCGCTGAATATTGGTGAAGACCATGGTGAACAAACAACCTCATGCACAAACTTGTAAAACTTGAGCCACAGAAGGACTCTCCCTCAAATTTCGAACTGTATCCAATCAGTAAGAAAAAGTTCAACTACTGGATGAGCTTGATACTTCCATCTTTCTGCAAATTACTTAATGGCCCTGTTAGCAGGATAGATTCAACAAAAGGTACAGAAGCCTGTTGGTATTTTTTTTTTCTGATATGTACTCCAGCAATACAAAAGCCTGTACGAGAGGGTCCTCTTCTCTACTAGCTCCCTTGCCTCTGGATCCAGCCCAAATACCTCCTTGCCCAAAACTTTTCCTTCGGTCTAATTTTGCATAGGTTATCTGCCTGTGCTGACTGACAACTTATTTTTCATGAGGCACAGTTACACATGTGTTTGGAAGTGGAGGTTACGGACACAAAATTATGGGACTCATTCTCTCTTGCTGTTTGGCTTTTTAGGCATTGATGCAGAATTAGGCAGAAAGGAGCTGTCCCACTAAACTTCCAGCAAAATCCTTTACCCCACAGATTTTCAGCCTAGATTTTGTGGTCACCGACGAGTGAGTCATTTCATTCTGAAATAAGGTGCAGAAGCAACTCAAGGTTAACAAAACTGACTGGCATACTTAAGCCATTCATTCCCATTTGGCTGTTACTATATAACTTACTATCCCTAGTGCTTTTCGCTGTTCCACATACTAACATGGTCAGAACCATATTACTAAGTATGCAAAACATGCCTTCGGGTAAAAGCAGATCTTCCATTGTCTATACGGATGATCACTGCAAGTCTGAGCTTGACAGACGTTCTCACAAACTCTATCATGTTTCATAAATCTTAGCTGAGTATTTACCACGCTCTAGCTCAGTAACCTCTATTAACAAGTACATTTACTCCTCTCTAGAAGCACAAAAAGCAGTACAAATTAATTAACATGTACAAGTAATTTACAGGGAACCCAAACTATGGATGCTATTGTAAACCAGATTCTTCAGTTCACAAAGTAGTTCTCACTCACTGTGCCTTAAATAAATTACGTTGTACCTTAAATACCCAAAGCTCTAACTAAATGTTATTCTTAAGAATTAAAAACATTCAGGCAGGTGGGTAAATGATGACAACTCATTACAAATGAAAGCTTTTTCTAAAACTAATTCGTTTTTTCAACTTACATGTACTTACTTTTTCCAAACCATTCTAGCACCAACAAAGAAAACAGACTTTTCAGAAGCTCTCACAATTAAGGTATAAGGTTTCTCATACACTAACACATGCTGCAACGTCTAGGGAGCAAACCCTGTACAACAACACTTCTTGCCAATTCGAACTACATCTTTATTGATCAATGACTGGATAAATATGCATGGCAAGAGTCACTCTTCACTGTAATCATTGAAAATCAAGCCATTCATGCATAAAATTTAACTCGTCTGTCTGTTATTTCCATCTTTTTTGTTGTTGGTGGTGACCCAGAAAACCCAACAGCTCAAATTGCACATAAGCCATTGTTATCTTCTGCAGTCAATTTCAATCAGGGTGAAGATCTTTCTGATACTTCATCTCCACAGAGAATGTGTCAAGGCTTGATACCGTGCACAGAAACAGCTTTAGTTTAGTGCTTCATGTTTTTCTGGAGTCTGCTGCAAACAATGGAAACCTATTTTCCCCTGGTGACGCACTGACTTATTTTTCTCTGTTGCACTTGCTCACACAAAGTTTACCTGTAGCAGCAACATCCTGCTTGCAGTCATTCAGTTGGTCTGTGTTCATCACATTTAATCTAATTAACTTAATCCCTGTACCAAAACATTGGTCTTAATCTCCCTTGCTACAGTACGCTTGGATTCTGGAACATTGAGCCAAGCTCAAAACATCAGCGCTTCCTTAAATGTATGTGCACGCACACCTTCTCCCTCACTCCAAAACATACAAACCAGCCACTTTATTAACAAATACATTATTCCCCTTTGTTATATGAGAAGCGTGATAAAGACATGAACCAACCCCAACTGCTAAAGCCTTTCTCTAATGGACGATTTCCCAAGCATCACTCAGATATCAAAATTCTACTTCCAGTAACATTAAAACAGTGAATGTTTTATCAACCATCACAGGGCAAGCACTCTATTTCTTACATAAATCAAGAGTTATATAAAGAAAAAATAACTATGCCTCTAATTCAGCAAGATCCTTTTACGGAACTAACTTGGAAATTCAGACCAGTACATGCACCATACTAAGCTGCTGCTGGAGAATCAGAGCACTTAACTTTAAGCAACTGCAGATGCACTTTGCCAGACAGGTATGTTATAGCGCTTACGCTTAGGTACTCAGCTAAACTCAGCCTGTAAGATTAAACAGCACTAATAAAAACAGTGTCCTCAGCCTGTCCCCAGCATATCTGTCCCCAGCATCCAATTCCCAGCTCCGCACCCATCTCATTTCCATCAGCACAAATCTTGCACACTGAACCAGGGAACCTGTCTGCCTAAAAAAATATTCAACAAAATAAAAACTTTAATTTCAGTCAGATCAGTTTCTTAACTCAGTTAATCCCCTGCTTTTGCCGTCACCATGCAAGGAAAAATACAGAGCATAACTGAGCCAGCTTAGGCAGCAGCGCCACTAAATTTGCAGCCTAACCAAGGTAGGTGATCAGTTCCAGCTTCCTGGGTATTCAGCATGTCAACATCTTCAGCTACACTATGCCTCTCTTAATACTTACTCTGCATAGACACATGGCAATGAAAGTCATCAAATTCATGTGTACCGCAGGAACAGTAATACCACTGTATTAGCCACTCTGTGTAACCCAATGGGCCCAAATGACAGATAAAGCAACATTTTCTGGGCACTAATATATGCACCAATGATGTCATTTAAAGAAGATTTTGTGTGCCTGGAGATATATTTGGGTTTTTTTCCTTCAACTGCAACAGCTGGCCTAATAAAACTTCCCCCAGTCATTCTTCAGTTACATTCTTAGACTAACACAGTTACAACAGTATTGTTGCATATTTTATCTTAAAGTTGTTTTGTGAAGTGAAGAATTTAAAGCTTTAGAATCTTAGCCTGACAAACTGCTTTCTCTCTGGGTAACTCTGTTCACAACTGATCCACTTGTGTAGCACCTTCAGATACGCGCCTTCAACACTGCATCCTCTGTTACAGGGCAGTTCCCTTGCCCCTGGCCCGTAACAGTTTTGCCTACATATTTATTCACAAGAACAAATGACTAACAAATTATATAACTTGACTTTAACAAATGAATGGCCACATCCCAAATTTTAAGATCTTTGCAAGAGGAAATACACTGCATGCTCAGCACCTTTTTTTTTTTTTAGGTTCCATTTATCAAGTAAAAAAGCATGGAAAATTCAAATATATATTTAAAATATATTCTGCTTTTTCCTCACTGTATCCAGCCTGATACAGTGTCACACCTATGCCTGATCACCCAGCGTTCCCTCTGACTTCAGCAACTCACAGTGTCAAGCATCGCTCTGTGTGCTGTGCAGATACGGACATCCAAATATTTTCACATGCTTGGAATTACCAGTCACTTGTCTGCTTTTTAATGTTGAAAAGGACAACAGACAGGTTGAAACCCATGCAAGGCTCACTGAACTTGATGTTAAGCAGAAAAGAAGCAGGAAATAAAAGCCATATAGTTAGAAGAAGAAAAGGAGAAGACAGTTTTTCTTGTAAAAACAATGAATCAGTTGGTTTGGGTTTGTTTTTTTTGGTTTTGTATCAAAATATTGCCAGGAAAGGTCTGAAGAGGAGTTGTGAACTTAAAAAGGCAAGCTTGCTACTAACAGTGTAATAAATACATCAAAGTTATTTTCTCCACAGCATATGAATGCTCCTTTGTCCAATGCTGAATCCTCTGCTATGTCTAATCCAATAGGCTTGCTCTATTTTTGAATAAGCAAAATCTAAATATGCTATATAGTGTGTTATGGAGACTTAAGATTAAGGACCGTAGTAGGCATGGCAGCCAGTCTGGTTTACTTGCATGAAGATTTTAGATGCTAGCAGACCTGTCCTCCTAAAGTACTTGCCTTAGGCATACATCACAACAACCATTAGTATTACATTTGGATGCTAACAGATCAGGTGTCTAAATATGATTTAAATAAGGAATGAAAATTTAGATGAATCTTTTTTTAATCAGCCTTACCACTACAGGAAATTTGCCTCAGGTTTATCCTTTTACACTGGCTGCTGGAGGACACAGAGCTGGAAACAATATAAAATTAGAGTGGATAAACAATACCCAACTTGAAGTATAACCTGCCAATGCACAGTTCTGGAGAACTTTTTCTGAATATTTGAAATAGCAAGAAGGGGGTTGATCAGATATGCTTTTCTGCATCATGAGGCCATGAATTCCTCAATCTGGTGCATTTCTTCATCACACTCAAAATTTCAGCCTTTTCTACAGGTTGTGAAGGGAGGCGGCCTTTCATGAAGGCTTTGAAATGAAGGTGTGATGTTTCCAATTAAGGTATCTACATTATAAGACATTAACAGAAAAATTAGTTGACACCAACAAGAAGAGAGTGCATTACAGCAGGGTAGTTTTTTTCTAGGACTTCACATTGCCCCCAGACTCTCTACTTACAACAAGTAAAAAGCTAGAGTTTGGGCATCATTTATATTGCCTCACACTAAGAACAGTCTGAAAGCTGGATTACCCAGACAAAATATTTTCTTTCTCATGAGGGAAAATCTCAGGCAGGGCATCTCTGTGCTTCTGTTCCCAGCTGGCCTTTATGAAATGGTGCAATTAACTGCAACCACATCTTCTATTGCTGCCCGGGGCACAGATTAAATCAGCCTGCTCTCAGGGGTATTTATCTTCAGTCCTCAACCTGTCCCATGATCCAGTTCTTGATCCTTAAAAATTTCTGTTTCCGCAAATACACAGAGCTTCCAAGTAATGGTGTCCGACACAGTCATCTCCCCTATCCTCCTCAGATTCTCCCTTTCCTAGGGCATGAGAAGCAGCCATCTCCAGATACTGTATCACCTTGTTTGTTCCACCCCTACCATTATCCTGTTTGCTTCCACCTTGCACCCTAACAACAAGCCTACCAATGAGCACCTCTTCTTCTGCTTGTTCTTCATCCCACATTGACCAGAGTACTTCCCAGCTTCTCAGAAACCCTATATCCATCACACTTTGCTACTATTGGATTATTTTCAGAGTTTACAATGAGTTGGCACACCCATGCAACCGCTCACTACCCAGCTCAGTCACCCACCCGCACACAGAACCAGCAGAGCACAGGATTGTTTTCTCTTAAGTGGCCCCTACTTGGTAAAATAAAAGTTCCTATTTTAGTACCATTTAGAAGCTGGGATATTTGGGGAGCAACAGACTATTGTGAGAGAAAGCAAATCTAAATCCTTCCAGGCCAACTCCGTTCTCTTACCTTTCTCAAAGACCATCTCCCTGCTCAAGATGGTCTCGTTATCTCTGATCACTTCTCCCCTGACGGTGACCTGTGCTGGGCTGTCCGGCAGCAGAGCCACCCCGACAGTCATGTTTGCTCCAGGCCTGATGTTCCAGGGAGCAGCCACCAGGAACGCAGGTCTGGAAAATCCAAACGGGCAGAGGGAGAAAGGGCAGGGAGTGAAACACAATCCCAAAAAAAGTAACAGCGTCCGCACAAGAACGCGCGGCTCAAGTTGCAAAGCCCTCCCGTTGCGCTCCGCCGCGGCGGCTGGAGGCGATGCTCGCTCAGCGGGCGCTGGCGTGCGGGACGGGGAGAAGGCAGCGCTGCTCCGCGCAGCTGCCCGCCGGCCGCCGGCACCCCCGGGGAAGCGCCCCCGCCCGCGCAGCCTGCGCGCCGGGCAGCATGAGGAGGCGCGGCGCCCCGCGCACCCGCCCGGCCCCGGCTCGCCCGGCCCCACGTACCCGGCCGCCGCGGAGCTGCAGAGGAGCAGGAGCAGGAGGCGGCGGACAGCGCCGCGGGCCCCCGCCATCGCGCTCGGTGCGCGCTGCCCCGCGGCCCCGCTGCCCGCAGCCCTGGGCCCGCCCCTGTGCGCGGCGCCGGCGCCGGGCGGGGGCGGGAAGGGAGAGGCCGGCGCTGCCCCCGCGCCAGGCGCGCTCCGCCGGCCGCAGCCGCACCAGCGCCCGCGGGGCGTTCCCGAGGCCGGCCCGGCGGGGGCGGGGGGCCGGCGGCACGGCGGGGGGAGGACAAGCGCGCCTCTGTGCCGTGGGTGCGGTTCTGCCCCCCGCAGCCCTCGCGCCCCGCGCCCTGGGGCAGATGCCGCGGGGCAGCGGGTGGCGTTCTCAGCCGAACGCGCCACCCCAGCAGATGAACCCCCAGCGTAACGCCGCCCGCCCGCGGCACCGAGCGCAGCGGCAGCCCGGTGTCGGGAGCGCCCGCTTATCCCCGCGGCTTTGCAGTGCAGAGACTGGGAGAGGCTTGGAGAGCCCGCCGAGACGCGCTGGCACGGGGCTCAGGCTCGCAGGCAAACCGGCAACAGCTCTGGGTCTGAACAGGGACAACGATGCTGGCAGAAATTCCAGGAGCCTCGTAGCTACTCAAACGTGAACCGGTTGGTAATGTAGCTCTGCCTGGACTGGCCTCCGTGCCCAGTATCTGCGAAATAAGGTCATGTCTGCATACGCGTCTTAACCCACGTTCAGAATCCAAAACGTGCACTGAAGCAGCTTGGGTGACATTTTGCTCCTTTAGCATCTTCATGCTGAGTGGAGTGGGCACACCTAACAATGTTTTGATTCATCTGAATTCTCTCATCCCTACGCAAGTCTCATACATTTAGAAATGCCACCCAGTTCTTGAAGTCTACCTCTTCAGAAGCGCTGGGCTGGCATCCTCTGCACTGTGTTACAAAATACAGTCAGTTGTAGTGCTGAAAAGGAGCAGCATATTTCGTTCTTCTGAAAACCAGGTACGAACAGTAAATGCACACTGTGCTCCAACAGTATCCCAGGCAGTCATGCAGTCTTTTCACATCTTTTAAATTTGCTTTTCTAAGTTTTCATACCTTTGCTGATTCTTTTTGGGGCACCAGTCTCTGCAGTGACAGGAGAGGGTGCCATCTCTGTAGGCTAGGGACGGGGTGATACTACAGCAACCACAGCTGATGCCTGGAAGGTCAGTCTTGGCAGCTCCTCACCTGCAAAAAGTGCACGATGAGGCAGCGTTTGGGAGATGTTTGCTGTTATTTGTAAGTCCTTAACTTGTTGTTTGTGAGAAACAGGCAGGGAAGATGAACAGTCAATGCCGCTCCTTTTCTTGGAGATGGTGGGAAGAAGCGCTTACAGGTAGTGCTGTATCCCAAGCACCCCAGCCCGGAATGGTGAAGTTACTCTCACAATACACATTTCTCCAGTCTCTGGCACTGAGCCCAGCTGGCACTCCAGCATACCTATCAATACTGATCAGCTCTCTTAGTCTCCGAAACCAGGTGGCCACATCCAAACTTCCTATTGCGCGTGGCACACGCTAACCCCCAAACCGCACCGTGATCTGGTGAAGAGAGCACTTGCTGGCCAGGGCAAAGCCAATGTCAACCTGAGGGTAGAGACAACCAGCCTCTAGTCCCAAGATCATTTGCTGGCACTGTTTTAATTCATTAGCATGGATGTAGCCCAAAAGTCCATTAGTGAAAGTCCTTGCAAATGTCACAGATTTTGCCCAGTTGTGCAACAGTATTCGCACACATATCCCATCTTCCCTTTACTTTCCTAAGGGCTTGGTATTTAAAGATACTTTTGTATATGTTTTTGATCTTTCCTTCTACAAAAACACCAATAAAGGAATCCTACAACAGAAAGTAAGAGAAGAAATGGATTATTAATACTAGGATTTCATCTGTCCTGGATAGATTTATCACTAATAAAAAAATGGATAAACAGAAATTAAGCGTTAGATGCCATGCCATAACAACATGCAAGCTCCATTTCTTAGAGGTATATTCATGTACTCAGAGACAGGTCAAATTAATGGAGGATAGTCCTACTGCTTGGAGATCTCAAGCCCTGAATCCTCTGAACATATCCCATTTATTCCCTTGCTAATCCAACATGGAGTTTCCTCTGCTGGATTTATACCACCCTCTGATTCCCTCTGCCTTGTCAGAAGACCCTTAAAGACCCTTTTCATTATTTCATTTCCAAATAGGATATACTGCTCTGTAGGTACATGTAGAAGGTTTTCATGGTTAAACATATAATTTAGGAATCAAATATGGTATGCAAGGATTCAGTAAGTTCCCAGTTAGCAGGAAACTTAAATACATAATAGCTCACTTCAGACACAATTTTAAGAGTCACATCTTACCAGCATCTAAACAAGACTTGATTTTCAAAAGTGCTCTGCAGCTGCTGATTTTCATTGTAACATAAGCTGTGATTTCCACAAAACACCACTTCAACTCCTACATTCTTTTACCAAATGTGGTCCTTCTTTGGTGACCGAATGACACTAAATACTGTACCTGGACTGGGAGTAGTTATATTGTGTGATGGTTCCCATGAGCCCCAGGAGCTCCCTCTCCCATTCTCCACTCAGCACCTCACAGCTCTGCAGCCCGCAGCCCTCCCGACACTACCCGGCAGCCTATGTCGTATAGTTCTTTCTGGAGAGAGGTTTACTTCTAACACGGCTCATGTCAGTGGCCCCGTTTGCAACACAGCCCCACAGGTGGCTATCAGCACAGTATGTAGATGGGAAACTGTGGAGCGTGGGCAGATATGAGGTAAAACAAGGACATTTTAAGCCAACTTCAGCCCTACAGCCAGTGTACACGATAACTACACCATGTATCTCAATCTTCCTCTGCACATTCCTCTGCACACAGAGAATAAAAACGATTCAGGAGTAACTGGAAAATAAACACAGTTATAGAGAATTGGGCTAAGTTGGTATCCTATTCACACTCTCTAAGTGTTAAACTATTTGTTCTGTTGGACTTTTATCATGCAGCCTTGCTGATTACAGGACTGTTTCATACCCTCGCGCTTATTTTATCTGCTCATTTCCATTTACAGTTGTCTACACTAAGGTTTTGTTAGGCAATTACATGTCACTCTTTAGTTTTATCTAGGTCAGACTGGTAACTCAAAAAAGTTTGTGTTACATTTGTCAAATTTAAACTTAGGGGTGCCTAGGTTTGAAAACCTTTTGCACACCCACCAGCTTCTGTTATAGGGCACAAAACATCCTCAGCTAAAGAATACCTGTCCGTCCAGAACAGGCAGAAGAAACAGATTACATTAGTCCTACGAAACTGCTAGGAGATCTGTGTTTAACAAAACAAAAGACCTTAGCTGCACATCCTTTTCAAGACTATAGAAACAACCATTTGGCAGTGTCTAGACCTAAGCAGGTTTTCAATGTCTGGCTCTGACAAACACCTGAGAGACTTGTGCACAAAACTTGAAGCAGGGAACTGCACAGCAGCTTACTGAAATCATCGTGTGAGGGAAATTTGTTTTGGACCAGACTCCTGCATATTAGGAATAATTTTGAAACAGTATAACCTAACATGAAAGGTTTTAATAATCTTCAACTGCTCCAAGCCGGTAGAGTGGATACTCTGGAGACACAATTTGGGAGGTAAAACAGGTTGTTGTTGTGTTCGGCACGCCAACCAGGGAAGCTAGCTGAAAAAATTTCTCTGTTCAATTTTCACATTTGGGAGTTAAGCAAGCGTTACCAGACTCAAGTTTTACACCCATCTGTGATATGTCACCATAATGAAAATTCCACTTTTACCACCTTCGCTGGTCCCTCAGGAACCTAATTTTGCTAATCCTTCATGGTTTCTTACAAACAGAGCCTGTAAAGGCTGTGAAAGTCATCGACAGCACTGGCTATGTCTCAGGCAACTAACAGCTATACTGTTGTCGGTTTCTATACAACTCAGTTTAAGTCTAGCTCGAATATATGTACCTGTATCAGCTGAAATCACACCTTTGAGTTGCAGCCTAGGTATACTCTAAATAAAAATGTGTTTAAGTAAATACAGAAAACCAGACTGGTTCCTTAATGAGCCTTGGTAAATAAGGATTGCAGCACCTAGCAAGCTCTACTAACAGTATGAAGACTGGCTGGAAATAAACCCATGCTCAGCAAGGTCTGTTTTTCTCTAATATCACGTGGAGAAAGGAGTACTGTTTGGTTAATGTAAAAACCTAAGCACTACAGTACTTAAAATACTGGAGGAAATTTCAACAAAATTACGACAGCGGGGACTTGAATGGTCAATGCCCTGTCCTGTGTTTAGCATTAGACAGTGGACTTGGCTGGTCAGACATTCATCTGGATTCAGCAGGCATTCGACCAGATCGTGGTGCAAACAAAGAATGTTTCCATGAAATGAGGCAAACACAGGGAAATCTGAACACCTATGCTATGTGGAAATTTGAACCAGAAGATCACTATAGTCTCTTCCAGGACAATATTCTGTATTTCCAAAAGCTTAGCTGGTTGTCTTATGCATCACTGAACTCAAGGTCTGCAACTAAGCTCATTTAGGGGATGGGTAAATCTTTTAATTAATCTCAATAGGCCTTGGATCAGGTCCTAGCAGAAACTGTGATTCAGCAGCTTGTGGAATTAGGAAGGAAGCAAAAGTCTGTTTTATCACTCACAGTGAGTAGACAAGAATTATACCGAACACTAAAAATAGGTGAGTGGAAGATCATTCCATGGTAGCAGGAGGGCACATTCCTTGCTTGGACGTAAGCCTGAAGAAGTTGCGTTTGCTGGAAAGTACTGACAGGAGCATAGGATATAAACCTCTCTGAAAAGTGCTCAGTAATAACACCTCTGACGCTGGTTCTGATGATGGAATGTGCCAAAATGCGTTACGCTATGCTGGTGAAGGGTGTGCCATGCACTGAAACTTGCCTTGAGCTATCAGGGTAGAATTTCATGAAAATCCGGTCTGCACTGATATTAAGAGCTTTTTTCCTAGTACCTGAAGACATCTCTCTTAGTAAATAATGTTATTTGCAAATTCTTTTCCAACTTGAACCGTTACTCCAGGCACAGTGAGTAGGATTCACTTCGTCAAATGTGGACTCTGCACTTGTCTACAGCTAGTTATACACATTCGCTGGATAGACAATGGAGTGAACTATGAACTTTTCACACCACGTTTATATGACTCCTTAAGAAACCAACATTTGAATGAGCCTTCTAAATTAATCAAGTGAATCCCATCCTAAAAATACCAATTTCTGTTAAACATCTAAACAGGGAGTCAAGACAAGTAATTCAAATATATCTTGTTATCTGCAGAGCATGTAAGATGACTGTAGATTAAGTGTCCTCCTGGAGTATTCAGTGAATCAAACCTAAAGACAGACATTAATTTTGACAAGCTTTGGAGCGGGGCCTGTTCGAAAGTATAAGATTTTGTTTCTATTTGTTCAAAGCCTGGTATAAGAACAAGCAATGTCCAAATAAGCAAAAAGCTTCTTCTTTGTTAATATAGCATAAAAAAAGGTTATTGTCTTGGAATTATATGCTTATATTTTCACAATATTTTAATTGTTATTATTAAAATACCTGTACATATTTTAACCATACCCATAAAAAGTAATGGTGATCAAATCTGTAAATACTGTTTTATTGCATTGTATGCAATACTGTATTCATGCTTTGAAATACCCCAACAAAGCAAAGCACTGTCTTTTAAGAAACACATCAAATGTAGGACAGCATTGTTAAGACTTTACAAGGTTTTGAGAGATTCACTTTTTGAAATGAGATTCAGAAAGGGAATTAAAGAAGGAATTACATAACGATACTATGGGAGATGTGAAAGTCTGAGGAGCAAATCTACAAATGATACACCTAGGAGTTCCCCTACAGTAAAGATAATCCTCTGACCAAGTTCCCTGGCCTTACAGCCCTTTTGAACTGATGGAGCAGCACAGAAGGACCATAATGGAATGAAAATGAGGACGTTGCCCCCTGTTTTTCCCAGAACAATAGCTCTTGGCAGTTGATGGATCTCACAGAACTATAATGAATTGCTGTGGAATGACCCTGTGTTCTAGTTTCTGATGTGCTGAAGGTCCTCCAAAGTGCAAGTAAATGCGGTATCCAGAACAGGTTTTTATGTGTAGCTGAATTTTTAGATTTCCTCTGTGGGCATCCTCAAAGCAGACTCTTGGCTTTACAGAAATCGATGGCACTGAAATCATTGTCTTCAGTGAGGTCAGGACTCAAAACTGTATTCTCTACTTTGTTCAAATCTCTGTAACTTTGATACAAAAAACCTGAGGTTTTTTGCATTATTTGCTGCATTTAGCCCCTTAACTTTGATTGATACACTGTATCTTACCTGATACATATGAGCAGAACATTTAGGAAGCAAGTTCATGTAATGCCTTTATTGCAAAGTTGAAGTCATGCCTTAATTTTGTTTTAGCATTTTTCACTGATTGTAAAATGTTCAATCATAACAGTAGGGGCTCGTTGAAACATGTACAAACATGCTGTTTTTATGAAACTGAGACAAGTTAAACTTTTTTACAAAAGATGACAGGTTGTCCTCAAAAATCTGTTTTCCTATGGCAGTATTTTTCACAATTGTGTATGATGAAATTCCATTTACCAAGCTTCATTAATCACTTTATATTACCCACCCTTATTCCCTTAGCTCTCTGAGGGTTTTCAAAAGGTCAGTGCAACCCCTCCTCATTGCAAATACTGCTGAAACAGCCAAGAAAAACCTTACTTTCATTAAACTATTTAGTGTATATTAACACTATTTCATTCTAGAGAATTCCCCGAGGATTCAATTATCTTCAACTATAGACTATACCTAAACTGTAAACTTAAACTATGCTTTAAAAAAATTAATTTCTAAAGCCAGTGTTTCCATAATGTCATAGAGTAGCATATCACAGCATTCTGAAGTACATGCATGCATACATTGTAGCTTCACTTTTAATTAAGTACATAAAAACTGGCAGATTTTTTAATGAATGTGTGTTTCTGTAACAGCTATTTATGATATTCATCTATCCATAAAAAAAGGGGTGTTAGTAAAGCAGTCGGTTTCATAGACCAGTGTATCTCCGTAGGCAGAGGCAGCTTCCTTTCCAAAGCAGACTGACCTGAAAGCCGTTCATACTGGCGACAAAGATCATTTCCCACATAACCAACAGACTAAAGAGATGCGTATTTTAACTCATCAGAGCGAGAAGACTGAGAGAGGCCTCTCCAACACTTTCATAGGAAGAAAATAGATCAGGCACTGATCTATGGGAGAAAAGTGTAAAAAAGTCTAACGCTCAGGCACTAAAATCAATCAAATGCAAATTAGAAATGAGGCATCTACTACCAGCAGAGGATATCTTCCTGAATAGACTGCCAAGGAAGGTGGTGTTGCTGCTTCTTTGTATGTCTTCCCATCAAACCTGAATGCTTTTTCAAAAGTCTAAACCAAGTAATTAGGCTAAATACAGGGGCAACTTGCTGAAATTCTGTACTCCATCATATACAGAAGATCAGGCTATGGGGTCTCTGGGCAGCGTGATGAAAATCCATGAGATTGCTCTAGAGCTGAGGGACCAGAAACATACCCAGAGAGATGAATGTATCCCAGAAAGGACAGAGCAGGGATTTGTTCCCAAGGAAATCAAATAGAATTGACAAGAGGGAAAGAAAAGCACCTAACAATGGTGGAGACTATACTATTTCAGTCCTGGTTTCCTCCATCTTGGAATGACCAGAAAAGGTGAACGAACGAAAAAAAGAAAACAGAATTAGAAGTAGTTGTTAAAATGGAAAGTTTTTGTAGGATGTGACCTCTTGCAGGACAGCTTTTTTTCTTTCTAAAAATGAAAACCACGCTTTCTGCTTGGAAATTGGTCAAAAGCTAAACTAAGTAAACTATGTTTAAGTTTAGTTTGCATTTAAAAAAAAAAAAAAAGGAGAAAAAAATCCTTCACTTTCCAACCAATTCCACCATGCTATCAAGAAGCAATAGCTATGTAAAGTAGAGGTAGGTAGACATTAATTATGTAGGTAAAACTTCTCAGAACCTCCATCCTATTTTAGATTACATCCATTTGACAAGCACATGAGTCAACCTTATGTTACACAAGTTGTCTCTTACAGAATCAGTTTTTGTAGCAGCTACAATGGCTTCTATAGACAGAAGCGATTAAGAATTATTTTTTTAAAAAATACACTCAAACTATTTATAAAACTTGCTCAAAACTTTGTGTTTAGTTTAGACACAGGTAAATACTAGCTGTCTCTCCCTGAGGACTAACTCTTACCGCATACAGCCTACCGGAAAGGAGGGAGGGTGAGGAGTCCGATCTCCGTGATTGAGGACCTGACTAAAGGTTTCATATTTCAAGTCACCAAATAAGCCAAAGTCTAAATAAACTTAGCCCTTAAGTAATGCCACTATATGATATCCATTCATGCTGTTCAAAAAGCCACTGTTTGTTCCATTGCCAACCAGCCACAGCATCAGTCATTTTTTTTTTAAATGAAGAGGGTGTGGACCCCAGAGGTACATCTTTCCAGACCTTAATGCTGCAACCAAATGCTTGGAAATTGCTGTCATATGTCTGAAATGTGTCCTATATCGGACAACTTTCTAAGGCCTCCTAGCCATGTTTTTAGGCTAAAGATTCGCCCTGTGATTTTTCTGACCACTAACAGCAGTTCTGGAAGTTTCTTCTTTTCTTTTCATTTTGTTCCTTAGCAGTAATTTACTTCAGATATTAAGAAAACCAAACAAACTATATGTAAAACACCTAGTGTGCATGATGGTTTTTTTACTCCTGAGAGGGGTCACAGGATCACAGGACCACTGGAAAATTCAGGGCAGAGGACTCAGGATTTCATCTAACCCAGCCTGCTGTTCAAGGCAGGGTGAGCAATGAGGTCAGACAAGGTTACATAGGGCTTTATCCAGAAAGATCTTGAAAACCTCCAAGGACTGAGACTGCAAAACCTGACAGTTAGATGATGTAAACCACAACCAGGTCGCTATTCAAATGACTGCAGTAATTGCTATTGCCTTGATTCCCCTTCTCCAGTAAATACAAATTTTGACAACAGGACAAACAGCTCTTATACATTACATAATACAATTAAAATGAGAATTGGAGGTAAGGAAGCAGAGAGTCTGTGATACTACTGTTTCAGCTCTCTCAGCGAGATATGGCATTATGGTATGTGCTGCACACTAGAAAGAGCTCTGAGTGAGCAGGTACAAAGGATTATGTGATAGGCATCGGGCCTGGATGTGATCCAACTGATATTCAACGTGTACATGGCCAGGCTGTCCCAAGAGTGATTCTGCGTGACTGACATTGAGTCAAGCCAGGGTTTACTCCCTGACATGGGTTGCAAAGAAAGTATAGATATACTTTACATCTATCTTAAAAAAAAATCCAGCCCTTGAGACTTGATGCTCCCCAGCAAATAGAAGGAAAAATACTTGCAAGGTGTTTGAAGAACATAGAAAAGTTTTGAAAGATTGGAGAGAAGACTTTTCCATGATAGCCAGAAAGAACAGTTTGCCTGCAGCCATCGGGTAAGCCAAAAAACAAACCTCACAAAGAAACAGAGTTTGTAAGGGGTGTATTGACCTACTTAGCTGAGAATTTTTAAATGTGAGTTTAAACATTTATCTTACTTTCCAAACCCTGAGGTGGAGAGAGTGACAGCTGTAAGTCATACACAAAAATCTTCACGGGATTAACAAAATAACCTAGAGAGCAGTCCCAGAGAGATGTCCTTCAGTGGGCAAGGACATGGAGCCAGTTTGCAGGAGCGAAAAGACAAGGACTTTGCAGAGGCTCCACCACTCCACAGCAGGATGAGGCTGGGCTTGCAGCAGGGTGCCAGAGACCCTCACAATGTTGGCACCTCTGAGGGATGGTTGGCTTCCACAGCCGGAGACTCGGATTACATAGCAACTTCTGCACCCTAGCACCAGTCACCATGCAGCACCTCAAGAAGTTACATAAAGGCTCCTCAGCCTCAAATGACTCATCTGAGACAGCATGAGCACTGCTGTACAACTAGGTTCAGCATTTTAGAAAGTAAATGAATGGGACTGACCTCCTTTTCTCCCTCTCCCTCCCTCTCTTTCTTTCTTTTCCTTACACTCTTCATTTCTCTTTTGTTTTGTAATAGTCCTACTGTATTTTTATGTAAAGTTTTTATGTTCATCCTCTAGATGTAATAGCTGTGGATAACTGCCATTATTTGCAAAAGAAAAAGTAGGTTGATTCTGTTATGACAGTATTATAATCGCCATAAATTTAGGCTTAATTTTGGAGCTCAGACTGACAAATTAGAGGCATAATTTTGGGCGACATTATAACAAATCAGTCTAGTAAAAAGACATCACATTTACTCTTTCAAAATCCAACAATTTTCAAATCAACATCAAAGAAGAAGTGTTTTTGTTGTTGCAAGAAGCTTTGTTTCTTTTTCTAGGCACACGTAGATACTGAACATCTGACAATCTTCAGATTTATGTCTCCCTTAGACACTTTCTGCTAAAAACTAGTAAAGCCTAATTCGCAGGTTCTTACCTTATCCAGCATACTGTGTTCCTTGAGCACAAAAAAAGCACATCATCCTGTCCTATGTGATGGGTTCTTTCCAGCTTTCTGAGATCTCTGCAAAAATTATTTACTTAGTTATTGACAAGGAAGACATATTTTTCAGGATCCCTCACCTATTACGTATCATGCAAGTTTGCACATTATCAGCACCTCTAAGCTTAAGTAAAGCTTCTTTTGCCACTGGAAATATTGTTTAAAGTTTTATCATTAACTTTCACTATAGAGTTCACATTCAAAGAAAGTTAGAAAACACTTAACTGATAGCTGAAGTATGTTCTTGGGCAGTTCTAGGCTTTGACAAATCCAGCTACCAATCAAGTTTCCAGCAGGAACTGAACAAAACTATTAAGATAACCTGTGAGATGCCAGCATCGTTTATCCTCATTGTTCCATCTTTCATGACAGAATAACTCAGATTAATTTTGTTTTGCCACAGATCTGAATAGCTTCAACATTGCAGAATTATAATACACCACTTCATGGGGTGGAAACTCTTGAAAGAATCATTCTAGCCTGGCTCCAGGCAAGTACAAAGACATGGATTTGCAAGACTAAGCTACACAGCTGAAAGCATAAGTCCAACATTTACGCATACCACTGGAACTCATAAAATATACCTCAAACCCTGTAAATCTTCCATATTTCAGCACTTGACTCTCCACTAGTAAAATGCCTTAAAAGACAGTGTTTCTATGGCTAGGCATGTGCACAGGGAGAGAGGTAAGTCTTCACCAGGGACTCAGAAAATAAGCATTTCTTCTCAGAGCACACTTTGTCTAAGACTGTAAAGGCATACCCCTATGTAGTGCTTAATTCAGCTGTGGAACTCCTTGCCACAGGGAACATGAATACTGAATTTTACATGGGTTCAAAAAGAGATGGTGTAAAATCTTTACAGACAAATATGTCAGAGACTACTGAGTACAGAAGTACCACATCCAGCACACCCAGCTCAGGGAGGGCCTGAGTCACCAGTCAGTGTATTCAAACATGCAGAGACTATTCAAAGGATGTGTCACCCTGTGTTTGGTCTGTACAAGTCCTTCCCTCAGCATTTGCTATTGACTGTTGTGAGAGACAGGGTACTGAGGGAAATGGACCGTTGGTGTGACACACTATAACTATTCACACATTTTTATAAGCCCATTGACAAAAGAATTGCACTTCTTAGCAAGCTCTCCAACATCCCTCAGTGGTACCTATATGCACAGTGAAGCCCTTAAACTCGGGAAATAGAGAAATCACCCACAGGGCTAAGGGGCAGCACGGGTGGGGAATCTGCTCTTTTCCCTAAGGGATATTCATGTCTTCTATACATGAGGAAACAACTACAGTTAAAAAAGAAAGAAGATTCCACAAAGTCCCAGTGCATTGTTTTGCCTAAGGTTCAGCATTTACTGCAGAAGTAAAACTAAATACCACTGTCAGAGAAGAAGTATGAGTCCGTGTTTCCACGTACAGATGAGTGTCCTGAACAGAATCCAGCTGTTTAATAGGAAATGTCCAGGTACTCCCATTTCCTTCAGGAAGAATACCTTTAAGTAGGCAATTCTAGCCATCAGGATTGCCTGGACTTCCAATCTGTACTTCTACTGGCTACTGCAACACTGAAGTTTAAGCAATATAAAGCCTAAGTCACTTCTCTGAATCTAGTTGAGTGCTGCCACATAACCCAGAGGAGTACTTTGTAGAGGACACAATACATCCGTCCTTTCTTCCGTATGAAAGCAACAATTTCTGCTGTCATGGCCAATGCCAAAAATTGAAGTGTATGGAGTGCCTCTGCTAACAAATTATAAGAAAATCGGGCTTGATGAATACCTCCTCTCCCAACATAAACCCTCAGGGAAGAATTTCTGCAGTGACAGGGAGCCCTGAGGCATTTGCAGCAGACAGAGTATTTCCAGGCAGATGGAAACACATTGTACTGCCAGAGCCACATAAACCTTTTCTGATTTGGTCAGCATCATCATATGCATGATTTAGTAATGAGTTTGTATTCAGCTTTACAGTAGAACGACTGCACAGCTCAAGGCATCATGATGCTTTTCCTTTTTGATTGACTGTAACTTGTTCTTTTGTGGGAAACCTGAGAAATTTTTTGCTTGGATACATGTGCATATCTTTTCTTGTCCAAATGATCTGATAACTGTATATTTTTCCACTTTGTAAATTATCAGTCTAAATCAAAAATATCGTTGTTAGGCATTCACAACATAAAAATGCTGTATAGTGTACTGCACGTAAAGAGACTAAGACAAATTATAAAGTAGATATTCCAATCTTAACTCATTGAACTCTGTTTATGTTACTCCCACTTATTTAATTAAGAATAACCAGATGATTCTTATATTGTAAGAGCTGCATTTCTCTGCTCAATTTTTTCTGTTTATCTTGAAAAACAAGACTTCAGATTTAGAGTCTTTGAAAGGACATAAATAAATTATGGTATCTTGTAGCATTAATTAAAAAAAGGCAAAAAAAAGATGTGAGAACCCAGAAACAGACAACTTTTTTATCATATACTATAAAACTTCACAACCTGACAGAAGTGATGCTATCTTGCTCCATGAGGAAATGCTGTGACTTAGGTTAACATCACTGATATATTTTCCCAGGCCACCTTCTTCATCTCCTAAGCAACCCTCAACATTTAGGGTAGTGTTAGTTTGGTAGTTAGGTAGTGTTAACCAGTTTAAAATATATTTCTACATCATCACAGCTGTATCCTGTCTGCACCACTGGATGAGTATGAGAGCTTGCCCTAAGGAGCCATGGCACTGGAGGGAACAAAGCTAAAATTTCTCTTGAGACCCAGGCACCATTCAAGGTTTCTTTTCCCAATTGGACTTCAGAGTAGAGAACGCACACCTGCTACCCTGCATGAGTCATGCTGCAGAGTGCTGCCTTAGCTTGAGTATCTATAACCTCAGGGTGGGATTTAGGGAAGGAAGTGCAAACCTTTGGTGTTCTCTCGCGTGGTGTGGAGCCAGGTGACAAGGGAAGCCAGGTGCTGAGCAGTGCTGTCTGTCACCTCCCCAGCCTAGCACAGAGCACAGCTGCATCCAGCGTTGAAAGTAACCAGGGCAAAAGTGAATACAAAGAACAGTATTTTTTAGAAATAAAAATAAATGAAGGCAGAAAATACTTCAAATACTTCACATCAGGGCTGCATCGCAAGTCTGACACAGAACAGAGCACAGGCAACGACCAGCCTTGCCTGTAGGCTGGCCAGAGACAAACCATGCCTGTTTACATACAGCTATACACAAAATCAGTCTCCAGGGAATAAGAAATGTTCTTATCTGCTGTGACAAATGTCAGTGTTCCTCACACACTCCTAAATCTGCATTCATGAGTGTCACCTTTTGACTCTGGGCCTGCAGCCTCACAATCAAGACGCTTTTGGTGCAGCGTTTCACTAAGAAAAGAAGATTCCCTCAGCAGTGAGGGCCTGCAAGATCTGAGAAGGATGCAGCAGGGCAGAGAAATTCATGTTCCTTGCTATTGCAAGGTTTGCTGGCATTAACCCATACCAAGACTGTAGCTGAATTTAAGATACAAATTGTCTTGGTGAGAAAAAATAAGAGAGGGGAAAAAAGGGGGAAGCCTAGGAAAGCTTTGTCTATTGCTCCAGTTCCTGAAGTCCCTCTTCCTCCCTGCATTATTGATGAGAGGAGTCTAGGGAGAGCTTGGGGTTCAGACTATGGATGGAAGTGATCATACCCATGACCCTGTGGACCACATCAGTCCTGGCCTGTGTGCCCCCAGGCTTCCCTCCTCATGGGCTGGATGCTAGCGCACTGGGGTCTCTCTCTGGTGGTATATACAGACAGACCACGAAGGGTACAGCATGTGTGAAATGCAAAGCTGAAGTCTTCAAGTGCTACAAACCGTATCTCCACTTCTCATAAACTGTTGCAAATTATGTTTGATGTGTTCCTTGTCAGAAAACAGCAATCGGTTTTCCTTCTGTAGTTTTGGCTGTAAGAGTGACTTCCAGGTAAGTTTGACTCACAGAAGACACTCTTAGGCTCAATTTCAGAATCAGAACAGAGGTCCTGGTTTGCTTCACATGTTCACATAGATGTAATGCTGCAGGACCGGCACACAGCCACAGTCATTCTGTTGCTGCTTGCAAACTCAGTGTATCTACCCCGTGTGAAACAAAATGGTTGAATATGCTGACAGGAATCATTTACAATCTTCCATTTTCCGGTACACAGACTTTTCCAGGCAGTTTGCAGACCCGTGTGATGGCACAGGCACCTAGCAAAGCCCAGGCCTTGGGCAGCTGGCCGGCAGAAAGGCCACACTGACTCAGCACTGGGCCCTGGCAAGGGCGCAGACCCGCGGCGGGAGACTCCTGTCAGGCCTGTAACGCTTAGAAGAGCTCTCTGTCCTGCCGTTAGCTCCGACTGAGGTTGAAAGCCACCGACTCGGAGCAGAAAAGCTCTATTACATATTCGATGATGCTTATTCCTTTGTTTAGGTGCATTTCAAGGCCACGCGCCACAGAATGTGATACGGGAACTGCAATTTATTGACATAACGGGGCACTGCAGCGGTTACAGAGAAAACCCGCACCCGCGCTGCGAGCTTCCCCGCTCCGGACACGGCTGCCGCAGCTGAGCCGCTCCGCGGGGCCCCTCGCCTTCCCCAGCGCAGCCGCGTCCGGTGCGGCCCCGCGGCCGCCGCCCGCAGCCCTCAGCGCGGAGCCGAGCCCCCGCGCTGCCCGTGGCGCGACCCGCTCCTGTCGGGGCAAGGCTCGAAACAGCTCACGGCCGCCAGCCCCCGCCACGGCCAGGCGGAGGGCAGCCGCCATGCGCCTCGGTGGTCCTCGGAATGAGGAACTTTGCCCAACAGTCGAGACAGACCGCACAGCGACACCCGCAGCCCGGCCGCCGGTCAGCGCGTCCGCTATTCCCCACCCGCCCGCCAGCCAGCCAGCCAGCCAGCCAGTCAGCTAGCCAGTCAGTCAGCTAGTCAGTCAGCTAGTCAGTCAGCCAGCCAGCCAGCCAGCCAGTCAGCCAGTCAGTCAGCTAGTCAGTCAGCTAGTCAGTCAGCCAGCCAGCCAGCCAGCCAGTCAGCTAGCCAGTCAGTCAGCTAGTCAGCCAGTCAGCTAGTCAGCCAGCCAGCCAGCCAGTCAGCCAGTCAGTCAGCTAGTCAGTCAGCCAGCCAGCCAGCCAGTCAGTCAGCTAGCCAGCCAGTCAGTCAGCTAGCCAGCCAGTCAGTCAGCCAGCCAGCCAGTCAGTCAGCCAGCCAGTCAGTCAGCCAGTCAGTCAGTCAGCCTGTCAGTCTGTGAGGCCCGCCCCGCCCCGCCCCGCCCAGCCCCGTGGGAGGGGGGCCCCGCCCCGTGGGAGGGGGAGCGGGAGCGGCCGCCCGCGCCCTGCAGATGGCCGGGTGGCGCGGCCCCTGCCCTCACCAAAGATGGCCGCCGAGGGCGGGCCGGGAGCGGTGCCGCGCTGCGGCTGAAGCCGTTTCCGCCCGTCAGTGCTCATCACATGACCGCCAGGGGCTGCAGCTGCCGCTGGCCGGCACCGGCGGGGCACAGCACCGCAGAGCAGCGCGGGGCGGGCGGGCTGCGGCGCGGGCAGCCGCAGTGCCGTCCTCTCAGCGGTGGCGGCTGGCGGTCTGGCCCTGGGCGCGCTGCGCGGTCCGTGTGGCAGCGAGATGGAGACCGAGGAGGGAGAGGACCGCACCCCGCTGCTGAAGGAGTCTCAGCCCGGCACGGGTGAGAGAAGCGGGAGGCGGCACCGAGGGCAGCCGCCCTGGCACACCGCGCCGGGCCGAGCTCCCTGCTCGCTGCGGACCGGCACCGCCCGAGGCCGCGGAGCCCGGCACCGCCTCCCTGGCGGTGCCGCGGCCCGGGTGTGGCGGCGTCGCGTTGCCATGGCGCCGCGCAGCTGCGGGGCGCGGGCCGAGCGCGTCCCTGTGGGGGCCGGGGCCTGGGCCCGGGGCTCGCAGGTGGTCGCGGCGCCCCAGTCAGCGTGGCGGCCGCCCGGCTCCCGCGGGCCCGGGAGATTCGCCCCGCGCTCTGAGGCGCCTGTGACGTTCGGGGCGCGGCGGGAGGCAGGGGCGCAGTGCCTGCCCTCGGCTCCGCGGCCCTGCCGTGAGGGCGAGGGGGTAGTGCCAGCCTAAACGCCCGCCTAGCGGTGAGTGACTGTGCGGGTCTGCCGAGGTTATGGCAGTATTTCATTTTCAGACAGAACTTGAGTAGGACTAATTGCTTGCTTTGGGAATATGGAGAGGAAGGAAGGTGGGAGAAGGCACGAAGATAGTGATAGGAGATGAGGGTCGTTATGGGGTCAGGGCTTACAGCACAGCTCACATGTTTAGGGAGGTGCCTGTGCTGCTTTGTTTCCCAGAATGTGCAAACTGTCAAGAGCACAGTGTGTTTTTATATTTCTTCAGTATGCCATGCACAAATACTCTAACCTACTTGAGAAATGTACAACTGCAGCAAGAGGGGCTGCTAAGAAAGTAACTGAAAAGTGCCAGAAAGAGGGAAATTTGCATTCAGGTCAGTTACTAAAGCAATACATTTTTAAGTTTGCACAATGCACCGTGCTTCACTTGAGGTGGTTCGCCTCACCCACAAGGAAAAATACAGCAGAAGAGCAATTTCCTTTAACTGCCATGCAGCTTGCAGCACAGACCTGTTTTTTTTTTAACTGCAGCTGAAGAATCTTGTTCAACTAGGGCTACGTTTTTTATAAAACATGCCCCTGAAATCAGAATTAACTATGGAGGTAGGACCCAAGACTACCAGTCAAGGTAAGACCTGGAACATTATGGTTAGCCGTCTTAAACTTTAGGGGGGTGAATGTCTGTGTCTCTTTGCTTATAGCAATCCCCTGAAGAGATGGGTGTCTGAAATGCATCTGGAATCTTCTCGAATCTTCTGTTCTGTTAACCTGATCTAATATTCTCAGGTATTGCAAACACACTTGGTGGAAAGAGAGGGAAGCAGTAAGTCAGCAGCCATTTGTTTCAGACTTGCAGATCTATGTATTTGTTAGACTATTATTTTTTTTACGATAAACTATTTACAGTTTAAAAAAATCCCAACATTAGTGATCTTAAGTTCTCACACTGTTTTGTGGAGCTTGCTTTCCAGACAAGGTGTATACCACTAAGAGACTTCCAGAGAAGTAATGCATGTTCCAGTTAATCTGCATTTCCAAGGAGGGGTTGCATCATCAGTGTGATATGCAGCCTTCTGTTATTATTGTTTAACCCCAGCAAATACAGGCAGTGGAAAGGTTAAATAGCTTTACCTGTAATTCTATTCATTGTTATAAATTATGTCACTATACATTTTCTACTTAAGGCAAATTGCTTTTTAAACAACAATAAGGACAAAGAAGCTGCTTGACTAGTTTTTGTGCAGTAAATGCTTCCTGTACTTGGTGCCTATTGTTTTTAAAGTAAGCAATAAAATCTTGGCTGCTCTCCTTCATGTTATTTAAAAATCAGATATGCCTTTTTCAAATGCTGCTGAGGCAAGCTGCAATTACCACAGGTCTGGAAGACATTTTGCGTTTTTGTACGGTAGCCTTACTTATTACTCTTTACTAAATGAACATAGCAAAACCAGCATCTCTGTCATTTTAACAACTTGTGCAGCCGCTGTGAACTTCACATAAAGTTGGTCAGGGTTAGAGAAATCAAAAATGGGGAAGTTCTACAACTTTCATGGAAAATACAGTCTTGCAGAAAGGCTCTGTTGGTGCCCCCACTGAAAAACACACAATCACATAGGTTCATTCCTTGTTTCAAGGAAGCTACTGGGAAGGGGAAAGTCTTTAGATAGCTTGTCCACAGGGCGTGCTTTTTGATTCTTAGTGCAGATAGAGAATCAAGTCAAGAGACGTACTGCAGCGGCAGAGGAAGCTCCAATGAATCATGTTGTTCATAGGTGTACTTGTTCACGTTTGAATTGTGAACAGTCAGAGAAAGATGAGATCACTGTAGACGGATGTAATATCTGAAGGTGCTGATCCTCAACCCTCCCAGAGTTCCAGACGTCCAAGTTATAAAATTTTCTGTCAGCATTGTAGTTTCCTCACAAGGGGAGAAACTCCACCCCCTATTTGTAAATTCAGCAGATTGTTCAAGCAGTTTCTCAACAGTTTGATGGTTCGCTTTGGAGGGTCAGGCATTCCCAGCTCATAAAGAATGTCTGCAGAGCTGTGAACTCTATGTTGTATAGATACAAAATGTATTGCCACTGGTGATATGCTGGCCAAGTTACAGCTCAACTCTGATATGAATCTCCTGATACTGATGACCAATCTCTGCCAAATGCTGCTGTGTACTACTGTAAACGGGAATCAATAGCAGTGTTACAGTGCAAAGTCTGATACCTGGGTTTAAACCGCTGACAGAATCAACTGAATGCCACAACACAGGTTTTATGCTGAATCTCAGACTCATTTTCCGTTGTCAACTTCATTGCTGTATGGTGACTTGGAAGCGGGGTGTACTGCGCAACCAGGAAAGTGGTGCTGTTTCACAGTGTTTGCCATTCCCCTTTCTGCTAGTTTTCTCCGATTGGCAGCTGTCAGCAAATGCATATTCCTTTATAAGCCAACTTAGGGAAGGAAAACTTGTCCTAGAAAACAGCCTGGAATCTCAATGACTGTTTTTAACACTGGTTTAAGTCTCTCTTTTTCTTGAACCACTTCCTGCTAATCTTAGAGGGTTGTGGTTTTTTTTAGTGCAAAGTTCTACTTTGAATAAATATTACTGTATTTTGGAGAGGAATTTTTGAAACAATGTTTCTAGATCATTTCTGCAGACCATACACCATGTTTCCACTGCAGTCCCTACACTTGTGTGGGTAGCTACCAGTTGTCTGAACCGGAATTAGATTTGTTTTGCAAGTCAGTAGAAAAGTGGGCTTTCCACGCTCCAGCCCCCAGCCTCTACACCTATAGAATACACCCCTGAAGACTAGAACACTTACCTTGGTTTCTTGCCTATATTTTTTATTACCCATAAATTTCTGAGATTACTAGTAAAAGCTACTTATCAGTAGTTCCTATTTTGTTAGGTTCTGCTAAAACAAAAATTTCTCATTTGCTTTCATTTCAGTCCCTGCATGCTGCTCGGCTCGCTACAATCTAGCACTACTGGCCTTTTTTGGGTTCTTCCTCCTGTATGCATTACGTGTGAACCTAAGCGTTGCTCTGGTGGATATGGTAGAACCTAACACAACCTTAGCAAAGAATACGACTTCCAATGTGTGTCCAGAGCATTCTTCCACCATAAATGTTCCTCGCAACACAACGGTGAGGTCTGAAACGTATTGTCCTGTAATGTGGCATGTAAAAGTCTTTTGAATAGAAGTCTGTGATTGATGACTCATGCTTAGGTGGCAAGAGAACAGCCTGTTTGTTACCAGATAGTCTTGTCAGTGGTTCTTTTAAAGCTATTCTAAATAATAGCCTTAAATGACGAGCTAATTTAAAAGTGCTGTGCTCAGGGTTAGGGTTTTTTTTACATACATCCTTTCTGTGCTATTCCTTACCAATTGACCAATCTGACCTTGTAGATCTACTGTGACTCACTCACTGTTTTATATGTCAGCAATCAACTGTTACCGTTATATCTGTGTCAGAGCTCACATCACTGTTTGTATTTGCCTATTCTTCATACAGTCTCCATGGCGTGAAGTTTCATTACAAATTAACATGCAATATCTTTCTCCTCCCTTCTTTGATCTCTTTCCTCTTTTCCAGATCATGATTCTTGTCTTCGTATCCTTTGTCTCTGACTTCTTTTCCAGTAATCCTTAAAATCACTTTTCTTAACTGAACAGAACTGCTTTTAAAAAAGCCAAATCATCAACTTTGTGAATTTGGACTTGCATAGATCTCATCTTATAATTGAAGTTTATTACTGAGCATTCTTCCTCCCTTCATTTTGTTTGCTTGGTTTTGATGACCAGAGGGCTGGAGCACCTCTTCTGTGAAGACATGCTGAGGGAGGTTGAATTGCTCAGCCTGGAGAAGAGAAGGGAGACCTTGTAGCAGCCTTCCAGTACCTCAAGGGGACCTACAAGGAAGCTGGAGAAGGGCTTTTTACAAGGGCATGTAGTGACAGGACAAGGGGGAATAGCTTTAAACTGAAAGAGGGTAGATTTAGATTAGATATTGGGAAGAAGTTCTTCACTGTGAGGGTGGTGAGGCACTGGAGCAGGTTGCCCAGGGAAGCTCTGGATGCCTCATCCCTGGGAGTGTTCAAGGTCAGGTTGGATGGGGCTTTGAGCAACCTGGTCCAGTGGGAGGTGTCCCTGCAGGGGTGGAACTAGATGATCTTTAGGGTGCCTTCCAACCCAAACCGTTCTATGATTTTATGATTTAGAGGTCACTTATTATTTATGAGCAAATTATAATTGTGAACTTTATGGGAAGAAGATTTTGTCTCATCACTTCTGCGAAATGTGTACTGCTTATTTAGATGCTCATAAATTGGGCTTTTGGAAGTGATCCCAAACTTAAGAATCACTTTATTGGGCAACAGTTCATGTCTTCATGCTGGCTGACTTCATAGCTTCAGGCCCCTTATCTCAGTAACCTTTGTTTTTATTACTTTGCTAAACTCATCTTCCCTCTGTTGTTTGTTCCATTATTCTACCTAACCTAGTGAGTCCTGTCCTTGGCTGTGCTTTCTTTATATTATATTTAAGCATCTGTATCTCCTTGTTTGCTTTTCCGTCCATAAATGTCCTGCAGGAAGAGCCGTTTTCTAAAGCATGACAGAATGTCCACCCTGTGATACAGAAGTGGGATTCAGGCTTATGCAGACCACGTAATCTGTACCTGTGTCACCTAACCCAAGCTGCTTAGAACTCAGAAAGGGGTAACTGCCCAAGCACTTACATTTCAGGCTGTGAAGATTTTCATACTTGGGCTAGAGCAAGATGTGTCTGGACAGACTGTGAACTACCTGAATTTGCTTTAAACACAATTTTGAACACAGTACAGATATATTTAGAGATAGGAGACCCTAAGGAGGAGGCCACAAAGGATTTGTAATTTAGGTATAAAGGACTAAATGATGGCTCAAAGTTATGTAATATATGGTCAGAGAAACTGCTATTTTGAACTTACTGCATTTTGTGGGGTTTTTTTTCTCTTTTTAGGGGGAAAAGTATTCTTGGGACGCTGATACTCAGGGATGGATCCTTGGTTCTTTTTTCTATGGCTATATTGTTACTCAGATTCCAGGAGGATATCTTGCAAGCAAAATTGGAGGGAAGCTATTGATGGGGTTTGGCGTCTTTGGTACATCTGTATTCACCCTGCTTACTCCCTTAGCTGCAAATCTGGGAGTTGGCTACCTCATAGCTGTCAGAGCCTTGGAAGGACTGGGAGAGGTAATCCTTTTTCTCTGTGTAACTTGAAAATGTATTTGAGTAGTTTATTAATAAATTGTAGTTATTAGACCCTGTAGGTGTTGGTATGCTGGAGTAGTATTGTGGCTTTTGTAGTAAGCTTTTTTTTTGGTAGCTTTTAAGTAGCTTAGTTTTAAATTTTTTGAATAGTTAAAAAGTTTGCACTGTATTTTAGCCTAAGCTTTTCAAAGGACACAAGATTTTATTTGTAATGACACTTGAGACAAAATGAGAGTTATCCTTTCTCATTTTTCAGAAACCAGGAACCCAGAACAGTATTGTTTATATTCTTGCAGGTTTTCCAGTATATACAGAATCAAAAGCAAGAGAAATTAATTCTGCCTCCTTACTCTCACACCTTGCACGCTTTTTTTTTAAAGTGGTTTCTTGCTAAACAAGAAACTAACAGATTGTACTACTGCTTTTTAATTAAATATGCTTCGAAACATGCAAACTCCAAAGGAGTTGTAAAATTGTTGCATTTCAATTAAATGTTGTTTTCTAGGGTGTTACCTTCCCAGCTATGCATTCAATGTGGTCTTCTTGGGCTCCTCCACTGGAACGCAGCAAGCTTCTTAGTATTTCATATGCAGGTGAGAAATTCCCACGCTGATAATGGGATTATACATTTTTACTGCAGTAACAGGGAGGATTGACTTAAATCAAAGGGATTTACATTTAATGTGGAAAGCATAACATTGAATTAAATATTACTTTGCATTCATTATCTTCATTTATTCATGGCTTTTATAACCCTGAGAAAAAGATCTGCAGCTAAGTATAAACTTCAGTCTAACTTTGGTAAAAAGTGGTGCAAAGAGTTACTGTGAAGCTGATTAAGAGAAGATACTGTAAAGGAGACTTAGTATTAGGAACAAAAACCTGGAGGCAGAATCACAGGATAGAAATGTTTGGGGTTTTGTGAAGTGTTTTTGGAGGAACTCAAGGAAGAAAATGTCCAAGGTCCCAGGTCTTGTTGCAAGAGCTCCTTGTCAGAGTCCGAAACTCTCTGACCAGAACTCAAGGAAGAAAATGTCCAAGGTCCCAGGTCTTGTTGCAAGAGCTCCTTGTCAGAGTCCGAAACTCTCTGACCAGATTCTCTTAGATATTCTGCACGTGGAAGGTGTAGTATTTGATATCAAATTTGCTTGTTTGAAGATATTTGATGTTACACAGGATTTGATTTAGCAGTGTGATACAAAATATATGAAAGCACAGTACAGATGTAAGCTAACGCTTGGCAAAATACAACAATTGCCATACACATTTGGGTTGAAGGCAGCTCAAGTCTGTTGTTCTCTTAGAAATTCTGCTTAGTTGTTTAGTTTTCATACTTGATGTTGGGCTGATGCATGTATTCGCTCCTGTCATGCTGGTCTGGCTAACTCAGGGAAACAGCCACGCTTTGAATGAACTTGGGGAGAAACATTTACACCACCAGCTGATTCACTTAACTGACATAGCTGTTTATCTAAAACAAAGGCCACCCTCTGGTCCCCTCTGTTGAGATAAAGTCGGCTTTCTTCAAAACAGCTGTGGGCAGTCACACCCTGCATTATTCCCTGAGCTTCACCGACACATTGCTTTTGCCCATCTTCACTGAACCTTTGCCTGTTCTAGGGATTTATTGGCCAGTCACATTGTGGGGCAGATGAAAAGCGTAGATTTCTAAATTTACTAGTCAAAATTGATGTTATTTCTTTGAGGATGACAAATTTTGCAATCACTTAATGATGTGATGGTTTGTTTCACTCACTCTTGTTAGTATAATTCTGTTACAGCTTTCCTATTCGGCCTGGGCTTCGTCAAGAAGACAGGGCTATATCATGTAAGTTGTGGCTAGTTTCTCAGGCAGCTAAACCAGTCTAGTGACTCACTTGTGCTAACAGGAATGAAGCCTTGACCCTTTCTTCTGCACATTTCCTCATTTTCCTCCTAGCCAAGTGTCTCATTCCTTCTTTTGTGCTATTTCAGGCACTCATCAGACCCTTCCATGAGCCACTTTAACCTACCTAATGCAGCAGAAAACTTTTTCTCTTTTTTGTATTTGTTTTTGGCCTTATTAATGAATTAAATCTGCTTTAAAATGATGTCTCTGTCTGAGAGCCAGCACACAAGCAGAGAGCACAGAGCTGCGAATGGCTTCTACTGCATTTAACAATTGGGAGCTTTTAAACTGGCCTTTTATATCTTGTGAAACTATATGCTAATGTACTAGCAAGAGGAGTCTGGGGCCTTGAACAGCCAATTGTTAACAGTCATGGATGGATAAGGCATCTTGTGTAAACTCTGCAGTGTTTCCTTTTCCCCACGTTTTCATGGTTAGCAGTCATGTGATCTGTGGTTTATTTAATTATGATCATATTAATTTTCTAAAAGAACATATGATCAAGATTATATGTAGTTGTTGTTTTGATTTATATTTTGTATGATGTATGTGGTTTTGTTGTTTGTGGTTGAATTTTTCTGCCTCAAATAAAAATCATTGTTTCCATGAAGATGGAATCTAGGCAGCCAGTGTATCAACATAATCTAATGTTTTCTAAATTGAGATTAGGTTTGGAGAACTGGTCATATAACTAAAAATAAGAGGCAAGGTCTGCTATGTATCACCAGTAGAGTTCCTAAGTATGTAAATAACATGGTTTGGGTTTCTGGTTTAAATTTGGAGTGGAGGAACCTGCCATCCTTTGCAAAATGTATATTGAATTATAAACTCATAGGAATAGTTCTTTCCTGCTTTTGGCTTGTATCTGAACTGAAATCTACTCATCTTGCCCTTTGTCCTTGCCTGGTCCTACACCCTGTTGAATTCAGGGACCATGGGATTTGAACCTACCGGTTATATGGATGCCTTCTGGCTCTTGTTTCTAGCATTCCTGTTTCTGTGGAGGTGGTAGTAGTTAATAGAAATGCAAACAGATTATCACACAAAATATTATCCCCCAGCCTCCCCCAAGTCCTCAATTATACTGTGATCAGCTCTCTTGTGTTTTGCAGCAATGCCATTTGACTCACTTGCATTGTTTTGGATGTACTAGAGGCATCACTTTATTGGAGACAAATGTGCCAAGAATGCCTGTCTCTTATTGCTTTTTACTTGCAATTTTGGATGCTTAGGGCTTGTTGGCTCTGTTTATTTGGAGCTGCCAAAGCAGCTTATTGTGTCTGTGTTTCTCTAAGGTGAAATGGCAGCCCCCTACTGGGGTGATAAATCTTTTCTGCATGATTTATTACAGAAAAATAACATAAGTGATATGCCACTTAGATCTCCTATAGACCCCTTAAACTACTTTTTTTTTTTTTTTTTTCTGCTTTGTTTTGCTTTCTTCTGGTAGGTGCACAGCTGGGAACTGTTGTCTCTCTACCACTATCTGGTTTAATTTGCTACTATATGAACTGGGTTTACGTGTTTTACATATTTGGTAAGTGTTTTTTCAGTTATTGAAAGTACAGCCCATATTCTTTTTTAAAAGCATGATATATTATAAAACTTATTTTAAACTTTAAAAACATGTTTGACATGTTACTGTTTTATTCCTCCTGGGAAATTAGAGATACTTAAAGTTAGGTAGATTCCTGTGTGTGGCTCTGTAAGTCCAATGAGCAAAGCTGTCCCTGAGTTGGACAAAGGCTGGTACAAGTCAAATGTTCTTAACTCTCCTGCCACTTGGAAACAGCAGGCTGAAATTTCTTATTTGAAGTGTGAAATTGAGTTAATAACTTTAATCCCAGGAACACACTTCTACTCTGAATAAAAGAACATGTGAAAAGTTACTGCTGCTTTAAATGGGAACTGTGTGGAAAATCTCTCTAACAGTCACAGGAACCCTGAAGGAATGCCCCAAATGCAAGGCATAGCATGTTTGCTGTGAGTTATGTTCTAGAAGAAGCTCAAACACAGAAAATATTTTCTAACAGCGTGTCATGTTCTAACTGATGTTTTTGTAGGTCTGTTTACATGTCTGAGCCATTTCCTATAATGCATGGGGAAGGGAGAATCAGAATAAAAGACAAGGGTCACACTTTCCTCAATAAAACCACCTCCAATTTTTGTATAAATAAAAATTCAAAACAAAAAACTGGACAAAAGTAAATAAGTTTACAATGCTGTGGTTATATAAAACTACAGTCGATTTGGACTGACTATTAAATAAGTTACCTTTTTCAAGTGACAGTTCTGGGATTGGCTTAAAGAAAAGGAGGATTGGTATGTCAGTTAAGCTCTACGTAGTGATATTCTCTGTATGTGCACAAGTATTTTTTGTGTTTAAACCTAATGTGATTTTTTATTTCCTCTGGGTGAGCCATATCCTTTGTGGCTGTTTCATGTGACTGATAAAAATACAATATGTGTGTGTATGCAACTTTCTTGTTGTGTGAGGCACTTCCACAAGTGGAAGGAAAAAAACCTAACCAAAACCACTTTCCTGCTTAGTCCTCTTCATTGTTTATTACTTCTAAATGTGTATTGTTAAGACACTTTGGGGAACTACTGTTTGTAAGTAGATAGAAAAATAATGTTAATTTAAAATAATATTGGAGTATTTGGAAAAAAACTTGCAACTAAGTAATCAGAGTGTGTCATTCACTCGACATAACTGCTTATGTTTTTATTTCTATCTTTTCACCCATCTTCTCCTAACAATAGGTGCACTTGGTGTATTATGGTTCTTCTTCTGGATGTGGTTCATTAGTGATACACCAGAAACTCACAGGAACATTTCATGTGCTGAAAGAGAATATATACTCTCTTCTCTAAAAGATCAGGTATAGCACTTTGGTATAATCATACTTAAGTGAGAATGTAAACAAATATTGTCATTAGCATCATGCTCTGTTGATGCCTACAAAACCATCCTTAATCTGAGATGGAGACAATGTTTGTCAAACAAATTAAAAATGTAGTGCAGTTGTATAAGTGAGAAACAATCAGTAATCAAACAAAGCATTTATAATAATGCCTTTTGTCACAGACTTTGTTGTGGGGCTTTTTAAATAAAAAGCTCAAGTCCATCAGTTCTCTTTAAACCAGATCCTGACCTGTATAATGTCTTTAAACTTCGCAATATTACATTTTACAACTTCTTTTCAATGTGTCTTCTAGAGTAAGGAGGAGATTACTTTTTGCTGAAAAAACATTTTGAAAATGCTGATGAGCCAGTTCCTAAAGTGTGAATAAGAGTTTGTTCCTGTGATTGGGAATATGTATTTACAGCCTGTGAAGCTGGCTGAGAGACCAAAGTTAGTATCTAGCATTGAGTAGGAAAGATTCATTTAGATAAACATGTGAGAGGTGACTTTAAATATTTAATGATTTATAGTAAAAGCAGGAGGCAAAAAATGTCAACAAGGGAAATCGTACTTTTTGAAATTCTGATTACAAAACAATAGTAATTGGTTTACTTTGCAATAGTAAACAGCAGAACAGTAATGTACATTAGTATATCTTCAGTGAGAACTGAACACAGTAATTCATTCATTGCTGATGACTTGCATCTATTGACAGACTCCTTGTGCCCTTCAGAATGAATGATCAGCATAGATTTAGGTAGGATCAAAACACTGTATTTGCTAAATGTTCATGTCAATGTCCTGATTACACTTTCTCTTCCATTTTTCTCTGTCTTCTGCTTGCTAGCTTTCGACACTGAAATCTGTTCCCTGGAGACCTATACTGGAGTCCCTTCCACTCTGGGCTATCGTTGTGGCACACTTCTCTTATAATTGGACTTTCTATACTCTTCTTACACTCTTGCCTACCTACATGAAGGAGATTCTGCGGTTTGATGCACAGGAGGTAAGATAAAAATATAGTCACTTTCTTCTGAATTAAAGAAATTAAGTAACAGGGATCTTCTCTGCTGTTTAGAATAGAGCAACCAGTTTAAGAACCTTGGAATGTAGATGTATAGCTGGGAAATAGTAAAATAAATCCTTACAATTAAGCAGATGCATAAAAAATGTTGCCTGCCTTGTAATTTCCACTTTTTTTTTCAGGACTTACTTGACATTTAGCTTAATGCTAGCTTTCAAGCTCATTTTTGTGGCTGAAGATGCATATTACTCATTTTTACCTGCTCTGATTTAAAACAATAACTATAAAAATATTTTTCTCTGGTTTATGGTTTGTATGATTGCTTCAGATTTTATACGTGTTTTATGGCTTCTGAAATCTTATCTTTATTTCTTTGTTCACTCATAAAGGAAAACTTTTCCAGTTAAAACAGAAAAATAAAGCTAAGGAAATAATTAATAATTGAACAAATGGCATTTTTTAAAGTAATTTAAGGCGGGGGGGTGGGGGGGGTGGGGAAGGGAGGGCCAGGGTGGGAAGCTTCAGCCTGATTGCATACCTTTCCAAATCGTAATTTTCTTTCCTTCCCTCAATGAGCAGGGTAGATAGGATGAAACAAAGCCATTAAGGTCAGATACAGTGCTCTTCAAGAAAATTTTTAAAAATGAAAATTACTCATCAGGAAAAAATTATGAGGGCAGGGCACGTGGAACATTCTTATTTATAGCAATTAATTTACTGTACTGGTCTTTCTTTATTTAGAAGGTTTTTGATAGCTGTACCAGCGTCTCCAGGTAAACTAAGCTTAAGTAAAAACGTGCTCAGAAATTTCAAGAAGTTTAGCATAGTCTTTTCCTGTTTTAATACATGAGACTAGTTTAGAGCAAACTGAAGATGCGCACCATCCAAGAAAGAGATGAAGCCAGCAATCTTGAGAGAAAAAGATGGGGAGTCTCCATGTTAGAAGAGAATGTTGCAGTAGTGCAAGCTGCAAAATGGCTGGGAAAAAAAAAAACCCTGAAGTTGCTGGTTGGGTTCCTTATTATACCTCTTGAGGGAATACCTGCATAATCATCTATGAAAGTCATTTGCTACCACAGCCCTCAATTGCAGGTGTTTTACAAAATGCCACTGCATTAAATGCTAATAGGTTCTGCTCTGAAGTGGTTTCCTGTGTCTCTGGGTAATGTTTCTTCTTTTTGGAGTGACTTAAATTCACTTGCATAATGTTGTTGGACTAACTTTGTTGCCAGCTGTTTAGATGGAAATTGCATTACTGTTGAAATATTATACAGTTGCTACTGTGTAGTGCACCAGTTTCCATCCTATAATAATGGGATAGGTTAAAAATAATGCTGTGTCTTTGAACAGTGCTTCAAAAGAAGTTAGGGGTTTTTTATTACTGAGACCTTATTCTCTTTTTCAAAATTTTACTTACTGCTTTTGAAAGATGAGCATTGGAATCTAACAGGCAGCATGTTTGAGTTCTGATAGTGGATTTCACGTGGGAATGTGTTTCTCATCTCATTTAAAAATAAATTTCGTAGGAGAGCTTTCACTTCTGCTTTGACAAATACACATTTTATAACAGTATATAGATGTTAAGAGTATTTCTATCCAATAGCTATCCACATACCTCTTTTTAATCGGAGATTAGGTCAAATTATAGCTCTGTTATCAATAATTTCCACAATTGTATGGAAGGGCTGGAAATTTATGCGGTTTAGTAGAACCACTTTTTTTCCCTCATCAGAAAAACCATGCAGAATCGGGCAGAAGGCTCTAAACAGCTCTTGTTTAAAGTAGTGGGAGTTAACAGGTGACTCCACTGTAAGTAATGTCAAGTCCTGAATGATAGCTTTACTTTGGGATCGTGGAATGTCCAGCCTCGTTCTCATGAAATACCTACTTCTGACTCTTGTCTGTGATTACAGCCAGCGTCAGATGGTGCAGCAGATAGGTTGAGGATAATGTAACATGGAAGAATTGTAGCAGTACAACCCCCTGAGATTCCATATAACTTTCAAAATTCTGAATAATATTTACAGCTTCTACTTGCTAAAGTAACTCACTCAATAGCCTGTCCTACTTGAAATTGGTGTTTCTGGAAACTTGTGTGATCAGGTCCCCAAGATACCTTTATGTATAGTTTTGTTTTTCTTGAACTCAATTGCTGATTTCAATCTTTGAGTTTTTGGTCTCGCTGCATTAGTAGTTATGGATTAAGTCATGCAATGGAGAATTTACACATTGTTAACTTCAAAATGCTCTGCTATTTCTCTCTTATGGTAACGCCAACAATAGTTATGTGGGTGGGTGGTTTTGACACCTCTGGTTCAGTCTCTGTTAATGCCCCAGGACAAGTGATTTTTCAGCATATTGAATTGTCATTTCATTGTTTTAACTGTCTTTTTTTATCTCCTTAACAGAATGGGTTTTTGTCTGCCCTACCTTATTTTGGCTGCTGGTTATGTATAATTCTGTCTGGGCAAATTGCTGATTATTTACGGGAAAAACAGAACTTGTCCACTGTTTGTGTTCGCAAATGTTTTACCCTAATAGGTAGGTGCAAGTATCATCTCTGTTTGGAACATACCACCGTATCAGTCTGGAAAAATGAAGGGTTTGGGAGAGTAGTGTGAAATTCTGCTGTGAGACTAGGCAGGATTGTGCATGGCTTGAGAGGAGCAGCTTTATTTGTACATTAATTTGTCAAGAGTAAATCCTATCTTTTTCAATTAAAAACTAGACCTATTGGTTAAGAGAATGATAAGAGATTTCCAGAAGCTTTGTTTAGGTCAAGATACATCATTCTTACGATCAAACTGATTAAATAAATGGTCAGGCAGAATCACCATTAAAGCGGTGATGATTGCTTGACAGTATGATACCTTGTGAATTACTTTCTCAAACTGAGATGGAGTATTGTTCTGCGTGAGCCTATTCTCTGCCCTGTTTTGTTCAATATTTTGTTTATTTAAGACTTAAGTAACTGAATAGGAATATACTTGCAAAATTTACAGTTGCTACCAGGGTAGGAAGATCAAATAGAATCCAAAATAGTCTTGACTAATTGGGAGGAGAGATGATCCAAAATCACCAAGAGATCAACAAGATTGGGTTTTTAATGAAGACGGGTAAAAGATTGTATTTAGGCAGACGTTGATTGCCGATTAAAAGAGGGGACAGTGGAAAGAAGGGATCAGAGGGAAGATTAGGCACAGGATTCACATAAGTTGCAGCCTGCTTGCTGTGTGCCCATCCTAGCTCCTTCTTAATTCTGCTGATTTAATTGTTTTCTTTAAAGCAGTTCCTATAACAAACTCTCAAGCATATTTTTTTTTTTTTTTTAAGCATATGCCATTTTGGTGATCCTGTTTACTGCAGGGCCTCACACCCAAGTATGCACAACTGAGGGGGAAACATGCTCTTGTGTTAGGAAAAGCGGGACTGTTAGGTTGGCTTCAGCAACCAAAACATGTACTTGTTGCTGTTTACAGAGATCATGATGGGGTCGTGTAAATCAGCTCTGGTACTGGGAAATGGGTCCCAAAGTTGACTGCGGACAGGAAGCAGCATGCACTAGCTCATGATGGCTGCTAAGCTGTTTCCAGTACCTGACATAGCATCTTTAAAGCTAGCCTTGGTTCTCCAGATTGCACAGGAGGCTCCAGTACAGATATACCAGGTGTTCAGATCTTGTAAGTGTGAAGTACAACTCATTCTAGAAGCTGCCTACAGGAGAAATATGCATACATATATATGTATGTATGTCTTTATATTAATAAAATAAAGCTGGAAGATTTATGGTCTGTAGAAGTCAGTGTTTGTTCCTGAAGCCTGGGGAGTTAAATGGGGATCATTTCTTTGCAGTGCACTGTTCACCAACCAATGTCTGTGAGGCTTCTGTTATTTTTATAACAACAAATTAGTTTTATTTGTTAGGTCACTTTCAGTATCTGTTCATTTTTGTTGAATTTTTATCTAGCTGAAGTTTGTTCTTTGGAGCTAGGGTGGGATTTTCTTGCTCTGGCTACCGTTTCCTGAGGCAGCAACAGGTTTGCGACCCATCTGCTCTTCCCTACTTGATGCCCACTGTAACGCAGGTAGTGCAGTGCTGGATCTGTACACTAGGTGGTAGTGGAAGTTATATAGAAAATGTATGCACAGCATAGAGGCTTTTAATGTCTCTCATATTAAAAGTCCATTGACTGTAAGATTTCTGTCTTAAAGGAATGATTGGACCTGCGGTGTTCTTAGTAGCAGCTGGATTCATAGGCTGCAACTATGCACTGGCTGTTGCATTCGTAACCATATCAACAACACTAGGAGGATTTTGTACATCTGGCTACAGCATCAACCACCTGGACATAGCACCTTCGTAAGTATTGCTGAAGCTATTGTTAGTGCATGTGATACAAAAAAAATTCAGTGGTCATAAATGTGTTGCTGGGGGTGCCTGGGAGACTTAACTATGAAACCATGTGCTGTACAGACCTGGAATGTAAACACTGACAGTGACTCAGGTTTACAGTATTAATCATTGTATTTGCAAAAAGTGGAAGTATGGTAGAGGATATGATAGGAACAACAGTTTAGAACAATTCCATTTTTGATCCTGCGGTAATAAGTGATATAATTCCTGTAATTATATTTACTAGATTTTTGTCTTATTTGATTCAGGATCTTAATAGGACACTGTTTTTGGAACAGCACGATACAATTAAATATTTCACTCTTTTAAGCTTTACCATCAGAGCTATCAAAATTTAGCATGAATTACCATATTTAAGCACTGTGATACAGGCAAATTATTTGTATTTGAAAAACATTCTATGAATCAGTATCAACATCTTCTCATGAGTAGGTGACCCATTATCAGCAGGTGACATATCAGATACGTACAATTGCTCTTAAATGAATAACTTTTAAGAAAGGAAAATTAGATTTGAGGCTGTAATTTCTCCACTGTGTTACAAAGTCACGATCTGACAGATCCTTCAGTTTCCTAAAAAGCATGGATGTGCATGTATTTTTTTTTTTGGAAGTCCACACGAGCATTCTTTGCACTGGTAAAAGTCAAGTACTTTACTTTGTCGTTCATTTACCCGTTTGTGGTATCACTTAGATATGAGCAGGGTCAAATGACTTTATGACCAAAGAGGGGAGTGTTTCTCTACTAATGTGTAAAATGAAAAGAGTTTAAGTGTAAGTAAAGAGTGGGGGGGGGACGGGACCCATTTCATAGAAATGTTACCTAGAAAACAAATCTTTAAATCTGGACAACTTCTGGGAAACCTCAGGTCCACATTGAAGATGGCACCCAACCTTTGGCAGTTGGGAGGGTGGTGGTCATGTCCACCACGACATACAAGTTTTGATTTGACAGATGAATATGAAATAGTGGGAGCGCAATCAGTCTTGGCAGATGAGATGAGGTACCAAGCAAGAGGGAAGGTGTCAGTGGACAGCTATTAACAGCTTGTACTATGAATTGAACATGAAAGTAAGAAGAATAGTTTCTGTGCTGTGCCTTGTTTTAAATCAGGTAAAATCACAAATTTATAAGATGTAGTTAAAGCAGTGCATCTGGGGTATTATGGGGCCATTATACAACTTCTGTTTCCAGCTTCACTTTGCAGAACTGCAACAGTTAATTTCCTAAAAATGTAGAACATAACTCCAACTTGTAGTCAATTTATTTTATGTCTCTGTTTAGAAACACAAAGCATAAGCATTAATGTCAAAAGGCATTACTACTGTAAGTTACTTAATAGTAGAATTTGGGTAACTCTCACAGAGTTTGCACGTGTTAAGTCAGATTCTTGTGAGGACCATGTTCGTACCCTCTGGCTTTAGGAATCTGGACTCGTCTTTAGTTATGAAGAGTGGTGGGAACTTCTTGAGACTGGCTCAGACTACATAATGTGTAAAGGGAGTCTGCAGCAGCTGGAGTCCAAATTTAAACATCTCTGCTGAGAAGCTGATGTTGGATCCAGTGAGATTAACTGAGGCCTAGGTTATTTATTGCTTGTTTTTGTATCCATCTTCAAACTATTCAGTTCTGGTTGGCAAAAATTACTCAGAGTTACTCAGAGTGCAGACAGAAGTCAGCGGAGCTATGCTTTGGATATATGAACAATGCTGTTAAATACTTTTAAAATGAGACCCTAAGGATCTCAAATCAAGCATCCAGTAGCCACATCATTCTTGGCCTATGTTTTCATTTCCTGTCCATAGGATGGGTTTCACATTGTCACCCCCTCTCAAGAGTGTTGGGAAAATAACGTAATATTGTGAAAAGTTCTACTGAAAAGCATTTGGGATGATTAAAATTCTACTTGCAACAGCTGAATAGTATGCAGAAAGCAAGGTTTGGGTCCATGCATTGAGCAAGTGAAGTGAAACAAAAATATTAAATGGTGCTCATTAAGTGAATACAATTCATGCTGTCCACTAAGTGCAACAGAGCAGTCAGAGGAGAAAGGAAATCATGCAACTGTAGTGTGTGCCTGTGTGAGGCATATGCACAAGGATGTGTGCAGGTGACAGCTGAGGTTTCTAGAACTAGGATGTTGTATGTATTTTATAATTTGACTGATACTTCACTTTGCACTTATTTCAAGGGTGATGTTGTATATAATGGTATACAAAGTATTTTAAGTTGTTGAAAAAAGCCACAAGAAAAAAATGATGCATGTCAGCAGGCATAATTAGATTCATCACATGAACTGCTGCTGATCCCTCTGACCAAATCCCACTCTATCTTCCTACCCTTGACAAAGTCCTGCTTTTATTCCCTTTGCATTTAAACAAGACAAGCTCCTCTAGCCCTTCTTTCCTCTCAGATAAGCTGAAGGGAGGAGTATACTGGTGCCTTGCTGATAGTTGAGGGACTTTGGCCAGGCATCACCTCTATAGGTGAATGGCTGCATACGCAGGAAGACTTTGCTGGATGGCAACATGGTCAGGCTGGATGCTGTTTTATTGAAATTGATGGTTCTCTATTCAGCACATGTGTGCTTTAATTCAGAGTAAATCTGTCCAAATGAAGATGGAAGGAAAAGGGCATGTCCTTGTAACAAAGGTCATAGATGTTTTTATATTTTTGTATTTGAAGAAAGTATCTTTCTAAGATGAGAGGGAAAAGATAACTTAAGTACACACACACTTAACTTTTTGCAGCTCTCTGAGCTTTGTTGGATGAAATGAAGGCAGACGTTCACCAATACATACATCAATACATTGCCGTGGTTATGATTTTTAGTAATGCTGTTAGCACGAGCCCTCATAGTATTCCCATGGCTCTGTTATACACTAAGCACTTCGCATAGCTGGGTTTTTTTAATCATGATTTTACTACTAAACTGCTTTGCAAGTCGACTTGTATTTGGTTATCCCCACTATGCCATAAGAACCAGACCAACAGCTCACTGTTGGTCTTGCTCTACAGACATGTCATTTTTTGCTTTCCCATTTCATATGGGACTCTCCGTTGTGCTAAGGGAGTGGCATAGCAGTTATCTGCATCAAACAGTAAGCATTATCAAGAATGTAACCTATGTCAGGAACACTGAGCATAACCAGATGCATTTAGCCAGCAATTGGTTGCCAAAGATCTTTGGCGGCCAGGGAAACAAACCATGTTTACTTTTGAAAGTGAGTGTTAGCAGTATTGTAATGCTTAAACATGTTCAAGACAAAATTCATTTGGTTTTACAGAAAAACTCCATTTAAAGCCTTTAAGTATGTGCTTTTTTTTCCTAAGGGAAGCTTCTAGGCTTTCACATTCAGCTTCATAAAGGCTTATTAATTCTTAAACACTTTCCAAGGTAAGAGGACTGCATGCTACATTTGTAAGAAATAAAGATCGCTGTCATTAAGGCATTGGAGCTCAGTCTAAAATACAGTGCTGTGCTTTAAACTGGTACGTAGCGTTGACTCTCAAGAAAACAACTGTTAGGCTAGATAACTGATTCTCTTTCTCAGGAAAAACCACCTGTTTCTCCAATATTGTTGGACTGGATACACATATTACAACCTTTTATAACAATTCTGTATGGTTGATTTTTTTTTTTTGTTTCGGTAAACAAAAATGTCAAAGCTCTGCATCTCTCTTTGGAGAGAATTATGTTTCTGTTGTGTTAAAATTGGTGAAGACACAATTTCACTCTGCTAAGCAGCCTAGAATGGTCACTGGGCAATAATTTCTTTCTCCTGTGGTAAACTGCAACTATTAGTATTTCATATGATTCTTCAGCCAGCAAATCCACCTTGAAAATCAGAACCGCAGGGATCTGTACTCTGGTGTTTGGAAGGTCAAGGTCTGCTGTAGAATGTCTAGCTCTTATTTCTCTTCAGTCTCTCTCACAAGTCTGCACTTGTGGTACAGTTTCAAACATCATCTTTTGGTATTGCAACACTCCTGTGAGAGAGATCTTTAATTGCTTAGAGATGAGGTGCTGAGACTCAGATATTAAGCAAGTTACTATCTTTACCCATCAAGTTCTTACTGCTGCTGGTGCATATGCATGCACGTGTGTGTGATAGCAACACATTCATGGAGCAGGAAGCCTCAGAATGGAGCTGCAGGAACGGCAACCAGCAAAACTGGTTAATTCAGACCCATTTCCCATTGGCCTTGACCCATAGAACGCTGAAGGGAAGGATTGCTGCAGCGCTCTGAACTCAGGTCTTTGGAGCACACGGTCTGTAGTGTAAGCAGGGATACCCATCTGCACTGGTGATACTGCCTTCTTGGCAGACACTTTTTAGTAATGATACCTGAACCAACTCTTACTGTTGCTGACCAGCATTCTGTCATGCTCCTTATCTTTCACCTTCCAAGGCATGTAATGTTTGTTTTCTAACTTCTCCAATGGATCCATTCCAGTTTGGTTGTGGCTTAGCAAAGGGTACGTGAGTTTGGATTATGGATCCTGAGCAAAGACGTGAGTAATTTAACTTAAATTCTGTCACTAGCCTCTGGAAAAGAGGGACATATAGAATCATTTAAGTTGGGAAGGACCTTTAAGGTCAAGTTCAACTGTTAACCTAACACTGTGAAGCCCACCACTAAACCATGTCCCTAAAAATGTACATACCAAGTTGTCAGTGAGTTCTTATTAGAATAAAAGCAAGCCATTCCCACTAGAATATTTGTGTTTTAATTTGTTTGTGTAATAAAGATGAGGCCTACGTGACAAAATTGTTTCCATGACTGATAAGCAGGATAAGTTAATAAGCAGTGTTAACCATTTCTCTTACAGGTATGCTGGAATTCTCCTGGGGATCACAAATTCTTTTGCTACTATCCCAGGAATGGTGGGGCCAGTTATTGCCAAGAACCTCACTCACAATGTAAGTCTGCTTACTATTTTTTCAGTTGTTATGTTTTTATCTTCATTGAATGAAAGTTCTGTTGTCTTAAGTCTGCAGCCATTAAATGAAATCTGGGTTATACATGTAAGTTGTACTGTTCCGTTGCTGTGAATGACTTAATTCCTTGCCTTTGTTCTTCTGATTCTGATCAGGTAAAAGATACCTCATTACTTAAAGGTAAAATCCAAGACCTATGTAGGACTTAAAAATATTAATGACTCATCCCTTATATTCTGTAGGAATAAAATTAAAGTTTTTTTCACAGTAAAACTCTGTAAAAATGCCAACTAGGTAAGACAGTTGTGGTATTGTTTCAGCAAATTAAGACAAGTTCTTACTTGCTTTTTTTTAAATCAAGCTGTCACACGTGTTGAGTTGTAAGGTCAACATTTGTCAGATGAATGAGAAGCTAGATTCAAATGTGTGGGTTTTATAATGCATCCCTTTGTCCTAATCCTGTAATGTGCGTACATTCTAAGATGTGTTAGTTTCACAAGACACCTAACTTTAACAGTGTTAGATTTTACTTCCAAGATGGTTTAGTTAAAGGCTGGGGCAGAAAAAGGGAGCAGAGTTGTTTGATTGATTTATTTTTTTGTTAAATCAACTGTATGTCTTATTCTAAAATCCTTTAAGAAAGGAAGATGGGAGGAATAAGTTTATTGATACAATTAAAATTTTGGAGTTGGTGATCATTCCAGTGATTTCCTTAAAAATAATATTAAAATGTTCATTTATACATGAGTTCAAACATTAATTCTTCCAGCCATCTTAACAAGTGGGATTTTTTTCTTGTTTGGGTTTTTTTTCCCCACACTAATGCAATGTCCTGGTATTAATCTTGTTTTGTAGTAAGATTGTTTACGGGTTTGTTACAACAGTCACCTGGAACTAAAAAAAAAATAATAAAAAAAAATGTTTAAGACTTCTACAGATATTAATTCTTTACTTAAAAAGAAAAGAAACCCCAAAACCAAACAAGCCACAGCTCTTTGCTACCCATGTCTTAAGGCCTTTGTTAAACACCAGAGTGTAGAGGATTCCTCTTGAAATCTGAGTAAAGATAGCTACCTTGTTTGGGCTAAAAACCTTATGATTCTGGCCTATCCACCCAGTAGTCGTTAAAAACAGCAAACTATATAGTGTAGAGCACTTCTGCTACTGGGTCACCTGACTTGAAAGCAAGGTAGTGTTTCCCCTTACAATAAGATTCTCTGAGTTTGTGTAGCATTTGTGCAAATGTGAATTTTGATGTGAAGGTTCTGCATCTCAGATGATAAACTGATCCAGATAATCCTGTCAGAGCTGTGTTAGACGATCTGTGTAAACTGTATTATTAAACTGAGGTTGACTATACTGATGATTTGATCTGTTAAGTTTATAATGCTTTTATGTTGCTATGAAATCATACTGAATAGAATTTACATTTAAATAGGCAAGGCATGTAGCATTGGTTTTAAAATTAGTTTTTCTTGAGTGTGGAGCTGCACATTGACTGCATTTTTTTTTCTTTTTCCTTCCCCCCCCACCCCCCAACAGAATACTGTGGAAGAATGGCAGACGGTTTTCTATATTGCTGCTTCTATTAATCTGTTTGGAGCAATTTTCTTTACATTATTTGCAAGTGGAGAAGTTCAGGACTGGGCAGTCAGTGGATATCACTTGCCTAGAAATTGAAGGAGATGTTGAAATACCAAAGCTGTGCTGAATCCCAATGCGCTAGAATTACGTGACCGGAAAAGTGCCTTCCCGACTGATGCCTAGGAGTCTTCAGAGCTTCTCAGTTAAACTATTTTATCTGTATATCTTTGGTACTGAAAATCATTTGACAGCCTATGTGTGCTATTTCCTAACAAGAAACTACTTGAATTAAACATAATAGTTTCATGCTAAGACTTGATATCAAATATATGATCAGAGACAACTTTTTAAATTGGTGTGCTAGGTTCCAATTCTTTCCAGTTTTTAATTAATATTTTCGGAATTAATGTGTAGGCAGATGTTTGATACTGAAATGAGAGGAAAAAGCAAAGTGATTATGTAGCACTGTAAGGAGGAATAGCATGCAAAGGATTGTACCCAAAAAATGTTTTGATTTCCGTGATGAGATAGGGTTTTTGCTGTTCAAAAGTCTAGAAGAGCTCTAGTTTTCTACAGTCTTTTATAACGCTTTTATTTTGTCAGTGTTTTAATTGATGTCGAAGAAATGCAAACATAATTTTAATCTATTTTACACACAAGTTTTTGATACATATACATTCCCTGTTTCATGAATACAGCTTCACAATTGATACAGAGTGATGAGGAAGTAAAAGGTACTGTTACGACTGACAGAATAACCCATGTGTTACTGCTCTCTGAGGTGCAGGTTTTTTAAATAGGCCTTATTTTTATTCATCTGTGCAAAGCAGAAGCGGTGCAACTCTGTGGTTTAAATCTAGGCAGCGTGCAAGAGTGAACTAGAAATAGAATATCTGCATGCTTACTTTAAAATAACTTTCCGTTTGGTAGTTCATTTTTTCTCTCTTTAAATCAATGCAGTGGAATTATTTCCTCTTGCATGTAGATATATTTGTCAGCTTGTCAAGGTAAATGCCATAAAATAAGGCCAGTGTAGGGAATAATGATGAAAATCAGTACTCTTCTCCAACAGCCTTATTTGTTAGATAAAAGTAGAGTAAAAAAGAACTAGTGCAATAACCTGATGCTATTAGTTTCCTGTCAACGTAGAATTTCACACTCAAGAGCATCCTTTGCACAACATGCAGTTAAATGCCACATGGTAGCATTAAATGAAGTCTGTGAAAGCGGCGGCCTTGTTAAGAACAAATGACTGAATGATCTTGTAGCCACAAAGCAAAAAAAAAATCCTGTGCCAAAGATTCCTGGGTTGGAGCAATTAGAAAAGAAGAAAAATCACTGGGCTCTGGGTTTTTCATTTACCACCAATCCAAAAGAAAAGCCCAGTACTAAAGTTGCTCCAGTGGAGCCCTACCTGCTTTCATTTCTAGGAAATGGCATCTGCCTGTTCTTTTTATCTTTAAGGGCCAGTTTGTTTTGACCTTCCTTGAAGTGTCATGTTCTCTGATGGTGGAACTGTGTTTAAATCTGAGTTTGTGTCTGCAGCAGCATTTCCACAATAAACAGTGTGAATTTCAGATTAAATTAGTAGTTGTTCAGTGGGAGTATGTTAAAGCTATATTGTGTCTTCAGTGTTTCCACAATAAATGGAATGAATAGTTACATGTGCATCTGTTGTTGAAAATTACTATCTCCCTGAAGTTAGAACACCGTTCTCAAAGTATGCTGAACAAGATTGGTGACTGTATTAAGGGATGTTTGTTATTTTCCTGAAAAATCACCTGCTTCAGAAGTTTCCTGTCTAGTTTTACAGGTGAGTACTGTCTTCCACCTGACACTGTATTAAAAGGAATAATTTTGCTTTGTGTTTATAGAAATGTGTACTCTTTCAGGAGCCTTATTTAAAAAGGCGGGGGAAAAGTTTAAAAAAAATGTTTCTTAATATAGATTAATTTATGCCTTTGCTTTTCTAGAGATCATAAGCAGGGCAACATACAGACAGGGTTGCAGTTTCTCTTCTTCTGAAGTTAGAAGCTCCAGCTTCCCATGCTTTTAGTATTTTTCCTTGAAAACAATTCAGTTCAGAATAACAAAATTTAAAAATACATACTTAAGGGAGTAGATGCAGTAAAAGTGAATGTAGACATTCTCTGTATCGCTGAAATGAGCCTGAACTGGATTCCCTTAAAACTCAATCCATTTTAGGCATACCAGCAACTGAGCAGTCCAGAAACTTTTTACTAGCATACTAGATCTTATTTTCTCCTCGTCTAATGCACCATTAATACTTACTTTGTATACTGTGTAACTTTTAAGTGATCTTGAAGGAGGGAAAAAATGCTATAAATCCTTATATTATTTCTAGACAACGAGCTCCAATTAATTTAGTAGTACATAACTATTTCCAATTTTACTTTTAAAAGTATCAAAACCAGCATGGGATTCTTGCTCTTGATTCAGTGAGGCTCTTCACACATAAGAAACAAGAAAATCCTGAAAACCACTTAAATTACCTTTCTGCATCATGCTCAGAAAGAGGAAAATCTGTACGAAAAAGCTGTCCAAGTATTTTGTGCTAATCATGATACTGTTTCTATTGCATTGCCATGTTCCTGTTTGCACAGTGTTCTCAGTCAGTTTCATCTGTCCAAAAACATTTCTCATATTCTGTATTTTCAGAAGTAACAAAGGGTTTGAGTACTTGTCTTGGTTTACCTGTGTGGCACAGGATCTTGACAAAAATTGGGTAGGTTTTTTGTGGTGGCTGTTTTCCTGAAACAATCCTTTGATTGTTACTTTTTGCTGCATTTCCTTAACAGGTATACCAGAGCAACAAGTTGTGCTCTCCATTCCATCCAGAACCCTGTGATTAGGATGTCCACCTGGAACGAGGGAAGTCAGTTCAAAACCAGATTTCACCCATTTTGGAGCACAAGTTGAACTACTGGTTTGGGAACTTGTCTTAGTGTTGCCAGGTATTTTTAAGCACATTCTCCTCAATGTCTCCATCTGACACAATTCTGCTTAAATATATTTTTGGAAAATTTAGTGCAAAGTTTTACCAACATTAGTAAGAGATGGAATAACTCTTCACAGAATATCCTAGAGCACGTGACATGGGTATTGACCTGAGATCTGAACCATGGTATTTTACAGCCTGGAAAAGTGTCTTCATCATGCTTTTCAAAAGAGGAAAGGCCACAAAGTAATGGGTGTTTTCAATTCACTATTTCTTTGTTCCAAGGGTACAAACTGTCAGTCATGCAGGTTAAAGAAGTCTGAAGTATTTGACAGCCAAAAACATGAGTTATGTAGACTTTCTTAATGCTAAACTAGTGAAGATTTATATAGCCATATACAGGCACCTGTGCATGGTGCTTCCCTATCTGTATGTTCCTCTGTACTGTATTTGCTACGTGAAAGGATCATCTTAGTTCACGTCCCATAAGTTGAATTGTTCCTGTGATGTATCTTTTTTTCCTGGCTTCTCCTCTCAATCATTTATTTACTTAGTTGCCAATTTCTTCTCTTCTACTTTCTGGGAATGTTTGATTCTATGATAAATGAACTAACCTTTGAGTTTAACAGGTCTTATGTTTTTAGCATTTGCCAGGAAGGAAAGCTATGAGTGAGGAAGCCTATACATTACGAGGATAAGTGAGGCAACGTTTGTACGGAAAGGTGGTGTCTTCTGTTAGATGACTTAGAGCATCTGAGAAAGACAGACATGCTTTAAAATTTCAGGCCTCTTCTTTTATGTTATGAGCTCAACCATCACAACTAAAACACTGCTAATTGTGCTTTGTAGGCTGTTACAGTGAGTAGCATCCTGAGAGGGTCCCCAAGTTCTCCTGTGTACCTGTATCTCAAAAAGCCGAATATCTACTTTTGAATCACATGATTTAAGAGCAATCAAATCAAAGAAAGTAAATTGAAATGATTCTCACTCAACCACTTCTTGGCTGGCCAAATCCTTTTCGGAGACCTGTCAGTAAATATACTGTCTATTAGTACAAGGGCACTGGACTGTGTTGTTATACTGAAGAAGGTATGTCTGACTTGAAGCAAAGGAAAGGATATAATTTGCCATGAATGATCTGGTATTAACGTATTTTGCTGTTATTGTGCCCACTGGGACACCATCACACGCCATTAGCAGTAGTGTATTTACCAACATTGAAGTAGGTAATACTGAAAATATGCAGAAGATTGTGGGGTAAGTACTTAAAGTTAAGAAGTTGATTAGCTTTATGTAGGTCTCTACTATAAAGTAATATAATAAGCCATTTTTTAAAAATGCATTTATTTACCAAATCAGACCATGCTAGAGTCAACTTAAAGCTTTCGTGATTTGCCTCCTTTATGCTTCACTCATAGAACAGTTATTAATATTGCTATAATTCTATATCTAATGGACTATGTGTTTATAATTCTGAGAAATACCTTAAGAAAGGTTTCATTTATTTACAGTTTGTGATGGTGCATATAGTCTATTGCAGAACTAATTCTTGCCATGTTTAATGTGAGAGTAAAACAATGAGTTTATTTGAATTTTTTGGCCTCCACCCAGCAGAGTTGCCTGTAGCCCCAGTAATTGTTTTATATCAGGGTGTTAGTTATTAACATTTTTTAAGATTCAAATTGCCAGAAAAAGAGCTGCAAGAAGACACCAGCAGTTATTTAAATCCCAGTTGTGTAACAAATGGGGCGGGGGTTTGTTACACAAAGGCATGCCAGAGGATAAAAGCCTGCTACCTTGAGTAGAAACTGGAGATACTCCCAATTAAATCACCATCGCAACCTTTCTACTTCCCTTCCTTCGTAAAGCTGCCATAATTGTTGTTGATCGTATGTTTTGGACTAAAACTGCATCTACGTGATTCAAATGCTTGACACAGAAATCAGTTATTGTGTGTAAAACCATTGATCTGACTTGATGCAACACCTGGTAATTTCTAAGAAGCTCCAACACCCATCTGACTAATTCTCAGGAGAGTCATAACTCAATACAGTGAAAAAGGCATTTCTTTGAGAAAAGGGTTTTTTTCTACATGAAATTTTAACTGTTTGACCTTATCACTTAAGCAGTGCTGTTCTAAAATAGTTGCACATGTTATTTTAGAGAAGTACTTTTCCTTATCCTCCTGTAAGCTCCAAAAATGCTGAATTGATTTTTGCTTCTCAGTAGCATACTTAATAAGATTACACATTGGCAGAATTCGGGATTGGATCAGACTCAAAACATGAAAACTCAGGTTGTGGAGCAATTAAAAAGAAGGTTGAGGTACTGATGTGCATTTTCAAATGAATGCAGATTAACTTCAGAATAATGGTAACTTTGCTCTTATTGCAACACAACCTGTATGAGGTTGCAACACACTTTGAGAGAGGGTGCCTGGGAGTTGCCCAAGGCATAGCAATGGAAAGAAAGTGTGGCTTATGAAGCCAAAATTCTGTTTGCCTTCCCCTCTCTTTAAAGGATAGCTGTTTGCTATAGAGTAGACCTGAATGAAGAGTGTTAATAGCCTTTCATAAAGTGTTCTTGGGAGGAAGTTTCATGAAAGGAATTTCTTAAAATCCTTTGTATACAGAAGTTTCCATATGGCTGCTTCAGAACAGGAAATTAATATATTAATTTTTCTGGTCTTTTCCTAAATTAAATTGCAGTGTAGACATTTAATAAACTTAGCTCAGTTAGACTTGGATATTGTCAAGTTTTCTGATGGAAAACACGATTCTGTTGATGTTTCTCTGAATATCCCATATGCTGAAGCATTCTAGCAGTAAATGAGTGACCTTCTATTTCTGAATTGTCTTATTAGCTGAGAAGACTTAATAGATGAGGACCCAGAGGGTTTGTTTGGTTTTGATTTGTGAGAGGTGGGGTGATGGTGAAAAGAAAAACAAAACCAACAAACAACCCACAAACAAAAAAACCAACAACCATCTTTTTCCCTACTCCTTTATCCCTGACCATCTGAGCTTCATGGAAAGCAAGAAGCAACAAGTGCCTTCTGTATGTACAAGTTTAAACAGTCTCTGCTGAAGGGGAAAATAAGAGTATTCCGTGTATTCATTAAGAGGAAATTAAGCAACAGCTGATAACTTGTAAGCAATTTAGGGATTCAAAAACTGCACGTAGCTTTTTGTGACAATATAAAGAGAGTCATTGCTGTGGCCATCTTTAAAAGGAAACTGAAATGGGGTATATATTGACGCTCAGTTCAAGACTGACATTGCCTGTCAATGTTTGAGTCATTTGGACTGCGTAATTTACTTTTAACTTTTGGTCAGCTTTGATGTGGTCAGGCAGTTAGACTAGATAATTGCTGTAGGTCCCTTCCAACTGGAATACTGTATTCTAAGACCTAAATCTGCCAGTCCCGTTGAGCAGTAAGTAGCTTTAATGCTATTATTTAAGTAAAAAACACTTCAACTGCCTTTTGTGTGAAGGAAGGGCTAGGGAGGGAGGTGGGGAAGAAAAAAGAAAGGAGGGCTTTTCCTTTAATAACAAAAAAATGTTTGTCTTCTGAATGAATGATCTTAAAATTAAACTGTATGAACGTACAAAACATCAGTAAGTGAAATTTGGTTTAGACTTGACTGATGATGCTTTCAAATTTGCATGCTATGTGTGGTCAGTGCATCTTGCACGGTGGTTTTGTTCAGCTGGGGAAGTACATAACAACGTTAAGGGGAGGGGAGGGTGGGTTTTGCTGTCCAGTAGAAAGAAGGTGATAATGTGTTGCTCTGCTCAGATAGGATGGAAAATAGCATTTATAGAGGAATTAATTATTTACCATGGTCTGATTTGCCATCAAGTCTCTGTCATTCCCTTCGTCATAACTGGCATTCATTTTGCAGAGTCAAGCACTGCTCCTGCAGTTAGCAGGTCTGATTAAAGGTCTGAGACTGAAAGTGAAGGAGTTTTAAAATAGCCATAACTGGATAACTCGTTCATCTGTAAGTTGAACTATAAAGTCATTTGGAATGGCTATGGAAAGGCTTAATTTCTTGTCTGGAGTGTTGTTTAGTTAGTGCCGTCTTTGTCTTTTTTTCTTTTGGATTTATGCATATTTTGGAATCTGCTTCCAATGCAGTTACTTACGTTGATATTTTCTGCTATAAAATAGCTTCTGCTTAAGCTTAACAGCCCTCATGTAGAGAGATTGAGAAATCAAGATATTTGAGTTTTTAATACATAGCTAGTAGAATTGCTAAGCATCTCTGAATGGTTTTGAAAGTAGAGAAAACCGGCAAATACAAAATGTACATAGCAATAGAGGAGGATCACACTGTGGAAGAATATTCACACAGGGATAGCAGTGTTAATGTAACATCTCTCTGTAGAGTCATGTTGATGCCAGTGGTACTTTAGGCAGCTATTTAGAGTTAAGCATCTGCTAAAACATTTCACTGTAGTATGACCTAAAGTCAAATCTGCAAAGGAGATGGCATGTGGCAAGGCTGTGTTATCATGCATAACTGGTAAAGTGCGTGTTGCCAGCAACAGAACCCACAGTTCTGTCACAGGCCTAAACTCTCCCTCCCGTGGGAGAAGTGGGCTTGAACTCCTGCTGCCTGAGGGTGGAAAGAAGCCTTCTTCCCCCTTCTGTCACAGATGGGGGTGGGTGGAATTAAATAATCAGCACTTGCTCCCTGTTTTAAGAGAAAATGAGTGACTTTCTTTTTTTGGTGAACAGCCCACCTTGTCAGTCCTCTCTTTCTCAAGAGCTGAGAACACAGCCTGCATGATGTCTGTGGAGCTACGAAAGGTTTAGAATGAAAACAGGTACCAAGCAGATGTTATGTCAAAGATTGGTGTAGCTGCCTGTGTGCAGCCAGGACCTGTAATGTCAGTGGACACAGGTGGGCAGAACCTTCTCTAGAGATGGGCAGCAGCTGAGGCTTTGACTACCCCAGTCAAAGTGTGTGCAAAATATGTTCACTCAAGCTTAGATGTAATAGGTATCTCTTACTTTGCATGCATTGCTATATTCTTTGGCTTCAAATTATCCCTTCTTACTGAAACAGGCTGTGAAAAGCAATCCACAGCAGTCTTCAGCAATCAAAGAAACACACTGAAATCACAAGCCACAGAAGCTGCAGTTCCTCCCCACAGCTATCCTCTTAACGGGGTGCTAACTTCAAAGGTTACTTTTGACCATTGAAATACCAACTGTATTAACAAGCGGTCAAAATGCAAGCAGCCAGTTTGAATTGCTGGAATTGAATTATAAGCAGCTGGCTTCACTTCTAACTGAGGATCCAATGGTAAAAAGAAAAAAAAAAAAAAGCAACAGACCAAAACAAAATTCCAAACTAAATCCATCTGTCTGCTTCTACTCAATGAAAGTTAAATAGTAAGTGTCGCTTTGAAGCCCAGATGAGAGTTTCACTGTTCAGAGAACGTGCTGCCTGTACAAACATACTTTTACCAAGGCAGATGCCTTCCTACAGGAGGAAAAAATAAATCTCTCTACAGGTTTTCTCTTCCTCTGTGTCTGTTTCAAGCCTTCTGAATCACAAAATGTGATGCAATATCACAACCACATGCACAGATGGGTGGTTAATGTGCAGCTCCTGTTGTTCCGAGGAGGTTTGCTGTTTGACTCGTGTCTTTTCAGCTGAGTCATGAAGTATAACTATGCGGCTGTGCATTTCTTTGTGTCAGTGCGCCAGGCAAGGAGGCTGCTGCTCAGAGCAGCTCTCTCTGGCAGCGAGGGAACACAAAAGCGGGGATTTAGAGTGTGTAGCGGAGCAGTGCTGAGCTGGTGCATGCTTCTGCAACAATGGAGAGCCACGGCGGGCTCTGCCCCAGCACGGCTGTCCCCAGCCAGCACCCCCTCCTACCAGCTACCCGGTGGGCAGTTGACACATGTATAAGAAGGCACAGAGGACAATATAGAATAAGGCACTGTAAGAATTCAAGGCAGTTGGATGGAAATAATTTCTCCTGAAGTGCTGATCCTTCAAAATCTCAAGATCAGCAAGTCAATTAGCTCAGTCAATAAAGATCATTTACTTTCACCTTTTGCATAGTGCCTTTACTGCATGTGGGGTTTGATCCAAAAACTACATGTCAAGAAACATACCAAACCTTTCCAAGCAGGCTGCAGTCATGCCCCAAAGTATCCTTGGAGGTCCCTGCACCCCCACACGCACTTTGTTTGAAATCACGGCCTCTGGCTGTAATTGTGTCCTGGAGCCTTTGCTTTAAATGAAAATGGCTTCACGTTGAACCCTAACCTTTATTAGCATCCTCAAAAGGAAGGAGCCCCTGTGGTAGTTCTGCTTCTGTAGAGCTTTGAGTAGACCTACTTGACTCCTTCAGAGAGAAAAGTGACCTTAGGTAGGTAGGAGAAATGCATTGGTTAGCAATGTATTAATGATATGGTAATGAAGCATGAATAGCTAGTCTTTACATGTCCAGTGTTTTCCATCTGAGTGACTTCAAATGCTTCCCAAATATCTTGGCATTATAGTGCCTTAGTGCCTTTCTTCTGTAGCTGATACAGTGTTAGGGACAGCTACTTGGAAGAGAGGGGGGGGAGGCAGTTGGAGAGTGGGAACCAGTACAGTGAAAGACTTGCTGCTCCTCAAAGCCTCTGTACTGTGCAAACAAGGATGTGCAGCCCCGAAGCTTTAAAAAAATCAGCAATTGGATGGTGACTGTTAGATTAGCAGGTTTGTGTGGTTTCAGTCCTAGATAGCTGGGGTGTAGAGGTGAATGGTTTTCTCTTTATTTTTCTTTGTCAGACTCAAAGTACAGTTGGTTCCAGTGTAGAAGGTTCTCACATCTAGAAGACAGGTAGCACAGGAGGGGAACCAAAAGCTAAACACTGGCTAATTTTTATGAAGGCACAAACGAGGGGTCAGAGGAGCAGGAGGCTCTGGCACAGCAACGAGCAGCATCACTGGGACGGGATGCCAGCTGTGGGGGAATGCTTCCTCCAGCAAAGGCAGCTGGCCAGTGCAGTCTCCATTGTCTGCATGAAATCAGCTTCGTGGTTTATATGTCAACTGAGTTAGAAATGACAGATTTTTAAGGATGTAACTGTGATGCAAGTCTAGTTTTTCCGTTAAGTGACAAACTGGCAACGGTGTAACTAATTTACAGCATATTGTAATTCTGCTTAGTATATGGGAAAAAGAAAATAGTACCCAAATGCTTTTTATTTTTTTAATAGAATGTGAGTCAATCACGTGGCTCTTCCTAATAACTGCATCTTTTATTTAACATCCACACGTTGCAGCTATTCACTTTTAAAACAAAATTCAACGAAGTATAAAATATGGGAAAAGGCAGGTATAGGTACACTGCCTTAAACTGTCTTGCTTAAGAAAGAGAAGGGAATTAAAAGAAGTTTGTGTATTGTGTACTGCAAGTGGTATTGCTCATGGTAATTCCTAGAGCGGGAGAGTTGTCTATAGAGAGTTTCAGTAAGTTTATGACTTCTAGAGCCAAGTGATGAATTTATTCCGGTTAATTTTTATTTCTGGTGACCAAGCCTTCTACCATTTTATTCTGCCAAGTTATGGAGGTGAAAAGCTTAAAATGACTGCACCTGTGACTAGTTTTACATTTATATCTACATAGCATTTCACTTTCACTGCTAACAGTGACTTTATGGTAGGCAGGGCTGTACTCCCTGCTCTCACTTTCCCTTGTCTGATTGAAAAGGGCTCAGGACTTTGTGTATGTGTTAACTCTTTTTTTAAAATCTGTATTTATTTATTCAACTCTGCAGTTTACGTTACATCCTCTACAAATGTAGCACTGCAGTATAAACTATATATGCCTCTAACTGGAAAAAATGTGGTTACACTGATAAGGTTTTGCTTGCAGCTGCGATCATATGAGACCTGCTTTATAATTCATCCACTGGGAATCTTGTGTCTATTTTGGAATCTCTGACATGTGCCTTTTAGAAAGAAGGTAACTGAGAACTGTATACTGGCATTCTCAAGTACAGTGATGACAGACCTTATTTATTTATTTATTATTTTAAACCTTGTGGGTCCTTTTGGACTGAGACTTGCCTAGCGTGTCATAAGAGACAGGATTATAAATCGTGCTTAATCACTGTGGTTTACCTTAATAACAGTTGAAAACCAGTTCTACTGCTGCTTGGATGGTAGCAGGAGTGATTTTTGTTCTGTTGAGAGTAGCTGGGCAGAACCACCTCAAACCACCCTATGCTTATGTTAAGGTAAGATGAGGGTGTTATGCTGTATGTTACACTGGGTATTTCTGCTAATCTACTTAATGAAAAACAGATTTGGGCTTTTTCACAGAGGTTTGTGGTTTCTCTTTTCTCTTTGACTTTGAATTAATCTGTACTTTCTGCATTTAAGAGTACCCTGGTGTCATTCACAAATGGGTAACTTTTGGGAGATGCCTATATATCCTATGGATAGCAGGGGAGGCCCTCTGGTAAATTTGATATAAGCGTTGGCTGTGTTCCAGGCACGGTCTGTGTTCCTTTTCTCTGAGCCTAGTCAGAGCGAAGTACATGAGACACCACTGCTGCCATTCCGGGAGACATCAAAGATGCTTCAACAACAGTTTGGAAACTTTGCTGGTTTGTCTGAAATCATAATTTCAAAGCCGTCGCATGGGTTATTGTTAGAGTTGTGTTTTCATACTGCATTTTAAACAAGCTCTGTGGTAGTTGGTCTTGTAATCCTAAAAAGTCACTATTCTGTCTCTTTTGCAGTGGTATTTTTTTATTTATTTTTTCCCCCTTAGGTAGTGCTTTAGGCAGTCACTGGATATCAGAATACGTTATGTCTGGAAGAGAGAAAATGTGGAAGGACAGAATGGTTTGTAAAATTGAAATGGAAAGCATATTTGGTTGATATGTTCTTAAAAAGCAACAAGAATATAAGTGATAGAGTATTGTCAGCTACTGCTTAAAGGTTATGTATATTAGCTTAACCAATCTGAAATGCCGAAAACCTGGTTGGGCTTCTCTAAGATGCAGCATTAGAACATGGTGGTGGATACATTTTTTCTTTTTCTTTTTTTTTTTTTAAACGCCTAAGCAAAATTCAATGAAACTTAAACTCTGGATTTATTTGGGCACTTTTGTTGTATATTCAACGTATGAAAGGAATTATTTGAGTAGAAAGTGAACAATACATGATCAGATGTAATTGCTGCATATTGCCATTAATAGATCACTGGGTGCACATGGGTATTGTCTGTTGTTGCTTGTAGGCTTTGAGATGGTACCCTTTAAGTCCCAGCCTCTGTTAGCAGGCATTGGACATGTGTATAGCAAGAAAAGGAAAACTCCGAACAGCAACAGAAAAAAAAAACCAACACACAATTCCTGGTTCAGAGTTTAGAATTAAGAGACTATAGAGGTTGTCACAAGGTCAGGGTCACACTAAGATGACCAAGGTGATCTGAGCTTTCCTAGTCATGCACAGAGTGAAAAGTTTATAATATTGTTGTAAAGTTAATATAATATCGTTGTAAACTTGTGAAGTTGTAAAATTCTAATTCTTATTTTGTGTGTATTACCGTTGACTTCTCTGCTGAATCATGAATACTTATTAGCAGCAGAGAAATAGAGTTGCCATGGAAAAAGACTCAGAAGCTTTTTTGGAAGAGGTGAGTGTATTTTCACAAGGTTTAAGTATGAAATGCAGGTCTGGGCTTCTTAAATATGTGTATAGTATGTGACAGCCTAGATCATCCTTGGTGGTTGTGATCACCACATAGCTTAGTCAAGAGAATAAGTGAGTGCAATTTCACTTCGTAGCTATCTGATGTAACCGAGCCTTGCTGCCTAAATGATATGTCCTGCCTCCTGTGGGTTGAATCCGGGGTTCACGTGGCCATGGAGTTAATTTGTTCAACTGGGTGACTGAACAGAAAACAAAAGAAACAGCCCCCCCCCCCACACCTCCCCCCCTCCCCCCCAAAAAATAGTTTTCTTGTGGATAGCTTCACTGTTGTCACACCCCTTTCTACTATATGATTACTAGATTAAATGCAGGAAATTTTTGGGTAGATAGAGGAGAAAAGTAGTTCTGGCAGGTTTTCACAGCTGTGTAGGTTTAGCTTTGACGTAGAGTAACACCTTTCAAATTGCTGAACTCAGATGCAAGCTTGGAATTAACCTATTTTGGAACAGACTTTCTTTTTTCCCTTCGTAATCTCTATAACTACAGTTTGTTTTACACACACCAGTTGCTGTCTGCTTCATAGGAATGCCATTCTGAACTGCTGGTGGATGATGTTTCTCAAGAATATCCCAGAAGGGGAAAGCAAGTGAACAAGTTGCTGCTTCCGTAGTTCCTCTGGGTGTGTGAATGTTGCTGGGTTACATGAGTCACTGCACAGCTCTGTGAGGTAAATGGGACTGTATTAGCTTGCAAAGCAAGTATAAGCTATTTCCCATAAATAGTGATACTGCACTTTGTCTCTAATGACTCGACGGAGCTAAATTTAGAGAAGGAGCTAAGATCTACTTTCTAAAAAGCAGCGTTTCTTTACAACTGCCATTTCACTCACATGCTCACCCCTACCTTAGATGGTGGGAGGACCCCATTCAGATGCGGGGGGGCCACTGCTTGTGTGCACCCCTACACATTTTCTGTTACAGTACTTGCATGTAGCGTGCACACATGATTAGGTTTTCTGTGGTGAATGACTGTGTATTTCAAACAGCTGGGGGGTGATTTAGTGTCCTCTGTGCTGAATCGAAAACAGCATACAGAATTAAAAACTCAGACTGTGCCTTACATTTCAGGTCACCTTAGATTTGCACAGACTGTGATATGGAGACTGCCCGGTAACTGAGACAGACCTTCTAGGTCTTCCTTTGCAGAAAGGGAACCCTTGATTGCTATTCAGTTTAGCAGTACAGGCTGCCTCCTGTTGAGAGCAGAAAAGTTCCTGTTTCAGGCAGCGGAGGACAGTAACACGTGACTTCCTCGTATGAATCAGTTAGCAATCTTTTCCTGACCTGTACTGTCTTTTTTACGTGTTTTACTTTCATTCTGGCCCGTGGGATAGCCACATCTCTAAGCTCAAACCATCAGTCTTTTACAGTTCGTATCCCCCTCGTCTGCCCCCTTCGTATCTCTGTCATGGTGGCCCGACGGGATGGCATGCCAGCCTTGGCTCCCCTTGCTCTGAGATTTGGCCTGGGTGCAGAGAGCTGACTCAACACCTGTTCCCAGTTTAAAGGGGCTGAAGTCTACTTTGTACAGTGTGTGGTCCAAGCTTTTAACCTCTGAAATGCCATTCCTCTGCGGACCGCCTTGCAAGCCCGCAGCTGCTGTTTTTCACAAGCGTTGTTACCAACGGGTCTGAGGAGCGGCAGCGTGTACGGGCTGGCCTCCCACATCATTTTAGTTAGCTGATAGTTCCTGTCATGGTATCACTGCCTGTGGGAAAGTCATGTGCACTTGTTTTTAGCATCATTCTGGTTGTTTAGAAACTGCTGGAGAAACCAAACATGTTTTCCAGTATTTCATTTTGATAAGAAACTAGTACTGAATGCTTTATAATATGCCAGGAATCTACTCAGGTTCTACCAGTTCTAACATAACCTGCTATATGCAGCAGCAGGAGAAGATTCTGGTACAAAATTTCTTCTGTCTTTCACTTTAACCTGACTCTTCCTGGGTTAGAGTTTAGAACTGACTATTCCGTTTCCTTCCACACCCCTCTGTTAGTTATATTAGGCTAGCTATTTGGGTTGTAGTAAAATGTACTTCATCATCTAGTGTGGAAGGTGGAATTTATACAGCGAGATGAGCGATTACTTGTTGAAATATGTGTGAATTTCCATTCAGATGTGACTACTGTAACTAAAAAGATTGACCTTCAGTTGATACAAACACATTAAAGTCCCAGGGAGATTTCCTTCCGAAGCTAAACAACATGGGCTGGAATAAGAAATTAATTCACGATTGCACAGGTCTTCTGAGTAATGTAAACCTATGGAAATTAAGTCCTGAAGAGATTTTTGGTTATCTAGAAATAAGGATGTATTAGTTATACTTGAACCGTTCCTGATAGGTATTTAGGTGCTTGTAAGAAATTGGGTAACAATGGGGATTCCACCAGCTGCCCACAGAATCTGTTCCAGTGTTTTTGTCTCAAGTTATCATCTTGAAGCATGGTTCCTAAGATGGACAAAGTATCTCAGTAGAGGCTTTAATGAGCACTGAGTGGAAGATTTATTTTACATATCTTACAGCACTTCTGTTTATATATCTCGGTATGTTTGCTTTTTTCACAAGAGTATGGCCAGTGTTGACTCATGTTCAGTTTGTGATCCACTCTAACCCCAGGTCTTTTTCTACAGGACTGTTGGCTAGCTGCTCTTGTCCTGTGTTTGTGCAGTGAACTGTTCCTTAAACAGGACAAATATTAACCTTGATTTATTTCCTAATTATTTTAGACCATTTCTTTAACTTGTCTACATTATGCTGAATTCTGTTCTTGACTTCTGAAGTGCTTAGCCCCCCCCTTTCCCCTCAAATGTGCAATTTGTGTGCATTTATAACTGTGTATTTGTATGATGGAATAATGTCTGTGCCCACAGAAACTGATTTGATACAAACTTTCATAGTGATATTTGCAATTACTTTGAGCATGTGTCATCTTCAGCTGGTCCCCTGCGCATCCATTATTTTGTCCAAAGTTTGCTGAGCTTAGTTATGCAAGTTGCCTATAAGGAGTGTCAAACCTTCCTATAAATTAAATGATACCCACCTTTCCCCATCCATGAGCTTGTTAAACCTGTAACAGTAGCAAAGATTAATTTGATGCAGTCTGCTCCTAACAAGTCCAGGGCTGTTACTTATCAACCTATTATTTTTCTAAAAATAGTTCATTTGTTCCAATATATTTTTCCAGGAATTGAATTTAGACCAACTGTTCTATAACTGCCCAGCTCATGCATGTGCAATCTTTCCTCCCTTCCCCCTTCCTTCTTTCCTCCCTTCCCCCTTCCTTCTTTCCTCCCTTCCCCCTTCCTTATTTACATACGTTACCCCTTCCTTCTTTCCTCCCTTCCCCCTTCCTTCTTTCCTCCCTTCCCCCTTCCTTCTTTCCTCCCTTCCCCCTTCCTTCTTTCCTCCCTTCCCCCTTCCTTCTTTCCTCCCTTCCCCCTTCCTTCTTTCCTCCCTTCCCCCTTCCTTCTTTCCTCCCTTCCCCCTTCCTTCTTTCCTCCCTTCCCCCTTCCTTCTTCCTCCCTTCCCCCTTCCTTCTTTCCTCCCTTCCCCCTTCCTTCTTTCCTCCCTTCCCCCTTCCTTCTTTCCTCCCTTCCCCCTTCCTTCTTTCCTCCCTTCCCCCTTCCTTCTTTCCTCCCTTCCCCCTTCCTTCTTTCCTCCCTTCCCCCTTCCTTCTTTCCTCCCTTCCCCCTTCCTTCTTTCCTCCCTTCCCCCTTCCTTCTTTCCTCCCTTCCCCCTTCCTTCTTTCCTCCCTTCCCCCTTCCTTCTTTCCTCCCTTCCCCCTTCCTTCTTTCCTCCCTTCCCCCTTCCTTCTTTCCTCCCTTCCCCCTTCCTTCTTTCCTCCCTTCCCCCTTCCTTCTTTCCTCCCTTCCCCCTTCCTTCTTTCCTCCCTTCCCCCTTCCTTCTTTCCTCCCTTCCCCCTTCCTTCTTTCCTCCCTTCCCCCTTCCTTCTTTCCTCCCTTCCCCCTTCCTTCTTTCCTCCCTTCCCCCTTCCTTCTTTCCTCCCTTCCCCCTTCCTTCTTTCCTCCCTTCCCCCTTCCTTCTTTCCTCCCTTCCCCCTTCCTTCTTTCCTCCCTTCCCCCCTTCCTTCTTTCCTCCCTTCCCCCTTCCTTCTTTCCTCCCTTCCCCCTTCCTTCTTTCCTCCCTTCCCCCCTTCCTTCTTTCCTCCCTTCCCCCTTCCTTCTTTCCTCCCTTCCCCCTTCCTTCTTTCCTCCCTTCCCCCTTCCTTCTTTCCTCCCTTCCCCCTTCCTTCTTTCCTCCCTTCCCCCTTCCTTCTTTCCTCCCTTCCCCCCTTCCTTCTTTCCTCCCTTCCCCCTTCCTTCTTTCCTCCCTTCCCCCTTCCTTCTTTCCTCCCTTCCCCCTTCCTTCTTTCCTCCCTTCCCCCTTCCTTCTTTCCTCCCTTCCCCCTTCCTTCTTTCCTCCCTTCCCCCTTCCTTCTTTTTTTTCAATTTAGAGATTTTTTTTCTATTTTTCCAGTGTTCTGGAACCTTCCCATTCCATAGCTTTCAAAGATAAGCAGTAGTGGCTTCATCTGGCCAAATACTTCAGAGAGACTGTATTAAGAGTCAGCTAGCTAAAAACAAATACATCATTTTAAATAAACGGCCCCTCCAGTTCTCCCTCCTCCCCCCCCCCCCCCCCCCCCAATCAAGTTCTTTCTCGTTTATTGGGTTTGGGGTTTTCTTACTAACATAATTAAATATTGAGCACTTCTTCATCTGTCGACTTACTGCTTTTATCAAGCTGTTCCTACTGTTCATTGTCAATTACAAATAATTGGCTTCTATTTCTACCTTAATTTAACTACCAGCAATCTAGAATCTTATGTCTGTGTGCTTAGGCTCATGATTCTTCCTTTACAGGATTTTCTGTCTTTTGGAATACTGGAGACTAAGCCAAATTGCCCGTCAGTAAACTCAGTATAGGCTGAACAGGTCAAGTATAAGTACTTTTGGAGATCTAGACTTAATCCCATAGTTCTTTTCTGAAACCTTTACAACTGGTGATAGTCTCAAATCTAAATTCACTAAATAAATGTCAAGCATATGCTATATACACTAAATCTGAGCGAGGCTTCTAAATTACTTGACTTGCATGACTTTTGTTACTGCAGTTACCAGATAGGAATGATGATGTACGTATGACTGCAGTGAAAATTGATCCTATGGCCTGAGCGATGCCGAGACTCAAAACCACAGCAGTGTCAGGATGGGAGAGTGAGCCATGGATGGCACCTCAGCTGAACAGCTGAACGTGTCCACACTAATCCTTACTTGTGTCAGGTATTGCCCTTATTCTTCGTTTGGCCTGTCCATCCACTGTCTCCAATTTATAGCGTACTTTTGCAGCATGCACCAAAATCACCTTCATTATGCTTATCTCCCTTGCAGCCATAAGCTGCATCGCAGGTTTTCTTGATTCATATAAACCCCTTCTAGGAATCTACCTATAGACTTTGTCTCCCTCCTTGAAAACTTGCCTTTACTTGGGTCAGTAGGAGAGGCAGAAAGGGGGGATGCAAAAGGTCTGCAAGGTGAGAACAGGGAATTGCAGGCTTCCTGTTGATGAACTTCCAGCTTGTTAAGTGCACAAGCCAGCTCCAATCCTACTATAGCGAGAGGCAGCAACATTAACCTTATGAGTGGACATTTAGCAAAGCTATCGCAGCGTAGCTCAGCCACTGTGAGGGCTCAGAGGAGAAGCAGGAATGTATGGTCAGTGAGTGAGGAGTTGGGGTCCCACTTAAAGGTTTTGTCACAGGTTTATCAGCACAAAAGGAGGATGAGTATGTTGCTTTTGGGAAAATTATTTTTAGCAGAAGAGACCACAGCTTTAAAATGGAAGTTTAGAAGTTCATGGTAAATTGAGAACAAGAGCCAGACTGCCCTCACCCAGCGGGTCTCTGTTCAGTAACTGACACTTTCTTTATGCACAATGCACTATTTTGTGCGTGTATGTGTATATTTATTTATTTAAATTTTTTTTTATGCTCCCATTTAGGACATTTTTTGAATTGAACTCCTAGAAGGTCTTACCATTCATTTAGGGTATCCAAAAGGTGGTGGGATAATTGTAAAAATGTGATTCCATTTGGGGAAGAGAAGCACATGCTGTAGCCTGTTTGCTGTTGGAAAACACTAATGCAAAACCACAGAACAGTTTAACAAATTGTACTGTTTCTCCATAACGGTGGTTACTTTGTCAGCCCTTTACCTTTATTCTGCATTGGCATCTAGTCATTCTGCTTTTTGCCTGGAGCCAGCTCATCAGCTGGTGCAAATTAGCTTAGCACTAATGAAGTATATGAAGCTTTGTCAGGTCTCTACAAGTGAAGGGTCACCTTTTGGTTAAAGGAGGAATTCTTGGATCTGAAGTCTTCTAGTTGTCTGCATGTATCTTCCCATTCACTGTTCTCTTCCAGAACACTTACTGAAGCAGCCATCTGCTGCTGTGAGGATTTCTTCTTCCTGCTTAGGACACTTCTGCTCTAAATCAGGTACTTTCATTTTCTAGCTTATAACAGAGATTTAAATACAGCTGTTAGTTCTGGTTGCATCTACAGTAAGTATACCCACTCTGTCTGGTAATAAACTTTCAGTATCACAGTTCAATTGGTACTGAACATTCAATATAAATTAACCTTCTCATGCTGCAGATAAATGTGGTTTGAAAAGATTGTCCAAAGGATTTTTTTTAAAGCAACCTGTCCCCTAAGCGTTAGTCCTTCACCTGTTGTAAATGCTGTAACTGGAACAGTAGTGCTTCCCCCAGGAAACTTGCTGTAGCAGAAACAGTGCCTTTTTAAGAGACTCATGTTAAGTTTTTCAGAAGCCTCTGAAATTGTAGCTGCTTATTCATCCCGATAATACTTTCAGTGGTTTTGAAGGGCACTCTTATACCTCCTACTGTAAGACCTTATGTTCTGAATCTATAAGCAAGGTCAGCAATGAGATCAGGCAAGGTTGTTGGGGGCTTTATCCAGTCCAAGTCTTAAAAGACTTCCAAGGATGGAGGGTTTTATTTTGTGCTGCCTCCTAAGACAGTAAATTAAAGTGTGTTTATTCTTGTCTCTTCGTCTTACCAAGTAATTTCATTTATATAAAAATATCAGCTCATAGTACAGCGCTAAATAACTTTCCAAAGTAGCTTTTTTCAAGCAGTTTAGTGACCTCACTGAGTTCAGTTAAACCATTTTTTCTGAGGCAGGTTTTCTGTCTAATCTCTTCATACAGTAATAACAGCATTCTTGTATTAAGTATTCTTTTATTTATTAAACAGATGACTGTAAAATCTGATAGTAAGCATTGGGATCATGTAGGGAAAAGGATTTCATAACAGATGTAAATGCTTTGTGTTTCTATTAAGAATCAATGCATTAAAGAACACTTAAAGATGGAAGTACAGCTGTGTTCTCATGGCGTAGCTTGTTGAACATTTGGACTAATGTATGTACAGTGACAATTGTAACATAGGGATTAGAAAGCATTTCACAGTAAGTATGAGATCAATTGTATTACAAAATAACGCTGCGTACCAGAATCTGGTTTTGCTAATCACAGATTACTATTGGTAATTTTGAACTGCTTTTCCATCACACTTGCTGAAAGTGCCCTCAAGAAATCTTAGTGCCTCTTCCGTTTGTACTGAGCTTGATAAACTGTATTTATCATATCTGTGTTTAAAGTCTTGTGCTTATGAAGTCTGTTTGCTTACACTCTCGAATGACCTTGTGCATTGCAGTTCGTTGTGTAAGTGCAAGTTACTTTCATCTTTGTGCAGGAGCCTGACCAAACAAAGATGCCACTTCCAGGTGTATATGGAAGGGAGTTAAAATTTTTCAGAGGTGCTCAGTGAGCAGATCCTTTGTTTTCTAGAATGATTTCACTGGCCGTGCCTGTGTTCTAAGCTTGCCGTACATTCTGTGTGCCACTAGCTTCTGTGATCTCAAAATCCATTTAACGTTTATTTTTAAAAGTTAGAGTATTTGGCTTAGATATACTGACATCGTAACTTTCATTTTAGTATTATTTGATTTGAGATTCCAAACCTTTTTACAATGATGTCTACTCTATAGGTTTCTACAATACAAATGCTTTAGAGAACCCTTCTATGAGTTCTTACAGTGGAAGCATATGTGAACATAGGTTATTTCAGTCTACCACATGCTTACCAGTGTTTGAGGGAGAATGAATAATTCTGCCCCCCCCCCCCAAGTCCTATTTCTGAAGTCAGTGTGGATTTAATAAGCACTATTCCAAAGCCCAAAAGGCCTTTACTTCTTTAAATCTCTGATCTCTGTTTCTTCCTAAATGTTTCACATCAAAGAGATTAGTTTTGTTAAATCTAAAGTCTTTAACACATTTTTTGCATCCAGGATTTAGTCCAGTGTATGCCTGTGTTAGCTGAGAGCATTCTTCAGAATGCATTTCCACTGAATTATGTGAATCTACTCATATATCTGAAGCTCCCCAGCTGTATAAATATTTGTGAGATTGATAATAGGAATGTTCCGCTAATAGAATGGACAATGAGAGATATACTAGTTGTTGAGAGAATAAAAGCATGTATTGGACAGATTAAAGAGGAAATAATAAAATTCTTTTGAAAACTCAATTAAAGACAGGGAAGGGGGAAAAAACAACTGTTGTAGCCTTGAACTAGGAACGCAGTTAAAAGTTTGCCCAACAAATTCAGCTTTCATAGCTTTCAGCTATGTACATACCACAGAAATTGCTGTCTTAAGAAATACATAGCTCTAAATTCTAAATGCCTGTATTTATTAAATAGTCTTCTAAAAAACCCCAACAGACAGTCCCTTGGGAAAAAAAAAGTGCCATTTAGTATGGGCCATGTGAGAAATCGAGAAATCAGTAACACATTTCCTTTCTCCTGTCCCTGTTGAGGCACAAGGCATTGACTACATTTGGAAAGTGTTAAACCACCTTTTTAGAAGAATGGATACTTTGACAGATCGGTCCATTAAAAATAATCCCCTACTGAAATAGACATTTGAGAGGCTAATTTCAAACCATCCTGAATAATAAAGCTTTTTAGCTGTGTTTACAAACAGTCTTTGCTTTATAGGAGATCCTAAAAATGCTGCTTAGCTTTCTTACCAAATATTACCCTTTGGTTGGTCCTCAACCTGTGTCACTAAATCACTTTATGGTAATGGATTTTCATTTCCAGAGAGTGATCAGCCTCCCTTTCCCTGCCCTTCTATTACCTTGTCTTCATGAGTAACTGCCCCTAAATGTTAGCTTTGAGGCACACTGAACCATCTCTAGCTTCCCTCCACTAATCTCTGCCTAAAAGACATTGAAGGGGAAGAGAAAGACCTTGGTAACTTGGTTTGTTTATTAAGAAGGAATTAGGGAGTTTGTTTAATGATATCTGAAGCTTTTTGCAGGTTTTACTGTGAAACTGGATTTTTGTGTAAAAGGTGCATTTCAAATTCAGCATCTTCTCTAATGTGATGTGTCTCAAATCACCTTTGTTATACAAAATGCACCTTTTTTTTTTTTTTTTGCACGTGCAAAATATCAGATATTGTGGAAACACTTCGATTCTATATCAATCCATGAAATACTAAGTTTACCACTCTTTAGTGAATTTAATGCTGGGTCTATCTCAGCTAGAGGAACTTGGGAGTCAAGTGAAAGTCCAGATGGATGAGGTGGGTTTTTTGTTTTGGGTTTGTTTTTTTTTTTTTTAACAAGCAGCTATTTCCATTCTTTACAACTGCAGTCTTATGAGCATACAAAAAAATTAATGGGATTATAGTTGCATATATGTAAAGTAACTATTTCTAGCCCATGTAATGCACTTGAAAAAAGAAAACAGAGCATATAGCTTTGTTTCCTTTGCAGGCAATTTTAAAAGAACAAACACAGGTTATTTTGGGAGTTTTTTTGAGCTTCTCAGCTTAATAATTTCACTTGAATAGGTACAGGAGATATTCAATATGTAATGGATTTTCTGACATCAGTTAGGAATGAGTAAACCAGAGAACAATCCGCTGGAATCACGAGGGCTTTTATTTCCGATGCTGTGAGCTGTTTGGTGACGACTCATTGCCATGATTTCAGAAATGATTTGCTGGGGCTGGCTGCCAGTTTTCTCACGTGGAATTACAGCGTGGGGGCACTTCTGGCAGTTTGGGTTTCTCACACAGGGGTCACATACCCTAAACACTGAAGTGATTTTAATACGTTTGCACAGCAGATGCATCTTTGCTTTGCTTTGTATGTTTGTGCCAAAGCCTTCTGAGCCAACTTTTCCCTGATGGTGCAAGAAAGGAAAAGCTTGCTGGGGGGAAAGAAAAAAAAAAAAAAGCAGAAGAAAAAGCCAAACGATGCTGTTTCTTTATTCTGGTGTAATAAGCTTCCCGACATTCCTGCTCTCTCCCTCCTTCCCTGCGAGCCGTGCACCACCGTGAGCCGGGCGGCTCCGTGCCTCCTCTCACCTGAGGCAGGTACCAGGTGCGGGCGGCTCGGTGCCGCTAACCGACCGCCCCAGGCGCGCTGCCGGAGTCATTTTGTGTCCCCAGTAACAAACAGAACGCGGCGGCCCGGGGCCTTCCCTCAGCGGCTGCCTCCCCCAGGGCCGGGCCGCGATGCGACGTGAGACGCGCCTTCGCCCCAGGCCGCGGGCTGCGGTGCGGGCCTGGCCCCGGCCGAGCGCTGGGGCTGCCGCTGCGCGGTCCCGCTGCCCCTCGGGGAGGGCTGCCGACTCCCATCGGGCCGCCTCGGCCGCTTTACGCCCCGGCGCTGGAAGGGGCCGGCCCCACCTCGCTGCGCTCCGCTCCCCGGCACACGGCGGGCCCCGGCACACGGGGCACTGCCGGCCCGGCCGGGGCGCGGCAGCCCGGGGGCGGGGGTCGCCCTTTGCCCGCGCGGGGGCGGGGCCGCGGGGCCGCCGGGAGTGGTGACGTGTCCGCTGGGCCCCGCCCCCGGGCAGGGTATATAAGGAGCGGCGCTCACGCCGTCGGTCTTTTTCGCTACGGGTTTGCCGGCGCCGCGCAGGTGAGGCGCGTCCGCGCGGGGCAGGCCGGGCCGGGGGAGGGGCAGGGCTGGGCCGTGGCCCGCGTGCCCAGGGGACCCGGCGGGCACCGGGCCCGGCCGTGGCTGCCAGCGCGGAGGGGTGCGCTGGGGGGTGGGGGGGGGAGCGGAGCGAGGCGGGCGTGGAGGGCCGCATGCCGGGGAGATGGCGACGCGTCGATTTCCTCGGATCCCCCCCGGGCTGGGGAGCGGCGTGACGGCTGCGGTTCGGGGCGTCCGGCCACCTTCCCTCGGCCGCGCGGGCGGCGGCGGGGCCGTCGCGCCGGGACGCGTGGCGGGCGGCGGCGGGGCCCGTCGGGCGCTGTGGGGGCCGGGGACCGGGGGGGGGGAGGGCGCAGGAGTGAAAAAATGGCCGCTCGCCTTTCCTGCCCGCCGCGAGCTCCACAAAATGGAGGACGCGGCGGCCCGGGCGGGGTGAGTCACACAAAGGAGCGGGCCGGCCCCGCCCTCCGCGCTGCCCGCCAGCCACACCGGGCCCGCCGCGCCGCCGCCCCGCTCCCGGCCGCGGGGTAACTCGAGCCCGGCGGCGGCGCGGGGAGGGGGCGACGCGAGGGGCGCTCCGCAGGGGCCCCCCGGCCGGCGCCCGCCCGCTCCGCCCCTCCCCTCCCCCGGCGGGGCGGGGCCGCGGCCTCCATCCCGGCCGGGCCTCCCCGGGCCGCCCCTGACCCCCCCCGGCCGGGTTCCCGCCCGCGGCGCTTTGGAGCGCGCTCGCACTGAGGCGTAACCGGTGTTTCTGTGGGGAACTTGCAGGTGTCGATTCTCTTTTGCCGAAAAAACCAACTTGACCAACATCCGAAATGGGAAAGGAGAAGACCCACATCAACATCGTCGTCATCGGCCACGTCGATTCTGGCAAGTCCACCACCACCGGCCACCTCATCTACAAATGCGGGGGCATCGACAAGAGGACCATCGAGAAGTTCGAGAAGGAAGCTGCTGAGGTCGGTGGGCCTGTGACGTCCCATAAGCTTTCGGGGTGTGGGAACTAACAGGGGTTTAGTTGCAAAACTTCAGTCGCAAACTGGTTTGCGGCCACAGGGAGGCGGTTTGGTTGCAGCTGCCCGGGTAGCTGAACTAGTGCGCAAGTGTGCTGCGGCCGCGGGGCAGCGGTTAGATTGCAGTTGTCCGGTAGTTGGACAAATGCTGAAGCGTGTCTCAAACTGGGAGTGTAAAATAAGGGAAAAGAAAAGAAGTTTAAAGCTACATCTGCGTAATTACACCTGGAGTCAAAATGTAAATGCGGTTCCTAGCTTCAGTCTTTGCATATGCGTGTAGTTGAGAATAAGATTAAAGAAGTTGCTCTGATAAGGTTTACTTACAAAAGTGAGGAAAGTGTGGATTTTGGTGTTTGAATCTGTAGAAAGTCTTACAGTTCATACTTTTTTCTCTAATTACATAGGTCTTAAGTGCATCACAGAACAAAACATAGCAGACATTGGGCTGAGTGGCGGTTAAAGCCTTATCACAGAGATTGCATTAGTAAGAACTTAAATGTGTAGAGGACATTTGATAGTAGGGCTTAGGCTCAAAGAGGTCTATCATAAAGATGTGTTAGTGCAATTAACAAGTTGTCAGGAAGGCTAAACTGTCAACAGGTTAAATAACAAAACGGTTGGCATCTCTCACTGGTAGTGCCAAGTGTATCTTGTTGCTTGTTTTAAAAGCAGCAGCATTTGTCAGTATTAAACCACTTACTAGTCTTAGATTTCGCTCCTTGGCTGAGTGTGATCTGCTCTTTCTGAAGTAAATGCAAATATACATGGTTTTTAAGAAAAGAGGGTGAGGAAAAGATATTTTTTTTTTTTTCCACAGATGGGCAAAGGTTCCTTCAAATACGCCTGGGTCTTGGACAAGCTGAAAGCTGAACGTGAGCGTGGTATTACTATTGATATTTCCCTGTGGAAATTCGAAACAAGCAAATACTACGTCACCATCATTGATGCTCCTGGACACAGAGACTTCATTAAGAATATGATTACGGGAACTTCTCAGGTATGGAAATAAAAGTAAGGATTTGGGGAGTTCAGGCGGGTGGGTAGGTGGGTGGTTGTGGGGCTTCGTGCAATACCTTGATACATGTGCAGGCATTCTATAACGAGGGGTTTTTTGTTTCTTTCCAAAGGCTGATTGTGCTGTCCTGATTGTTGCTGCTGGTGTTGGTGAGTTCGAGGCTGGTATTTCCAAGAACGGTCAGACCCGTGAGCACGCCCTTCTGGCCTACACCCTGGGTGTAAAACAGCTGATTGTTGGTGTCAACAAGATGGATTCCACTGAGCCACCTTACAGCCAGAAGAGATATGAAGAGATTGTCAAAGAAGTCAGCACTTACATCAAGAAAATTGGCTACAACCCAGACACTGTAGCTTTTGTGCCAATTTCTGGTTGGAACGGAGACAACATGTTGGAGCCTAGCTCTAATGTAGGTTTGACATTTGTTTATATTAAGAAACGAAACTAGAATTGCAGAGATAAAATGATGCAATTGTAAAATGCACATTTTTTTAATAGTTATGTTTGGAAGTGTCAAGGTCAAATGACGTCCCAGTGCTTAACAAATTCTTACTCTGCAGTAGTATGCGGAGATAATGCTAAGCTAAGCCACTTGCTCTTTTCTAGCCTTGTGCCATTAAAATCGGCAGATGTTTAACGCCTGGGCTTGTTTTTGTTACAGATGCCCTGGTTCAAGGGATGGAAGGTTACCCGAAAGGATGGCAATGCTAGTGGAACCACCCTCCTTGAAGCTTTGGATTGTATCCTGCCACCAACTCGTCCAACTGACAAACCTCTGCGTCTGCCTCTTCAGGATGTCTACAAAATTGGTGGTATGTGTTCTCTTCATTGCTTCTCGGTTGCCAGTAATGGGTCGTGTGTGCAGTGGGTCATGTATTTGGACAGAAATGCAGTTGTTTGCCTCAGAGCTGTTGTTTTCAAGTGGAAAATGTGTGGAGTATTTTGTTTCAAGTGTTTTTTTTTTCCTGTAAGAGCATATATTCACTGAGCTGAACTGCTAATGTTGCTCCGTTTGCAGGCATTGGTACTGTACCAGTTGGCCGTGTGGAGACAGGTGTCCTGAAGCCAGGCATGGTGGTTACATTTGCCCCTGTCAACGTTACAACTGAAGTAAAATCTGTTGAGATGCACCACGAAGCCCTGAGCGAAGCTCTGCCTGGTGATAACGTTGGCTTCAATGTTAAGAACGTGTCTGTGAAAGATGTTCGCCGTGGCAATGTTGCTGGTGACAGCAAGAATGATCCTCCCATGGAAGCTGCTGGCTTCACTGCACAGGTAAGTTTTGCAGCTGTTGAAGGCGTTTGACATGTATCTCTGGATCGTGAAGTACTAGTCTTGTTCTTTCTCACTGGTAGACTAAGCTATAAAGTGACGTAGGCTTGTGTTCTGATACACGATTTGCTTTAAGCAATTACATGAAAAGCCCTGGCTTTGTAAGACCACATCAGTGTTCAAAATTACCCTGGCGTTAACAGAGCTTTGTTGGGTTTATAGGTTATTATCCTGAACCACCCTGGCCAGATCAGCGCTGGTTATGCCCCTGTGCTGGATTGCCATACCGCTCACATTGCATGCAAATTCGCTGAGCTCAAAGAGAAGATCGATCGTCGTTCTGGCAAGAAGCTGGAGGATGGCCCCAAATTCCTGAAATCTGGAGATGCTGCCATCGTTGATATGATCCCTGGCAAACCCATGTGTGTTGAGAGCTTCTCTGATTATCCTCCTCTCGGTAAGGCAGCTCATGACATGTGTTAATACTGATGTCTGGAAAAGGTGCGCCTTGGTTTCTGGTTTTGGGACTTGGTGTGTTCTGTAAAACGGTGAAAGCTTTGACTTCCCGTAGGAACTTGAAAGTGGAACCAAAACTTCAGCAGGACAGGGGCACGCTCCAGATAATTCTCTTCTGTCCCAGTCTCACGCAGGTTACTGTCCTAGAGCAGCGTGGCACTTGCCCACTACCGGAAGCTGCGTGTTGCCGCTGTGCGGATAAGGCTGTGGGAATGTAGCCCTAGACAAAAGTCATAAAACATGTTTTTGCTTTCAGGTCGTTTTGCTGTGCGTGACATGAGACAGACGGTTGCTGTTGGTGTCATCAAAGCAGTTGACAAGAAGGCTGGTGGAGCTGGCAAGGTCACAAAGTCGGCCCAGAAGGCCCAGAAGGCTAAATGAAAATTCTGTACATCAGCTGCCACCTCAGTCTTAATCAGTGGTGGAAGAACAGTCTCAGAACTGTTCATCTCAATTGGCCATTTAAGTTTAATAGTAAAAGACTGGTTAATGATTACAATGCATCGTAAAAGCTTCAGAAGGAAAGGAATGTTTGCGGACCATTTGTTTCGTGGCAGTTTAAGTTATTAGTCTTTAAAATTGATAAATTTTTTAAAAATGGAAACTTGACCAAAAATCTGTCACAGAATTTGAGACCATTAAAGCAGAAGTTCAATGCTACGTCTCTGTGTTCTTTGGGTTAATGGTAAAAGTTCATAGAAAAAAACTACATAGAGCCCTGGTGGGATCAGAAAGGACAAATGTTAACTTGAGTATGTTCAGATGTTGCAAAGCCAAATTAGTTTTTTCTGAAGAGTAGAGTAAAATTCAGCTGCAGGTTTAGTTTTAACTGATCTAAGCCTTAAAATTCTATGGTGCTTTTTTCTTTTGAAGATGGTTTCTAGACTGGATAGCACAAATACCAGTAACCAGTTCAGTATTTTAGTGCATTCTGTGAGGCACTGAGGTAAACCAAGAAAATTTGATATTGGGAAGTAGAAACGGTGTGAGAAAAAACATTTAACCTAGAAAAAACCTTATTCAGATGTTGAGTTTGTAAGTCTTGCACAGGGATTTTTCTAATTGCCAGCCAGAAACATTTCTGTTTTTCCTGGGGAACTGATGAACTGTCATGTAGATCTTCCAAGGTGAAACACTTGCATCTAAATGTTTTCTAATATATAGTAAGACATTGAATAGCTATGTTTCAAGAATAAGTTTTGTTCAGGATGCTGTGATGCTTGGCAGGCAGTCTCTGAATGACCCACCCTTACAGCGCCCTGCTCGGTTTTTGTTTCAAGAACAAAGCGCGGAGGAAAACCAGCAGGTACTGCTACTGACTTCCAGCAGGATGGCGTGGGGAGTGGGCAGTGTTAGCGGGGCATTCCCCAGGGGGGGGTGAGGGGGGGGTGAGGGGTGCGCTGCAGGGCCAGCACCGAGGGGCAGGGCAGGACTGCTGTTTGCCATCGCCGTGACAAGGGGGTTGGGCAGTGGGATCAGTCAATTGAAGTGGGCTTGGGCAACTGGTCCAGAAGGTTACTATTCGTTACTGGATAGAGTAAAAGGCTTACCAGGCTCTTCAAAAAGCAACAGCTGTAATAAATGGGGGTTCCAGAGTAAGTGTCTGAATTGGTAAATGGAGACGAGCAGTTAATGGATAATCGGATCTGACTTGCATAATGGTGCAGCTGTGTTGCTAACCTTTAACACGGTTTCCCCACAGCATCCCCACATGAGTTCAAAAAGAATTTGGTATCTGAAGGATTATTGTTTCACGACACCAGTATGTTTGTTCTGTCTGTAACGGCTATATTCTCGCTTGTTTTCCTTTCCTTCTTCAGCTATGTGCTTGCTCTGCAGGAACTCGTAACATATCTGTACTGCTTGGATATGCTTGGATAATCCTGAACTGCTATTAATACTTTCATGCTCTTTGTTTGCTTTGGTTGGATGTTTTCTCCTTTTTGCTCACCTTCTGTGTCTTAACTACAGTAAAACCTGGGAGCAATGTACACCACGTGCGAAGGTACAGATGAACTGAACTGAGTACAGCAGAAGCAAGGGCTAGAGCAGAGCACTTCAGTCTGGAATTGAGTGAACGAATCCCATCTTTATTCTTAAAACCTCCTTCTAAAGGCTTGTTGGTATCCCCAAGGCAACAGGAAGTACGTAACTAAACTCGAGGCAGATGCAACCATTGCCATAATAAAGCGAAAGTATCTTGCCAAATCTTTGCACACGTTTCAGTTAAATGGTTGACTTTTTCCAAGAGACTTTAGCCAAATTTGTTCAGCAAAGTGCAAAGTTCTGGTTGGAGGGGAAAGAAATGGCTTTGGCAGAAGCTGCGTCTGTGCTGAAATGCGTGAGTTGCATTTCGTATGCATTCCTGTGTAGGTGCAGGATGTTTGGTTTGGCTGGCCACTGCCTGGGTATGCAACGTCCAGCCTGCAGTTCCTCTGCTCTTTGCACAGCGTCTTTAGCTGGGTGTAGTTGCTCTACTACAGTTTGGAAACTAGCGTGTAATAAGCAGCTGATTCAAACTGAAGCCTTAAGGCAAAATAAGGTGTGAAATACAGTGCCGGGTGTTCCAGTGTCTCTGATTGTAACCAGCAGAAGCTGAAGGGAGGGCACCAGCTGAAGGCTGAAGCTAAGCAAAGTTATTTCGAGAGGCCATTTTCTTCTGATCAGAATAGTTGCAAAAGCTGCTGGGAGGACGATCCATGTTAGAATGGCCCAGCTGATCAGGCGCAGGAGTCTGCTTTCTGGTTTGGGGCAGAGGGAGTGGTTCTGCCCCTGTGGGAAGGGAAAAAAACCCCACAAATAAACCCAAAAGCTAAAGCCTGGAGAACGGGATTGCAGCTAACAACTTTGTTGTGCACATTAAAAACAAATAGATGCTCGTGAACACTCTGCCTGCAATATTAGCAATTTCTTTCAAGTATTTAAAACCTCAATTTTACACATTCTGATGTTTTTTTTTTTTTTAAAACTTGTAGACCAGTTTTGCTTCTATGCACTAATGCGATGCCATCTCAGTTCTATTAATCTTTGACTACCTGGGGAAATTGTTAGACTTTTGTAAACAAAATTTGGGAATAAAACTACTTTGGTCAAACTTTTAATAAATGTTAATAGTTGAGAACTGTATTTGTCTTCTGACTGCTTATTTGCTTAAGCAACTTTTACAGCTGTCCTTTACGCTTTCCATCCTGTCCTGCAGTGCTGGCGCTGTTTATACAGAAGTCTGAAAGCATACCGCCATGGTGACGCAGCTAGCTACGAAGGCAGAAAACTGGCTAGAATATGAAATTGAATTATTTTGAGTTTATTGGTGAAGGTAGCAGTGGGGAGCTGGAAAATTGAAACCTAATTTCCTTTCTAGTTGATGCACACTTCGGGAGTCAGGAGGGCTTTTAGTACGCGGAATTACTCCAAAAATGTATTTGACAAGGTATTTGGGGACAGCTACAACGAAGCCGTGTCTGCGTAGGGGAGTGGAGCAGCACAGTCACAGCAGCTGGAGCCAAGTAACCGCTGGCTTTTGTTTCCCCGGGTGAATGTCCTAGGCTGGAATAGAAATGGCTCCGCTCGGGCGTTTTAGTGGCATCTCAGCCCAGCTTGTGGAAGGCGAGTAACCGCAATAGTCAATTTTACAGGAACCACAGATAAAAGACTTAATTCGCATTCTGATTGCAGCTGGCTCAATGTATTTCGCAAGGTATTGACAAACTGACAAACAACTGTTCGTTTCTCTAAATGCAAATGCATGCTTTAAATTGTAGATTTGGTAGAAACAAATTAAACCTTGTCCTCGTGGGCGCTAAACAACTCGATGCCCATTTAAGGACAGCATAAATTCAGTCTGGGTCTCGCACCCAACTCGCCTGGTTTTGATTTACATTAGTTAAATGCTTATGTAGTGCCTAGTGGGGGGCCCACGAGTTCCCTGCTGCCCCAGCAGCATCCTGCTACCGTGGTTTTTTTAGATGAGGTTACTTTCTCTGGCTATCAATAATTCTTTAATCTTTTATGTTTCAGTTCTCGGCACAACAGAATTAAAATCTGCTAGCTTCTCTGCACTGACAAGGTGACAGTTGAGCGTATTTTCCTTGAAAGCAGCTGGGTGAAGGACTGAGGAGAGGTGGAGATAAATGGCTGTGCAATGCCCCTGTGGGTGGTCGCGGGGGGACAGTGGGGCAGCAGTGGGGTGCGCAAGGTGGCTGCCAGGGAGCTGTGCCCATGCTTAACAGCCTGGATTTCTTCTGCAGGTTTTGTTTATGTCTTCTTTTTAAACAAACCCACCAACCCACCCCTGAAGGTAACTAACCTTTCACCAGTGGAACTCCCCCCGTGGGCCAAACGTGTGCTTTCAAGGGTGCTGGGGTGTGCTCCTGGCTCTTCCAAGCGGATCAGCCCAGTAACCTGGTCGTCCTGCAAGAGCATCTGCCAGCTCAGGCCCAGCACACGCATGAGTCCGTGGGTTTAACATGTCTCTTTTTCATATTACATAGTCACTGGAAATACCCAGAGCCAGCTCACCCCTAACTCGGGGCCCTGCCAGCAGCAGTCACAGTCTCTTTTTCCCTTTCAGCCCAGTAAAATCTGGATTTTTCAACACAAAAGAGAAGATCCACAGCAGAGCCCGTTTCCCCCCCCCCCAGGTGCCAGTTCTGCGGGGCTCAGCGCAGCGGCCGGCTGGGGAGGCAGCCAGCCCCAAACCCACACTGATGGAAAGGCAGAACAAAACCTCCCCCGCCGGAGGGGTTTCACTGCAGGGAGGGCTGAAATTTAAAAGAAAGTTTCAGATTCTGCTTACCTGCAGTCACCTGGGCACATCTTAAGCAAAATTCCCATTTTTTTTTCTTTGATATATGGGGTGTGTGTGTATATATACACACACAAATGTATATATAACATATATATACACACATATATAAAAATAAGGTGCCTTTCTCTTATTTTTTATTATTAAAGTTGCCAGACATAAAACCCTGCAGTTCATTTTGAAGCTGGATTCTAAGGTAATTCCTTAGTAAATAGAGTAAAAGCCTCCCAAATGACTAAATATTTAGTAATGAATAATATATATAATTATTTAGTTAATAATATAATGTATTATATATTTAGCTATAATTATTAAATATTTAGTAAATAATTTAATAAGCTGGACTATGGTTCTGCTAACAGGACATGGGTATTTTGAAGAAAGAGATGTTGGCTTGTTTGGTGGTAAGTGCTATCTTAGTGTTAAACAAGCCCTTAAATAGCCTTTCCCAGAGGGGAAAGAAAAAAAAAATAGATTAAGTGTAATTATAGTTATTACTACTAGAAATAACAGTCAAGTAGGAGCAGACCTAATGTTATGTAGTCTGCTGCTAGAGTGCTTTTATGGGTGGCAGCACCCTAATTCTTTGGGGAAGGAAGGGATGCGCAGAGGGACCAGGGAAAGGGAAGAGCAACCCTGAGCAAGAGCTCTGCTCTGCCATGGCTGCTCCCTTGGCCCCGTGCCAGGGCAGCGGCACCGCACCAGCCCGCGGCCACCCGGCCGAAGTCCCACGAGGTGCCATGGGACAAGGACAAAAACCTCCCTGAAGCAGCCAGCCCAGCGGTACCGGCCACAGCAGCCTTTCCACTTGCCACTCCAAAAGGGCCGTGTTCTTCTGACACAAGCCGCCACCTGGCCACACCTAGCAATTTTCAAGTTAAGCCACGTAAAATTGCGACCGAGACCAAGTCACAAGCTTGTTGTGAGCTCCCCTCTCTCCTTGCTGCCCGGTAAGGCGTGGAGGGAGCTCATTTCCCACCTGGCTCCGTGCCTGCCCTTCAGTTAACCACATCAAGTGCTAAATCGCTTGGAACAAGAACAGCGTGTGCTTATCCGTCCCCAGGTCCCCAGTGGTGCCCGACCGGCCTCCTGGGGCTTGTGCTGGGAGCCGCAGCTGATGCTTCACCCACCTCCCGTCCCCGCGGCAGCACCGACCTGTGCCGAGGGATGCTCCCCCCGGGGAGCCGTTGGCAGCCCGCTGGGGCTGGGGGCAGCCCTGCAGACCCGCTCCCGCAGCAGGGAGGCACCGGCTCTGTAGGGACACAGATGGGGAAGGTGAGGACACGTCTGAGCCCGTGATTCACAGCTGAGCACCTCAAGGAGACGTCACAGGCTGCCAAGGTATCTAGACTTAAGTCTGCAAAGAGGTGAAGAAGTTGTAGCCTCCAGCTTTCAGGCGAGATTTGCCACTACTGCGCTGCCTGGCACAGAGGTCAAGGCCCAGGCACCATGTGTGGTGGCTACACGGTGGCAACCATGGAGGTAGAGAGCTTCTGGTGGGAATCCACATCTGTCTCCTCCCTCAGAGTTACACATGCAGGGTTAAGCCTACACATTGGTTCGGAAAGGACACAAAAGCATAATTTCATTTCCCTAAAGCATCCCTGTCGCTATGACAACAGATCAAGAACCAACCCCTTTTTCTCTGCCCTCTCTGTAATAGCAATCGCAGAGGAAGTCTTCCATCCTCCAGCTGAATGCTCTGCTCACCACCAGCGCTCAGCACAAGTGGGGAAGACACGTTTCATTTCTCACTAGCCCCACGAAGCCCACAGCAAGAAATGGAAACAAACACCTGGAAGGACTCTGAGCAGCAGGGGCCATGGTTTTTGGGGAAGCACACGGAGCAGCTCCTGGGGGACAGCAGATTCCTCCTGCAGCCACTAAATGGGCTCTTGAGATACTTGTCACTGGGCGGAGGAGCACAACCTGGGAGGAGTAGGGCAAAGCTGACAAACCCCTGAGCGTCTGAAAAATGACTGCAAGTGAAGATCGTTACTTACCAGAGTGCAAGAGCGATGCTCAACTGCGAGGCACAGGCCGTGCTTGCAGGGTCCGGCGAAGCAGGGGACTAAGGCGAAACATTTAGCACAGGCACTGCTGCATCACTGCAAACACTCCAGCAGCACTGAGACCATCAAAGATTGGGCAGTGACAGCTTTTCGTGTCTCCTAGCCTCAAGCGTCTTCCCGTTTTTATTTTGCTCTCATCTTACAGGCAGAAATAAAGAAAAGATAAAGAAACTGCACAGTCCACGTACCATATAAAGTGAAAATTAGAACAGGAAAGGAAGACAACAGTTGTCCTGAAAATCTGGTACAAGATAGAATGGTGGGGATCTGAGGAAATTTGGCTTAGGGAAAATTGCTGATCACCAGACCTGCGTTCTTTGGGGCGGGGAGTGGGGGGAAGACACACTGAAACAGAGAACACAAAGACCCTTGGTACGTGCAGTGAGTTTGGCCAACCTCTCACCTCGTGTCCTACCCTCCCTGCTTCCCTGGTCACAGCTAGGGCTCCAGCAGGACAAAGCGCGACTCGCTACTGCGGAGCCCAGCAGAAGCAAGCAGACATCCGTGCTAAAGGCAGGTGCCTCTGGTCCTGCCCTTCACATCCTGCCAGCCGTAGCGAGACCGTAGGACCTGGGAGGGTCCAAGCTCACTTTGTCTTCACGTAAAAACCAAACTTTGGGCCTTGTAACAAATCCCCAGTGGAGTCAGAAAGCAGACGGCATGATGCCTGCATCCTACCTGCCCATCCAATTTACAGATTATTTAGCCTTTCCACACAGGGTTTTCTTAACAAAATTAATAGCACTACTTGTAGCCATGGTTTATCATGTTAAAAGGCTTCTCGAACAAGAGCTGTTCAACAAGCCGATGTTGCAGCAAGCCCAATATACCCGAGGAGCAGCCGGTCCCCACACTTGTGCACGTGCCAGGTTTTCCATTCCAGCAAATACGAACATCATTAACCCACACACGTGAACAGAGGACACCCTGTCTCAACAAGGGAGCTCACCGGTGGCCAAAGACCCACTTGACGCTGAAATATAGGCAGCAGTTGTTACAAAAGATCTGCTGGAAAGCAATGCATTCATGCGCTTCTGACTTCAGTTTGCCCCAGAATTAACTCACTCTCTCCCCTCTTTCTAGCTTTTAGATCACGGCTGTGCATTGTTAAACTGCTAAAAGTACGAAAAGCAAAAGTATGCTCCTCCTACTCTTCCTTTGACACCAGTACAGCCCAGCTCAGGGGAATCACCCTTTCATTTTACGCCGGTGTGCGTGAGACCAGAACCAAGGCCTTTGTAGCACAGAAGTAAGTTTAGCAGAGAAAGCTGAGGAACAAGTGTTTGCTTTTGTAGCAGGGTGCAAGGGCCTTGCCTTTCAAGACACATTACTGGAAGCAAGGTTTTTCCTGTCAAACGACTGCTTACATGAACTAGGAAATGCAGTTTTGAGATTGCACAGTCAGCTTAGCAGTGAGAGGATGAAGGTGTCAACAGGGCTTCCTTCCTAGTCTGTAAAAACCGTATCTGAATTTTTACAGACATAGGTACGTCAAAACCAAACACGACGCACAGATAATGCAGTGGAGAAAGCACAAAACTTTTTTGATCAGAAGCACTGCTGATTTGAATAGACAAGAGAGGTACAGGATTCAGGGCTGCTTTGGATTCACATGGCTAGAATTTCAAGAGCACCTTACCTGGAGCCCGAGTTACACCACAGAAAGGGTAGCTGCCTTCCTTATGCTAAACTTAAGACACAAGGTTGAAGTAATTATCTGAGCCAACAAAACTGAAAGGAAAATAGGCCACAGTCATGAAGGGGCAGATACACTTGAGCTTTTCCGAGCCATTCTGCTTCAGCCTGGAGAAAAGGAGGCTCAGGGGAGATCTTACCACTCTCCAAGTACCTGAAAGGAGGCTGCAGGCAGGTGGGTGTCAGTCTCTCCACCCAAGTAAGGAGCAACAGGACAAGAGGAAATGGCCTCGAGTTACACCAGAGGAGGTTTAGATTCGATATCAGGAAAAATTTCCTTGCCGGAAGGGTAGTCAAGCACTGGAACAGGCTGTGCAGGGACGTGGTGGAATTGTGTTGGAAGCTGTTCTGTACAAGCCAAAAGCTCACCACCCAGAGATGCTTTCAGGCAGACAGATGATGCCCAAAGGCAAGCTGTAAGCTCTGCCCATCCCGCTGCACGACAAGGGTCTCTTACTGACAAAAAGGATTTGCTCTGACTCCTTTCTCTGGACAGGAAGAGAACCATTCACCCAGAGTAAACGAGACAGAGAAGTCCAGGATCTGAATTTCAAAATGACAGATGCATATATATAGAGAGACGTATTTACGGTTTACTTTTGGACTCAGTGATCTTAAGGGTCTTTTCCAAACCAAATGATTCTGTGATTTAACTGCAGCAAAACTTGTTCCCAAGCACGTCTGCCCAGTCAGTTCAGAGGATGTTCAAAATGAGACTAGCGTCAGATACTGCTGCCTGTAAGGCAAGGATTCAGTAGATGCACAGCTTGAATTTAGTGTTTCTTGATGGCACACGAGAAACCGACTGCCCAAAGCCTTATCTCATTCAGATGCAAGGTATGTTGCTGTCAGCTGCAGGACCGGTGCTGACGAGAAGCCCCTGGTCCTGCTCCCCTGGCCCCCAGCACGTCAGCCTGTTGGTCACCACACTGCCCGGATCTCAGGTTCCTGGGACAGGTTCCAACATGTCTCCCACCTTCCTCAGCACCCCGGCCGAGGCAGCGAGTCTCACTACAGTTGCCTTCACCAGCTCCACCTTACCTGCCTGAAATGTGACCCAGTGAACTGCCAAGGCTCTAGCGAAAGCTAAGTGACAACCAAGATCTTCAGCGAGTTTCAAGATAAGCTGTATTTATTTTAAAGGAGGAAAAAAAACCCCCAGGATACGGTGTTTACATTCAGTCTCTTACGCAAGTTGCAGTATCTGTGGTACACACTTTCATAGCTAAGTGTCTCCTACTGGCTGAGAGCACACTGAAACTTCAGACTGCGTGTAGCTGCTGCACAGTGATGAACACAAATACCACAAAGTCAGTGGAACACACTTTCCAGCTCAAATCCTCTGGCGCTGCTGTGGTTTCAGCATGGTAACATTCCTTACTCATTTCAGAAGAGCAAAACGCTGTCCTTTCCAAGATGCTTCAGAACACATTTTGACTATCTGACATCTTCCGAATGAGTGAAATTTTAAAAGCAATGCCCCTGTCTTTTCATTTGGATAGGCAAAATCACGGGCTGTGTTTACGTTCCTAAGCATTTACTTCAGGTTTGCACATTCATTGCCTCTGTTCTACTCAATGACACTGTCACAGAACACAACCAGAACTGCTTTGGATCCAGCCAGCACAGGCCTTCTCTCTGAAGAGGCTCGGAAGCACAGGTGATCTTGTCACGTACCCTGGCAGGAGGGGTACGCTTCCCTACGAAGGTGTTTTAACACAGGTACTCTGGCTCCTTTTCAGAAAACTCTGCTGAAATGTGTTTTTAGGAAGTTGCTTTCTCTGAGTGCGTTTCCCCTGGTAAATACTGGCCAGTCTGAGGTAAAACTTTTCGCTTCTCTGTCTTCTGGTGATGGGTTTTCACATATCTTAGCAGGTTGACGATAGCAGCTGGTGTAATTCCAGGGATGCGGCTGACTGCGCCGATCTGTATGTGGAAACGGGAACACGTTAACCTGGAACAAACCTACACACTGGAGCTAGTGAGAAATGAGATCAAAACCTGTGGGTATTCCCTTCTCTGATTCTTCTCACCCCCCACGTCCCTTTGGAAGACAGAGAAGGGATTTCATTGCTGCTCAACCTTGCTGAGTCCCAGTATCTTACCGTCCGGGGACGGTTAGAGTCCAGTTTCTCCCGCACCTCTGCTGACAGCGATGCATCAATGGCGAAGTAATCTATGTCCTCCGGCAGTTGGAGGGCTTCATCACGACGCACTTCTTCTATTTCCTGCTGTTGATTGAGTACACACCACTCGTAAGCAGCTGTGATGGAAGATTAGAGAAACAGGAAGACCAGAAATACATGTTCATGTGGAACGGGTCACTTGCAGGAATGCAGGACCAAGAATGAGCAATTCCACTGAGACAGTCAAAAGCTTCTAAGGAAGTTTCCAGCCTCACAGACTAAAAAGCCTAGTTCACATCACTACTCTGGAAGAAGTCGTGCTCTATTTGTTACAGGAATTAAGGTAACATGGGTCAGCTTTTCCTCTCATCCTAGGAAAGGATGGTCTATTTGACAGAGCAGTAAGGAGAAAAAACCCAGGAGCGAACACAAATAATTGATCTCACACCGCAAAGTCAAACACAGGTGCCTGCATAGGGCTGTGGCCTATGGCAGAAGGTACATGCTCTCATAATAGTGTTTCATTTCACTAAGCAGCAACATGAAACACACTGGGATGAACAGACTGGCTCTCCCCTTGCTGAACAAAACGTGCACAGATCCCACTAAGAGACTGTAAGTCTTGTACTCTACCTTCTATTTTCAATCTCTCCGAGAGTTCTCTCCATTGAGCAAGCTTTCCCAGGGGCTCTGGGACAGCCCTTGCCAGAACTTCCATGTTGGCCTCCGGACACTGAAGGACTTCAAAAGCACTGTGGAGAACAAGAGTAGATTTTTATGGTAGGAAGGAGTCACTTGCATAAGGCAGATTTACAGCTGTTCCCAGTTCAAACTTGCGAAGAGTTCAACATAAGCCAGAAAAACTGCAGAGCCAAGTTTACCTCTGTACCACCTTCTCTCAGTATGCTGAAGAGCTGTTAAACTCCTGAAGAGGGGCTCTTAATGAAAAATGAACGGCAAGATAGAAGGGACAAGGTAAGGGCACCAAGGGGTACCTTCCACACAGAGACAGCCAGGTCTTAGTCACTCATTTAAAACAACAGAAAAGGTAAGATAAAGGATGAGTAAGGGAAGCAATGGCCTTTGCGTACAAGAACAGCTACCATGTGACACTAGCCTTAAATCAACGGCTGCTTTACCAAGCTTCCAGCGAAGCATCAACCCACTGCAAAATCATCACCACTTGGTGACGCTCTCAATAAGGACAGCAAGAAATGAGTGGCCCAGTAGAGTACCCCCTTGTTTTGGTAGCTTATGCCGTCATGAGGAAACGTGGTGTAGTAAAAAAACCAACATCACACTTATTCTATAGGCAAACACTACACGTCTCTCCCCTAAAGGCGATAAAGCTGGAAATCTTGGACAAATGGTGTCAAACGGACAAATGGTGTGAAATCACTAGCCAGAAGTGCTAAAGCAAGCATAAGTCAGACCAGAAAGCTTCAGCTCTTAACCTTTACCTGACAGGTGACCTTCGACCTCTACTGATGGGAACTTCTGGTATTAACTGGGACCATTTGGATATGCTGAACTGAAGGGATTTTAGTGTCGCAATTCCATCCTCTAAAGCAGCTCTCATCTTAACTGCTTGTTCGTATCGCTGCTGTGACACACACCTAGCTTCTTCAAAACCTGCAGAGACAGATGGCATACAACACAACGGTCTACAGCCAGGCAGGGCTGCTCACTGCAAGCGCCACCACAATAAAATACCTCTGTGGGTGAGCCTGGCATCGGCATTGTCAGGCCGGAGGGACATGCGGAACTCCACACGGCTGGTGAACATCCGGTACGGCTCACTGGTGCCCAGACTGGTAAGGTCATCGATCAGGACACCAATGTAGCCTTCGGTGCGACTGACAACGAAAGGGGGCTTGCCATGAACCCGTAGGCAAGCATTGATCCCAGCAATCACACCCTAGGCAGACAGAAAACAAACAAAAAAATATTTATCGGTTTCTTTGTGGCTAAAATATCAGCACATCTACTTCCAGAGACTCGTGTCAAGCTGTACTCTGGAAAACGCTATAGTCTGCGCTAGTAATCTAAGCAGTTTCTTGCGATACTGTGAGTTTCTGAGGAGCTTCTTGGCCCCTGCTGACATGACTAGAGACAATTCCCACATTTTTCAATTATACCCGTTGCACAGTCTCCATGCTGAAACATTTGACAGTACTTCCAATTACTTTTATTACTGCAGTCTCAGTAACAGCAGCCATAGGTGCTAAAAGCAAAAATATCTGGCCAAGTCTGGAATCAGAGCGAGGAACAAATTTAGGAACACCTCATTAGCACAAGACAGGCCTAGCAAGACTGTATCGAAGACAAATGGCAGGGCAATATCCCTTTCTGAGCGCTGAGTACACATGATCAGATTCACCCACCTGAGCTGCAGCTTCTTCATAGCCTGTAGTGCCATTTATCTGGCCTGCAAAGAAGAGGCGCTGAACAAGACGAGACTCAAGAGAAGGAGTCAGCTGACGAGGATCTAAAAAATCATATTGCACCCCATAGCCTATGGCAAACAACAAGACAGATCTTATGGGAGGAATTTTGAAGGTCCCTATTTATCAGCAATCAGTGGGGCAGAACAACTTAGGTTATCAGCTTTTATTTATGATTTAAAACCAACTGAGGAACAATCCCTGCATTCAAGAACAAACTTTGTTTCGTATTTCCTTTGTTTTGCTATGCTTTAAACAAAATCTGTTTTTTTATTAAATGGTAACCATTACGACAAAGAGATTTTAAACTATTCACCCCCCTCACCTGGCTGTAGTATCTTGGCGTTTTCCAAGCCTGGGATGGATTTGACCACCTGCTCCTGGAGCTCAGGTGGCAGCGTCATTGATATGCCTTGCGGGTAAATGACATTGGAGTCCAAGCCTTCGGGCTCCAGCCACACCTGATGTTCTCGGTTTGGGAAGCGCAGAACCTTTGACTCAAGAGAGGGACAGTACCTGCAACAGCAAATAGCATCACCTGGCATGGAGAAAAAGTAACTTTCCAGTAGCAAAGCAAGAGAGACCCCCAGTTTCAGACAGACTGTCCACTCGTGCCGTTGACAGCCTTGCATAAAGCCACATACTTACCGCGGCCCCCTTGTTGTCTCCCTTATATGGTTGTTCAGGTGGAGGTTATCACGGATAATCTGCTGGGCTTTCAGGGTAGTGCAAGTCAGGTAACATGACAGCTGATCTTCTGGCTGAAAGAGGCCAAAGCTCACTTTAAGTTAATCCAGTCACAACAGTGTACCCTTACTAAACAACTCCGAGGCTCTCCAAGGACTTTTCCATGACAGTTGGCTCTTGCTTCCTGGAGAGATGGGTAGTGCTGCCATACCTACTGTACAGACAGAATGTGAGCAACCGAGAGCTTGAGCAACATGCCCAAAAGCAAACCAAGAACAGAACAGAACTTGGGAGCCCAGAATTCAAGTTCTATTCTATACATTGTATTCCTAATTACAGGATGGATATTCCTATTAAAGCAACACATTGTATCACAGCATTCCAGTTAACTGCAGGAATTCAAAGCTCTGAAGTAAGAGGAGCAAGTGCTGACCCTACAGCTAACAGCCAGTTAAAGCGATTGGTGAAGGAAAAAAAAAAATCTCTCAAAACCCTGCACTAACATGGCAAATCCAAGGTCTGCGAAAAAAACCCCACCAGGTAAAGTATTTCACTGATTTTTCTGACAGTCAATAGACTCACATTCAAAATAGTAATAATGTTGCACCTCAACTACTCCTTAAAACCTCTCCCTCACACACCAATGACTTCAAATCATACTACTTTTGCTTCCATCCTGATTATAATAGGCTATTACAATTCCTACACACGCTGCGGAAAATTAATTCCTGATAATTTATTCTGTGTTTGCTGTTTAACTACATTATGTAAGAATGTCATCCACTTCCCAAGATTTTCTTTGGAAAACTGAGTTTCTTCTGCTTTTAAGTTACATGCTATCTGTGAGCTCTGTGGTTCGCTCTATCCTTTCTCTTTCCTAGTCAACACTATTATTGATCTCTAATTTCAACATTTTCATCTTACTCCAGAGCCGGGGTAACAAGACAGACATCATAAATCTCCAGAACAGAGGTCTAATACTCGAAGTGTTTTGTAAACCACCCATGTAACCAGCACATGAAGAATACTAGCAGTACCATACTGCACACAATTCTGATTCTAAAAGTAAAGCAATTCTGGTTCTCGAGTTGAGAAGTGAGAGGAAAAAGGTACTTGCTTTCAAAAGAAAACAAACAGTTTCTTCTTCTTGTGCACTGAGAGTTCTCAGAAACCTAACACCTCCAGTAGGAATACCACCCAGCTCCCTTTCCCAGCCATCAACTCCCCGGCTGATTCCGAGTATAACATTCCCCGTAGCACCCCCCGCCTGGCTCTCTGCGCATTTGCTGTGTGCCATCTCACCTTGATCCACACAGCCTCACTGAGGAAGCTGAACGGCACCGGAGGATTGTCAGCTACACGTTCCTCCAGACCACGGAAGTCAATCGTATCTTTGGCAAGTCGGGGTGGCGTCCCAGTCTTCAGCCTGCCCATTGCAAATCCCAGCTTCTCCAGAGTCTGAGCCAGCCCGATGGCTGGCTGGTCCCCTAGCCGTCCAGCTGGATGCATCTCCAGTCCAATGAGGACCATACCCCTCAGAAATGTACCAGTGGTCAGGACAATACTCCCAGCATGGATTGTGCTCCCATCCCCTGAAACAGCAAGTTTTCAGAGATGCACATATTTTAGAATCAACAAAGCCCTGGTATTCTGGTGTTTCTGTCTAAAACTAGACTAACTGTTCACTGAGAATTCATCCATCTTTTATTATTTAATAAAATCAGCATTTCAATAATAAAAGCATTAACAGTAATAATTGCAATAAGCAGCATGTGGTTATTCCTGTATTCTTCTTACTCCTAAGCACATTACCCCTAACACAGAAAACCCACTCCTGGGAAAAACTCCTACGCAGGCCGTTATTTTGGAAAGCTTGTTTACTAGAACAGCAAGGGGTAATAAAGCACGAGTCTGCTAGTAATAGGATACCACTACCCCATAACGTCGTTGGCAGCATATGCCATTTACAAATAAAATCTCAAAACACAGCATGGAATTGAGTATCACTGGCCTGAAGAAAACTAAACTTATGTAACCTCCGAACATCCCATCAATCTAGGTATGGTTTTCATCGCATTACATTTAATAACCTAGTTTAGTTCGCACTTGGCCTAAATCACCTCTACCAGCCAATTCAGCTTTCCCACTGATGAATCAGAAACGATCACCCCCGAAGGGCTGCTCTCAGAGTAACTGAAGGCGCTTACTGAGTTACCAGCACGTACCCAGAACGACTCCTGTGACTTGGCATTTCCCAGGATGGTCTGGTTCTGGCTCTGCCAATAGAAGATCCTCCACAGATGCCTCGTGAACCGTCAGCAGTGGTGTGTTGAGGATTTCTTTCTGTCATGAAAGGAGTTACTGCAAAAATTTAGGAAGTTATGAGACATCTGGGCAGTCCCAAACCCAGCCGATTTCCGAAACACCTATCACCCTCTTCCCTTTTCCGTCCTTACCAGGTCACTTGGCAGACAGTCAGTTACTGTACTATCCTGATCTAACCAGTAGAACTTCCCGTACACAGAGAGAGTTTAAGCTCAAAAGAAACTATTTGGTCACAAAGCCTGACCTGTATATAAAATGTTAGAGGATTTTTTAAACTGTGCTGAGCTCTATGCTGCATTAAAGCACCAAAAAGAATGGTATCTAGATTTGGTAGGAAAATATTAAAAAATAAATTGCTCCTCCCCATCATCCTCTGTAGTTCACCCTAGTACTTCAGATTTAGAATGAGTAATTCATTCTAATACTCCAGCCCACAAACACACTCCAAAAAAATCGCTCCTGCCTTTCCCGCTCCCAGTTAACAGTCCCTGCCGCCTCCACCAGGCTGTACATACAGAAAGCTCCCGCGCGCGGTCAAGGCAAACAGGGCAACCTCGGGGCCGCCCTCAGCAGCGCAGCCGCTCCCAGGCCGCCGCCCGCCAGCCCCGGCGCCGCAGCGGGTCCGGGGGCCCGAGGACCCGGGGCCGCCGCCTCCCGCTCCCGCAGCCCCGCCCGCTCGCTGCGCAAAGCCACGGCCACGGGCTCTGCCCGCCCGGTCCCGCCCGCTCTCACCTGCATGGCCTCCTTGTAGCGGCCCCGGTCGATCTGAGCGCGGAGGCCCCACACGGCCGGGCCCTTGCAGCGGTTCAGCACCTTGTAGTGCACCCCGGAGCGGTCGCAGACCCGGCCGCACAGCCCGTCCAGGGCGTCCACCTCCCGCACGAGGTGCCCCTTCCCGATGCCGCCGAAGGAGGGGTTGCAGGACATCTCCCCTGCGGGGGACACCCCTCAGCGCCGCCGCCCCGGCCTAGCGGGGAGGCCCGAGGCGCCCGCCGGAAAGGGGCCGGGCCGGCTCCCCGCGGTACCTGCCCCCCCCCACCCCCGCCGCGGCCGAGCGCGGCCCGACCCCCCGGCGGTACCGATGGTGCCGATCCTGTGCGTGAGCAGCAGCGTGCGGGCCCCGCCGCGCGCGGCGGCCGCCGCCGCCTCCGTCCCCGCATGGCCCCCGCCGATCACCACCACCTCGTAGCGCGCCGCCGCCCCGACCTCACCGCCCGCTCGGCGGCGCCCGGGCCCCGGCCCCGGGGATAGCGCCAGGCGGCGCCAGCTGCTACGCAGCAACATGGCGGCAGCCGCGGCCCGTCCGGCACAGGGGCGCGCGCTGCGGCGGGAACCGGAAGCGGGGAGCGGGCGCGCGGGATTCCTCCGCGCGGGGCGGGGGCCGCGTGCCGAGCGGGCACCCCCGGCCGGCGGGGGGCGGCCCTGGCGGGCGGCGTCTGCGGGCGGGGGCCCAGCCCGGCGCCCTGGCGGCTGCGAGCGGCCGGAGAGGGGCCGGGCGGCGGCAGTGCTCGCGTGCCCCCGCCCCGCGGGCAGGTGGGGCCGCCCGGGGGCAGGAAACCGCTCCGAGGGGGCGGGCGGGAGGCGGGCGGCCGCGGGATGGCCCGGCCCGGCCGTAGCCGTCGGGGTTCCCCCGCGGCCGGGCTGCGGGGCGGGAGCGGGCACAGCCGGGCAGCGCAGGCGAGCGCGCCCGCCTGGAAGAGGAACTGGCCTGAGGCGAGAGGCGGGACCCCCTCGCCCCGGCGCGGCGCTCGCCCTCCTGCGAGTGCGGGTGGGCAGCGGTGGCCCTGGACGGCGCCGGCGGCACAGGGTAGCGGGGCAGGCGGGTGGCGCTGCCCGCAGCCCGGACACAGCCGCGACCCTCCGGGCGCTGCGGAGGGACCGGTCCATCCCCCGGCGCCCCACCGCCGGCGAGAGCCTGCGGGCCGGCCCGGCGGGCGGCGGAGCGGGGCACCGGCCGCCAGAGCGCCCGCGGCGCGGAGGCGAGAGGCGGTGCCCGACGGGGCGGTAGCCACCCGCCGCGCCTGCGGGAGGTGCTGTCGCGGCTCGGCCTGGACCGCCGGGACGCGTCCGATGCGTCGGCGCTGGTGAACCAGGTCGTCCCGCAGCTGACCCAGACCCCCCGGAGCAGACACGGCGGCTTCAGCTCCATCCAGCGGCTGGGCGCCGGCAGCTACTACGAGCACGTCGAGGTGGGGGCGGGCCCGGTGCCGGGGCCAGAGGGACGGTGTCCGCGGCGGCAGGCGGAGCCCCGGCAGCGGCGAGCGGCTCGCTCGTAAAAGCCGGATTCGCGCTGCGCCTCCAGTGCAGCTGTACGCTGGCCCTTCCCGACGAGGAAAAACTTTAAGGATAAATACGTTAATTAACAACAATTTACGATAAAATGGCTCACATACCGAAAGATGAGCGTATGTGCATTACCGGGAGACGCTCGCTGCCTCACCGCACCGAGCCCCGCCAGCCGCAGGACACTGCAGCGACGGCCCCGCGCCGAGTTGTCATTTATAGCTTTTTTTTTAAAAAAGGAGGAGAAACAGCAGTACCTTTTCTTTTGGTTCCAGCTCTGTCTGAAACAGAAGTTAAACACGGAGACGCTTTTTTCTTTCTTTTTTTTTTTTATTTTTTGGTGTTTAAACCAGCTTCAGGCATAGTCATCATTTTTCTCCCTCGCAGCCGATTCCTGTGCACAGAAGGATGACTATGGTCAGTGTTCATGCAGCGTTCAGCTTAAGCTGTTAAAACGCTCTTAAAAATTAAGCAATTGGAAAGCTGGAAGATGAACTGCCATCAGTAAATTGCTCTTCTCCACTCAAATGCACAGCAATCTTCTAATAGAAATCCACAGAAACAAGCTCACATTTCACACTGGACGTGAGAAGTACACCAAGGCAGGAGTTGATAAAATCACAACTGTTATAAAATCCTAAAGAGATAGAACTTTGGTTATACATTGACTGTTGTATTCTTGTACTTTGCAGATCCCTGAACCAAGTGAGTTTGGTATCATGCTTGTAATGCCTGTTGAGAAAGACTCCCAGCTGAATGAATGTGATGACATTGGAGCCTATTAATATCTAACATTCAAAAGAAACCCCAAAGAAAAGCATTTTATTGAAGTTTTTAGATGAAGATGGAAAATTGTCAGCCCTTAAAATGGTTCAAGCACTAAGAGAAATTATTAAATGAGAAAACCATTAAAACTAAGTCCTAGAACAAGCTTCACCTAGAAGTGCTGCAAAACCAACTCCATGGTGCAGGTGCATTGCCCTGTTAACAAAAATGTGATTTCCTTGCCTCCCCATCTGTCTCTTCATCTCAGTGTTTGCTCTGGTGGTAAGAATCACAAGTCGTCAGGGCTGATCACATTATGTGATTAACCCATTGCTCCACTATGCAATTCACTTTTCATATGAAACTAATGAATATTAAGGGTGCTGCTTGGCATGCTTGGTACTTTTTTCTACCTGACCTGCCCCTTTTCAATCTGCCATGTACAAAGAGCCCTTTGCTGTACTTGTAGCAAAAGGAAGAACTTTCTTTTACACATTACCTAATATTTTATATTTATCTGTATAAAAAAAAATGTATCCCCTTTTAGGGTGCTTTTTTTCTCCAAAGCTTTCAGAAACATTGTGGCCAAATATCTTGTCTCAGTGTTTTCAACAGTGAAGCCGTTCATTGGAAAACATTACTGTATTTCTAAATAATGTAAATGTAGTAAATCAAGCAAACAGCAGTTCAAGAAGAGTGCTCATTTCATAGAACTCAACAGGCCTTCGTAATGTTTTATTTAAAATCCTTATCCTGTAGGATAAAGAGCCAGTGACTGAACCCAGGTATTTCTTTTGATTGATTCTAAATTCCTCTTAAGGTAAAAACCTTAACACTTTTAAAAAAGTTTCTAATTGATGTAATATGTTTATATATATAAACAACTTCTTTGTTACTAGATGTGGAAGTAACTGTAAAAACACAAAAGGCTGGAAGTCCTGCAATAACTCTTCTGATCAAAAATCCTGCATCAGAAATATCAGTGGACATCACCTTGACTTTGGAAGCTCAGCAGAGCTGGCCACCTAACACACAGGATGGCCTCAAAATTGAACAGTGGCTAGGAAGAAAAGTCAAGGGAGAGTTCAGAAAAAAAAAATCACCTTATTTAGTAGCTAAAGAAAACAAAAAAGAAAAGGTTCTAAGAGGTACCTCAAATACAATTAGTTACAAAATATCTTCTCTACGACTTGATCACTTAGAAGTACTATAAAAAGGGTATTCAGATTCTGTTTAGTATTCTGAGTTTAAGGTGCAGATACCTTATATCTTGCATGCATCCAGATCAAAGACAATTGAAATCCCTCTTTAAAAGACATCAGATTTGTGGTAGTGCTTGTGCTGTACTGAAATCTAAAGACAAAACTGCTCTGCCAGGCTGTACACTAACCATTCCAAAGAACAATATATTAAATCTACTAAGTCAGACACGTGAACATGAACCTTTCCTGTACTGCTTTAGTTACCAGCAACACCCACTCCTTGGCTTTTTAAGACAATAAAAAAAATAAATTCTAAGGCAGGGAGTGCCCCTGTAAGTAGGACTGCATACACAAGTTATATACCTCTGCAGGAAGTAAATGTCTACTTTTCTAGCAAGATCCATTATTTCTCATACTCTGGAATGGCTACAAAGTTGTTGGTTTTTTTTTTTGTCTCCTGACCACTGCCACACCAAGCCTACATTAGTTTGCAGAAACATTCCAACTTGTCATTGCATTAGGAGAACTAGTGATCTCAGCAAAAAGAGTTCAGGCAATCTGGTATTCTTTTTAATTAGCATGCCCACCTTAACAATGCCAAATAAATCATTACTGCTCTACTGGGCTATTTTTTCCTGAAAAAATAAAATGCAAAGAGTAAGTGAACCAAACAGGCTCTGGGGAAAAAATCTAACTTACATAAGGAAGACGAAAAAAATGATTGCTGGTGTTTTAAACACAGGGGTTGAGCTATGTTAATCATTGCTTTTAGAAACATGACCAAAACAAACAAAAAAGCTTCACAACAGTCACCTTACCTGAAACAAACTCACAAGCCTATTATTTGCACAAAGGAATTAAAAATAATGGTGAAAACTTTTTGTATTCAAAACCAGAATGGTTATGCAGTAAAGCTAATACAAATGTTCAAAGGTAGTAGGATTTCCGAGTAGTGGAATTCCCCAAATCAAGTTCAACAAATGCAGAAAAGTTCAGAATTAAGCTTAATTTTAATGTAAATCAAAACATCCTTAAGCATATAGTTAAAGCAGCCAAACAATTAAATATGTCCTATACTAATGACATTGTAATTGTCTTTGCACGGAGTAGCTGGGGAATTAAGGAGGAAATAACTAATCTTAGTTACTGGATTTCATTTTTTTTTTTTATTATTTTGTTTGTTTTGTTGAAGTGCAAAGAAATTGTTGATATTTTAAATTAAGTCAATTATAGTGTCTTTGTCTAGTTACAGACACTGGTACTTACTGCTGTGTAACAACTTAACAATCTTGTACTCAACTTTAGGAAACACCTGGCGACTTTCTTTCTCACATATTGAGAAAGCCATGATGAACAACCACGGCAGCTCAAAGACACGTTGTGAATCTGATGGACTGAAGTGCTGTAGGTTGGTATTTCATATGAGTATTTTACTTTAAGCCTGTGTGAGCCAGGCTAGCACTGTTTCACTTTAAGAATTTGATCTAAGACTAATTACTCATAATAGGGAGCAAGAATAAGGCTTTTAGGCATCGCTGTTCTACAGCAGTTCTACATTCAGCAGAATGTCTGACTTGCATTTACTCAGTGAGGCGGAAACAAATCACATTGCAGGTTTATAGTCCAGACTCACCTTGGAAAGCAAGAAGATGAAACTTGTTAAATAATCTTTCCCAAACTCATTCCTGTTTAGAAGAATCAGCTTAGAAGTCTGATAATCCATCTTTTTCTGTGCTTTGGGAGCAAAGTCACACTTCATACCAAAGCAACTTCTAAAATGATGGTGAGAAAAGAACTGTTGAATGACACCAGGATGAATAAATGATTTTTCTCTCCAATAAAATCTGGTTTTCACATTTCTTTGAAGAGAAAGCATAAAACCCACATGAGGTACAGAACCTCCTTAACAGTAAACCAAATTCTTAGTTTACTTAATTACATCTTATACTGAATCCAGAAAGTCACAAGACAACTAATGCATAATTCTTTGTCTTTGCTTTATGGATATTATCAGACATGCTATGCCCATACCTCGCAGTACGCTGCACAACATACATACCTCTTCCCCTTGTGGCATGCCACAGGAAGGTCACGGCATTTCCTTCAGCATAAACCCAAGCCAAAAGTGCAGCTTTAATCTTAAGCAGTGCTCCAAGGTTATGTCATACTGGTAGCATCTGCAGCTGGGAGACTGCACTGTGTGAGCAGGCTTCTGACCAACACTTTATATCTGGGTCACTGCTGCTACCAGTGAAAGCTGTGTACGCTCAAAAGCTGTCGTTTAAAGTACAAATCCTTCATTGCTAGAATTTAACTTCATACACAGTAGTTCTAGGATTATCCAGCCTACTGCTGCACTTATTTTCAGATTTTATTCAAAACATTATCGAAAATGTTATTTGAGTAAGAACAGTTTTATTGTTTTCATGAATAATGTGTATTTATTTAGAACTACGTAGAAGGTACCTAATAAATTCTTATTTATTTAACAGGAAAGGTTGTCTTAAGCTTCTGAAGTACCTTCTAGAGCAACTTAAAATGAAATACACCAAAAAGTTGGAAAAATTCTTTTCATACCATGTCAAAACTGCTTTTTTCCACTCATGTGTCATGTGGCCAAAGGACACAGACTGGCATTGGGCAGACCTGGATCATTGCTTTTGGAAGTATCTGGGGTATTTTCTGGAGTGCCTGCAAAACACTCAGCTGCCACATTTCTTTATTCCCAAATACAGCTTGCTCAGCCTGGAAGATAAAGTGAGCAGTGACTTCCTTTCAAGACAAATAAATGATCAATTGAACAACAGATTCCCAGTATTTCAGGAGAGTCTAAAAAAAAAATCATTGTTTACAATAACTAGCTAATCACGTAAATTTGCAGATTTAAAGCCAGAAGTTTTGTACCTCACGTTACTCCTCAGTAGTCTGATGCTATAAAAAGCAAAACAAAATCAAGAACACTAAAAGAAAAACTGTATACCTCAGTTGTAACCCTTCAAAGAAAACAGAACATTAAGTAATTTTTTTCTTCCCTATCCAAATGTAGATGTCACCTGCAAAATATCTTCAAGGTATACTAAGAACGTATAGAAGAATTTGCAAGTTAATTTCCCATGCAACTTCTAGGATTCCAAATATAAAGGTATCAATGACTGCGTAAAGTAGAAAATGACAATTTTATTTAAAATGAAGGTCCACTGCAAAATACCCCAAATACACTCTGGCTTTCAGAAGGAAGTCACTGCAGTTACTCTGACACAAACCAGAAGTTCGCAAGATCAAGTGGGTGGATGAAGACTTTTTGCAGAGGACAACCACCAGCAACAGTGAACAGACTATCAAAACAATACAAAGTTCCAGAAATAACTGATCTTTTCTGAGTCTTCAGAATTGGTTTGGAAATTAGTCTTTTCACTGGACTTTGGATGGGAAGCAATCAGTATCTAATGTGCTGCAACAGAATAAAAGTTACTGTGCTAATGAGCGTTAATGAGGTATCTCTTTCTACAAGATTTCTATCTTCAACCTGCATCAAGGAGGAAGACTCTCCACGTGAAAAGTTGTCAGATTCATGCTGTATTTTGGTTTTGATATTTTCAGAATCAGTATTCAGCTCAATTTTTCTTATGTGGAAGAGTGTGTGTGGCAGGAAAAACGAATAATTATTTCCTATTACTAAAACTGTGCAGGTGATAAATACACAGCATTTGGGAACTGCTGTGCTTTAAGTAAATACATTTTTTGCTTCTTCTTAAAGAAGCCATGGGAAGTCTCTATTTTTAGCCTACTTTTTGAAAGCAAAATAACCTACTGGCTTAAATAATGCCCAGATTTCACCTCAATTATGAACAAATAAAAAAAGAGGTAAGGTCAGAAGAACATTTAAAAAGTAATTTCACTAAAATATTATCATCTCACTAGATTCAGTTTATTAGGTTTTCCATTTACTCATATGACATGTAAGTAAACACAAGCTAAGACCAAGCATTAAATTAAGGTCCTTCCCATACGACTTCCAAAGAGTGAAAACAGACCCCACTATCATTAGGGGTCTGTGTGAAAGAACCTGACATCCAAATGTAAAATTTGAATCAACTTTATCTCAAAGAAATAAAAGCTGACCTTCAAATATATTTTTTCTTCATGATTTTATTAACATTGCTCTAGTAAACTGTTTTTCTTCCTTAAGCTAGAAAATTACATTCATGAGAACAAGAGTAGACGGAGCTGGTTTTTTCCCCCCAGTTAGTCACGAACACATACTTCTTGTTATGCTCTCCTCCATCAGGAGGAAATGTAGACTTCTCTCAAAAAAACCCTTAAAACACAAGTCTTAACAAAAATGTTTTTCAATGTTTCAGAATAAACAAAAAAAACCCAAACCAAAACAAAACTTGCTTCAGCAGACACCAGTTACTGCAAACACAGCGGTTCTCAAATAACCAAGTTATCCCTAGAAATACTGCCAGATGTGGTCTATCAAGGCAGAAGTACACTATTTTGAAGTCAGTGACAAACTGCTTACATTCACTCATCCAGCTTTCTGAAACTAAAGATTGTTTTTTATATTTTTATATATTAATATGGCATTTAACTAAAAAAAACGCCCACAACCAACCACCAAACAACCCCACAGTATTTGTTTTTAACCAGTAGGTAATGGCTTTAGAATCATGCACATCACACTAGAATAATGAAATTAAGTGAAAGTAGTGTCTAAGTGCAAAACCAGATTTAATTCTACATAAAGTTAATCCAGTTTTTTTTTTTCCTAAACCACTATTTAAAACTCATTTTAATAGCACAGGTACAGAAAACAACCAAGACAAACTTCTAAATCCAAGCCCACAGAGGCTAAGACTAACTATAATAATTTTGTTTCACTAAGTTTTGAACTTTGATTACAGTTATTTTGAGGGCTTTCTCCGAGGTCTTCGCATATCCTTTTCAGTTTCTTTTCTGATTTGAAATTGTTTGTATCTTTCTGCCATTGCAATAAGCCCGTCTGGAACTACCTGATAAGAAAGCAGCAGAATGACAAGGTCAGTTTTAAATCTAAACATGCATCCAGAAGTGAAATACAAATGGAATAAAATATATACTATTATTCCTCAGCAGGTGTCTATGTCCTTTCTTTGGACACAGAAGGCTTTGATTAAAGCTCCCGGTTCTTTTCTGGGACTCACCTGTAAGGTAAAATACAGCTAAGGATATCCACAGCAAGACAGACTTAAGCACCGATTTTTTGCACAAGACACTACAAACACTCACCAAGAAAGGTCTAAGTAGGCTTAGACCTTCACGAACAGTTTCAGGTCGTAACCCAGAACCAAAACAATTCCTACCCAGTAACGTGTATTCTTACTTGGTTTGCTCTTTCCAGAATTTCAATCAGCTCAGATGCAACTCTCCAATCATTCTTGGTGACAAGTGTTACTGCCTTCCCAGTACGTCTAAAACAAGGAATAAAATAACTGTTGATCTTCAAAACAACTACTGCTAGGCTTTTCCTACTGACCTATACAGTAATAAGTTGTAAGGCAGTGTTATTGAACTGGTAAGTAAAACTGGCTTGAGTATTTACTATGCATGTGACACAAAGCAACTTTTCATAAAGATCATAATACGGCAATTCACCTAATATGGAGCAAAGGCACAACTAATTGAGACTTTTAGACAATAAACCTAGCATAAAGACAACATATTTAAGCATGAAAAGGCATACATACATACCATTAATAAAATAAACACATACAAAAGAAAAACTGCACTTGTGCCAACCTGGGAAAGCAGCATTCAGAAATTCTAGCACCAAACTACACCACCATGACAGGCTGAAAACTTTGAAATGATATAAGTTTTTCCCAATGGGCTGCCTAGGAAACTAAACAACTTAGTGGCTCACGAAGAGATAGACAAGGAAATGACATTTCAGATTATCTACACAGACAATGTTTTGAACCATAATTCTTCAGCACTTAAACCAGCTGTCAAACAGCCCTCGTTCCTATCCACTTCAATGAAGTAACAGAAGAGTGGAACACTTGTTTGCCTTACATTTAAGTGAACTAATTTCAAAACATGAAGCAGTACATTATCTAAAACATACTTTGCTAGACCCTGAAGACTTCACTCCCCCACCCCACATCACCTGTAGGTCTAGTATTTGGCAAGACAAACACCTATGCACTGCATAAAACACTGACAACACGTTACTCTTCTCTTACAAATGCTTACCCTGCTCTTCCGGTACGACCTACTCTATGAACATATTCTTCAATGTTGCGAGGGAAGTCAAAGTTAAAAACATGAGTAATATCATGCACATCAAGGCCACGGGATGCTAAGTCAGTAGCTACCAGTATTCTAACTTTGCCTAAAATAAGTACAACAGAAAGAGAATGGGAGTTTATAAAATAAACAGTAAATATACTCCTTTTGGTCTATTTGTTTTCTAGTGTATAATGCACTTATTCTTAACACATAAAGGAAAAAATCGTTGCATGTCACACCGAGTTAGCATCAAATACAAGGTGGTAAATAAGCACTCGAAGTATCATTTTACTATTATTTGTACTTCCCAAGTAGAACAGTAGGGTGCAGAACAAGCAAGAAACATGCCTAGCTGAAACAGTCTGAAAAGAACAGAAACTCCACCAACTATATTGTCAGGGGGCATCCTTACCATAGGACTACTGTTTTATTAGCACGTGATCACATAACATGAAAGTATAACCCTACCAGCATAATCAAGAACAGAACTGTTTCACTGAAAGCACCATTATTTGACACTTTAAATTTACTGTTCTGTAGACTAACATAATACTGACTTTTCCATAGAGATTTCAAGAAAACAAACAAGACTTACTTTAAATTATTTAACTCAGACATTCCAAATTTTATTGAAGACCCCGTTTCCTGATTTTTTTTTTTTTTTTTTAATAAACCAGTACTTTGGTACTAACTTACCGCTCTTGAAGTCATCTAAGGCCTGTTCTCGATCACACTGTTCCCTGCTACCATGAAGTGACTGTACTGGAACTCCTTGGAGACTAAAGTCACTTGCTAAGTCATCAGCTCTAGGATAAAATAAAACACTGGTTCTTAAAGAGGGCTGGGGGAAGAAAAAGCGCAGCATCTACATTTAGATCCAAAAGATGATACTGTGACAACAAAAACTAAATGTGCCTAAGGACAAAACCCTACCTAGGTCAGCTGTTACTTATTATAAACCAGTATGAAAGCAAGAATAATCCCCACATAATTTTTTGCTTTTTTATATATAAGAGAAATAGATTATTTTTGTGGTTTTCACTCAAAAAGATCAGGTATGGTACAGTGACATCGTGCCCCCCCCCCTCAGGTCTTGTAGGCACTGGTTGCATATGAAAGTAAACAGTACATCACATTAATGTACCCCAAGAATCTTAACATCTACTTACTATGTGAAATTTGAGTTTTACCACCACCATTAATGACATTAAAAAAGATCCAAACTACTAGTCAGTCTAGAGGAATGAATAAATGAATAGATAAACATACTACTGCTACTGACACGTTGACAAGAGCTGTTATGCTTGGTAATTATGTGAACTAAGAAACTACCCAGTATTTGTTAGGAGGAAAAAAAACTCCAAACAACCCACCAACAGACAGATGTAATACTGGGAAGTGATTACATACGTAAGTTTTTTTCCCACAAAAATGATGACTTTATCACTTGGCTTCATAGTGTCAATGAAGTACTGCATGAAAGCTTTCTTTTCCTCCTCGGCGATAACAACAACTCTCTGCTCTACTGTATTTACTGCCTGTTAAGCAGCAAAAAGGGATGTTAAGTGGAAACAATTTTTCTGTTAAATCCCATATTACAATATATGAAACTAGTAATATGATACCATGAAAAACTATTTTAAAACCAAGATATGTATCAGTTTAGAGTTCAAACAATGCAGATTTATTCAATGTTTCCTCGTCACTTTAGGAGAACAGTAAAATTTACCTTTAAGCAGTTTGCCAGGTTATATATTTGCAGAGATTTAGAGGGCACAGATTAACAGCCTAGTGAGGTGAAACAAATATTCCTAATCTCAGTGAAAATCAGATTGAAGTACTTTAACTTGAGTATATATTACGTTAATCCAGAGCAAGCTGGAACAATGGCAGTCTTCCTTGAAGGGACAAACTTTTAAAGAAGACTAATCTATTTGAAATTATCAGTCCTGTTTAATTCTTCCTACAACTGTTTGTTAATAAAAATTTAACTCCATTATATTTGATGGTTGCCACAGAACAAGGGTCCTCAAACTACAGCCTGCGGGCTGGATACAGCCCCCCAGGGTCCTCAATCCGGCCCCCGGTATCTACAGACAACACCCCCCCCCACCCCGGCCAGGGGTTGGGGGGGGAAACCAAGCAGCCGCAGATGGCCTCCTGCCACTTCATCCCTGCGCCAGCCCCGTTTAAAAAGTTTGAGTACCCCTGCCACAGAATGTCTAAGGTGCACTGTGTGAGTAGTATAAAGGTCTAGACATTCTCATGGCACTATCTCATGACCTTGTGGCAAGGGCTGAAGAATCAAACAAGTACACGAATTCCCTCTCCACATGGGAACCCCTCCTCACCCCCCCACCCCCAGAAGTCACCTCTTACAATTAAGAGAAGCTCCTGTAAAAGAGATGAAGAAAGAGAGCTACAATAGCAGTTGTTATCTTTCAAAGCCCAATCCTCTGCCTTTGACAAGTAATGCCCTTTGATTATAGTTCTGAATAGAACCGACGAAAACTACATTTTCCCCCTATTTCCACCCAGAAGTATATTGGATACCAAGTTTCCTCATCCCTACCGCTAAAGGTGGAAGATTTCTTTTTTAGAAGAAATAAAAGAAGTGAAAAGGAAGATTTCTTAAAAAGAACTGAACTCAAAGCAATCTCTGGACCAGGATGCAGAGACCTTGGTAGAACTACCATTTCTGTAAATCCTGCTGGTACTGAAGCCAACTACACACAGCTGCATAAGCATGACAAGTATGCAACTACATCTACATATCAGAAGTTCTGAACTTTCTTAGGGTTCTTCTTCTAACACATATATTCCTACTCTATGCAAGTGCCAGGAATTCAGTACAGAGCTTCCACTCTTTGAAGAAAGCAGCAGTTAAGAAACACAGATCCATATAGGGATCCGTATGCATGAGAATGAAGACCTTCAGAAGGAAAGGGAAGGAACAAGAACTGGCTGAACAGGGGCAAAGGCTGCAGAAACCAAGGTTTAGGCAAGAACATGTGGCAATGCAAAGTACAATATTCAACTGTAATTGTATTGATACCCCTCACTTGTAGTATCTTCTACTGAAGATTTAGTACTTGTTACAGAAACACATGAACAAACACCTTTGCTACTTTTTTTCTTCTAGTGTTTTCTAAACTTTTAATGAAGCTTTAAAAGAATGATATGGATTTTTTTTTTTTTTTGAAGTCTGAACTGATTTTAAAGTTACGTGCATTTACTTACATATAGTTACAAGCAAAATTTTTCCTGGTTTAACCATAGGTTCTTCTCAAAAAAACCCCAACCAAACCAAAAACCAAACCAACAAAACAACCAACCCCAAAAACTTACTGCTAAGTCAAGAGTGCCAACATACACAATCATAGGATTTTTCAAATAGGATTTTGCTAGGCGACGAACACCATCAGGCCAGGTAGCACTAAACAGGAAATGGAAGAAGACACACACATAAGAAGTGTGTGCAAAACCTTCTCCAATTCATTAATTTAATCACATTCATCTTTCTTTTCTTTCTCATACACCAGTGAAACACTTGAGCATGCAGTTAACAGTGAATTTATGTAACATTTAGAAATAATCTTAAGAAGTTTAAGCACTCAAGCTTTAAAGGTACTTTCTAGGTTAAAAGTACGGGCAACAGCTATGGAGCCTTTCTAATGAAGACAGAAGTTAATTTACTACTACAGTGATATGTAATAAGCAAGTTTCCAGTCTGCTTTTATTGCTAAAACAATAGCTCCAATGTAAAATACAGTAACGAGAATTATTGTTGGGATTTTTCTATTGTTAAGGTCCAAAAAGCTGGGTAATTTCAAAATTAATCCAGGTACAGACTAGCACAAATATTGATCAGGAAGTCAGGAGACACATTTGGCCCCAGATGAAGATGTGGAAGCTGGCATTTCAAATTAATGGGGCAAATTCTAGCACTCCCAGGACACCTCCGTTTTTGGAAAAAACTCCGTTGGTTTTATAGTTTATATACAACATCAGAAAAGGGGTTAGAAATGAAAATAAAACTGTGAAATGACTCATTAGGATTGAGTAGACAGAATTAGAAAGAAAACTGATGCCATACCCATTCAGGCTAGTGGAAGTTTTTATTAAACTTGACACATTTGTTTAGAACTTAACTTTTTCAATAACCTTATGTTTACAGTATTCAGTACAGAACATCATTATGTTTACATACCTTGTCATAACAGTTTGTCTGTCAGGCCGCACATCTATTAGGATCTTCATTATCTGAGGTTCAAATCCCATATCCAACATTCTGTCAGCCTCATCTAAAACCTGCTCAGAACAAGGTTATTTATTGTGTCTAGTTCCTTAGGTAACGGTTTCAGCAAAACACTACAGAGCAGACCATTTTAACGGTAACAATTTTAATTGCAGAATCCACTCCATAACATATTGCAAAACCTGTTCAACTTCACCACTTCAATTTCCTTGAAGGTTTTTCATTTAGTAATACATTTGAGGGCAGAAGAAGAAAACCTACACCCTTAAGAGCACTTAAAAGTCAAGGAAGAAGAAACAACTGTTTGTTTGAACAATAATTTGGTTGGTGTCTGAAAATAAGTGCAGAACTAAAAAACCCAACAAACCTAAAATTGACAAAGCACAGGGTGTGGAACTGTGCACAACACTCTTCGTAAGAAATTTTTGGTAGTTTAGAGGGGAAATCTCATTTCTACCTTGTTAGAGATCTCACAACAGATCAAGATATCAGTTATCAATTTAGTTCCTCATTAGAAGTAGGAAAAAAGCCAGACTGTACATTCTGGCTCACAATAGGACACTGCAGAACATCCAGAGCTCAAACTTGTTTCATCTAGTAACAAAATAAGAACTAACAACCTACCAAAAGAGAACAAGTGAGCTGAAGGTCTGAGCACAACTATTTGGAACTGATCTTTTTTCTAATATCAAGCACACTTGTGAACGTTTTAGTCTCACGCAAAGGAAGAAGGCTGCCATTCAAGTCTCATTTTTCTCCTTTAATTTTCAAGTAGAGTTTACATAAATCAAAATTATATGGATCATGCTTTTAAGTACTGATGTCTTCTAGTCACTTATGTGGAAACGTAAGACTTCGACGATAATCCCTTTCTACTGTCCTGATTTTATTGGTCCATTCTTTTCAGATGTTTTATTCTATTAAAGGGTTTTTGTACACTATCTGTGTAAATCTTAGAAATAATCATCTGAGAGACAGAAGACAAGAATTCTAGTTCTTGATTTAATTCTATTTATTTTCAAAAGACTCACAGAGACTTCCTTAACTAGTTGGATTCTAATACAATGGCAAGGCTGAAACATGACTAATTTTATATACAGATTTGGCTACTACACCCCTTTTAGCAGCAGGAGCTTTCTAAGCTATGAAGCACACTGGTACTTCAATGGGTGGGGAGACGAAAGCGTAAGTATGTGTATCAGATGGATCAGAGTAGTTGAAGTTTATTTATGACAGATGCTCAATAAAGAATAAAAGCTGTAGTAGATGTAAGATAGATATTAGCACTGTTTCTTCCAAATTCCTCATAGGCAGGTCCTTGTTTATAAACCAGATCTCCCACAAACTGACATAATCTTAGGTTTCTTGTTATCTATACTTATTTGCTTGTTTGTTAGTATTACTCATTTCAGTTGTATTTCTTGGCAATAAATTCTTACAAGCCAGTTAGTTCTTCATGTGAAAACTATTTTCTTTCCTCCATTTTAAAATCAGTTGGTAAGTTTTATACTATTTTTTTGTATTTGAAGAATAAAAGGACTACTCTAATCTACCTTCTATATCCTACTTCATGATTTATACAGGGTTTTTTTTTTAGTATACTCTTCCCCCTAAATGCTTCCCAATTATTCACATGCAACTCAAATTTCCTTCCTTCTGCTTTATGAGCATAAGTTCAAAAGAAAAAAAAAAAGCACTCAGATTACCGATTAATGAATACTGACTTACACTGAACACAGCGATACAGAAAGGAATCTTCAAGTGACATGTATTGTAAGCAGTCTACTCTGCTGTCTTCCAAGAGTATTTCCTTTTCCAGATGACCACATTTCTAATGATGCTATACCACCACTGGCCTTGCCAGTAAGCTGACAACTATTATCTAGAATTGAAGCTAACTTTTAGAGCAAAATGAGTATTTAAGCCTTAGGAAGGAGCGCAGATAACGGAAGGAAAGTGGGCCAAATTGTCAAACTAGGCAACAAGCCACCAGTTAGACAGACAACTCAATTTGAATATATGAAAGTACTTTATGAAATAGCAATGGTTTTAAGTGTCCAGCACAGCAAAAGACAAGAATGAAGACATAAGGATTCATAACAATGTTTATCTACCTATTTTCCCCACTGAGATTAGAAGAAAGTCAGTCACCCAAACATTTAAATATTAACTGTCTGTGACTCTAGTGCTTACTGCACAAGTTCTAATAAGACTCTGAGTCACTGGAAACCTTTAAAAGAAAAGGAAAAGACAACTTCAAAAAGGCATTTCATCCACTCATAACTGACTTTGACAAAGAGAACTTTAAACCAGCAAACATTACTAAAATGAGGTAATAATTTAGCATGTTTAAAATGCTTATTGTACTAAAAGCCCGTTTTATTTTTTTCTAGGCAATATTCCACATCTGAAATGCAATTACGGTAAGCATGAACCATCCCTCTGACACCAATCTGAATGTTAAGATGTATTGTAATTAAGTCTTGAAGAGTTTAAAGAAAGGGTGAACTTAAGCTTTAATAAAGTTAGGTCAACCATTTCCCAACTGGTGCATTACGCATTCTGTATCAGCTACTTGCCAAGTATGTTATGCTCTTCAAATTTATGAAGTTGTTCATTTGAAGATCATGCAGTCTGCCAGGAGTAGCAATAACAATATCCACACCTTTGGTAACCACGTTTATCTGTCCTTTTCGGTCCCCACCACCATATATGCAAATACTGAAAAAAATAAAATGTTTACAGAAGCAGTGTATTAAGGTTCAAGTAAAGTCAATCTTTTTCAAATAAACGCCACTATATTGCTGCACTTTAAAAAATACCATCTGGTATTACCAAGAAGAAGAAACACAGTAAGTATGACTGACAGCACCACAATAAATAATGAACTTAATACTCCCTCAACATTCAGCAACAGCTTTCTGCTGAAAGTGCAGTGAAAGTAACCATAAAAGGAAGGAAGGTAGCTATTAAGCTACGAGTATGTTTTGCGTTGTTCTGGAAATATTCATACCAAAAATAGCTGAACATATGAAAGGACGCATAATTTTCTAAACGGTACCATCAAAAGTTAATTTGTTTTGCTGTTAAAATCAATCAATGTACTTGTAAAGGTATTAGGCTTACATTCAAACTCAACACACTCTGTAAAACTCCTCAGTATTTTGGGGAAGGAAGTAGAACATGCATTTAATTATTTGATGACTACAATCCTGAGTGCTATACAAAGTTACCAGAGAGCTCTGAAATTAAGTTTTGAAGTAAAGTAATGTCTGTTTAACAGCTTAAATGAAAATCTACTCTCTCAGCAGGTTTGTGGGTAAAACCAAACTGGGAAAGCAGGTGGTACACTAGAGGACTAGGCTGTTACTCAGAAGAACCACAGAAGGCTAGAGAAATGGGCTGTCAGGAATCCCATGAGGTTTAATGAAAGCAAAAACGGGGATGGAATTACCCCATGGCTGAGGGCCAACATACTAGAAGAGGACTTTGCAGAAAAGACTTCACCGGGCAAGAAACTGAACACTGTTCAGCAGCGTAACTGTTGTGCTATACAGAAGGTAGCCAGCAGGTTGACAGAGCTCGTTATTCCCCTTTATTCAGTGCTTGTGAGACCACACCTCAAGCACAATATCCAGTTTTTGTACTCCCTGCCTCTACTGAAAGACAGACATATCCATACTGGAACAAGTCCAGCAGGCAGCTACCAAGATGATCAAGAGGATGAAGTGCATGATGTGAGAAACTGGTTACCAGGCTTGTTCAGCCTCAAGATAGTGTTCAGGGAGATCTTATTGCCGTCTAGAACTACCTAACAGCAATGCCGAGAAGACACAGCCAGATTTTTCTCAGCTGTCCATAAAGCAGGACAAGAAGCAACAAAGCTACAATACAGAGAATTTGACTATATAACAAAGATTTTCACCATGAAAGTAGTCAAAACAGACACTCTAGAAACTGGGGAAATACAGACTCCGCATTTACTACCTTGCCCTCCTCTCTTAGCAAATGCAATTATTTCAGTAGATGAATTAAGCCACAAGTGGTAGGAGACAAATATTACTTAACAAGCAAGTAAGAAGTTGGATTACCTTTTAATTCCTTTGTATACGTACTTCAAACACTCTGCCTCTACTTGAAGTGCCAGTTCTCTAGTGGGAGCAAGGACTAACATTCCTGGCCCCCCACGCTGATCCTTGGAACTGCAATAAACCATCTTTAGAATGTGGGTATGTAAGGCTAGGCAAAGTCCATCACATCTGACATCCAATATTTTTATACTGTTCTAGACTTTCTCAGTATATTGCTACTAACAGAATCTATGGTGACAAAATTGGTACTTATTCCACCAAGTTTATAACTTATTTCCAATTTGTAACCATCACATTGGGGGTGGGGGTAGGGACGAAGCATCCACAACTACACAAGTCAGACATGTCAGCAGTTCTTACATTGGTTGTGAAGTCAAGTGAATGAATCCAGGCATTAAGTACGCTAATGTCTTCCCAGTACCAGTCTGTGCTATACCAATAAGATCAATTCCTTGGAGTAAGATCGGCCATGCCTGGGACTAATATAAAACAACAAATACTTAATGTATTTTTAACTTTAGCTTCAGTTAGGGTCATCAAAATTGAAGGAATACCTGAATTGGTGTAGGCTTTTGAAAACCAACTTTTCTTATATTAGCCATAATATCAGGATAATGCTCAAATACATCTTCAAATTTACAAGCAGGATTGGGAATGCAGCGCTTTTCACCTTCTTTTAAGTCATCACAAGTTATATTATTATTTTCTTTCCTGTATAGAATTAAAGAAGTGCAATTGCTTTAAAGTCTCATTAACTGAAAATTCAGAGCTAACATAAAAGACTGGCTTTCTGAGGTTTTTTTGGGTTTTTTTGGGTTTTTTTTGTTTTGTTTTGTTTTGTTTTTTAATTCCCTTAACAACAGAAAACAAGTTGAGGCTCTTGAATGAAACTTACAGCTATTCTGACTTTTACGAAAGCTTTACTACAGAAACTTCTCCTGGAGGCATCAATTACCATTCCTCTTAAGCATGACTAATTTGAAGTTATATATGGCTATTAACAAACTGCAGTACTGTCATATCAGACTTCAATGACACTCTATTAACAAATTAAATGATGTTTCAAGTTTTTAAACCTAAATACAACCCAGAACACAGAGGAATGGATTGCACCTCTTTGTCAGAGCACTATACTCTGACAAAAGCTTTCCTGAAATATTTTCAGAGCAGTTCCCCGGATGCTCTAGAAAAGACAAACAGAACAGTCTAGAAAAAACAATGTGGCCAGTAGGCCAAGCTCAACATTCCGCGCCCCCACCCCCCCCCCAAAAAAAAAAAAAAGCAACCGCAAAACACAATGTACAAAAAAAGCTGTATTAAAAACTGAGGTTCTGCGTGTGTGTCGTCCCCCCCCCGCCATTAAGCGGTATTAAGTAGTTTATCTTCACTCCAGTCCTGTACTCTTCTGAAGATTCCATTCAGCAAACAGTTTTACCTCAGGCAGGGTATGGGCTATGAAAAGAACGAGTAATTCACCCTCTCCTCATGTTTACTTTTTTTTTTCCATTTACTGCCTTTTCCTCTTTAAAACAAACAGATTAGATTAAAAACATCCCTCTATCACACAAGTGCCATTTCTCAATGAATGTTCTGAACCTACAGAACAAACATTCTGTTACTCTTGACCAGCTTTAACAATACCGTACATAAACTTTCAGGAAACATGTCAATTCCATGCTTTGCTCACTGTGGCAAGGTTTCTCTGGTGGGCATGCAAGAGAAAAACCAGAACCATGCATAAAGAAAAGTAATAAAAGGTAATGCTTCAGGAATGCTCACCAACTTCATTAGAACTACTGAAAAGGGTTGAAGCTATTACCAGGGCCTGAACTGAATCGCTTGAAACAGATGATCTGCTTTTCTTGTGAAGTAATGATGTAGATTAACAGATTCAAAATGAATGCATACAGTTAACTGAGGCATATACTCACCAAGATGCACTTGCAAAGACAAGACAGATAGGAAGAGAACAGTAATAAAAGTTGAAATTTGCTTTGTACACTGCATTTGACTAAAATATATGGGGAAATAAATGGCAGCCAAGAGGTATTCAACACATGAACAATCATATTTGGAAGGACCTAGAAAATGCGAACATGCAGTTTCATGAAATTCAAAGAAACAGCCAAAAGCCAAACAAACCATCTTGATTTTTTTTTCCCCTTCCAAAAGCCAACTAGATCAAACACTTTTAGAGAAGCAGTTAATCCCTAAAGTTAATTTTCCAAGCAACTAATTAATACATCATCTTCTAGTTATTGTTTAACTTCCAATAAAAGAGTTCCTAAGAAAGATCTAAATTATTACAAAACCCTAACATTAATGCTTCTGTCGCTGTATTTCACCTCCAACTTTCTGGGCTTTATACTTCAACAGTAATTTTTGCCAAGCAGATGATTCCCAAAAGAAACGATCTTACCGCCACAGCTCCACTTCCTCTTGTGACATAGATGCAGTCCTTGATGATTCCTCATAGAAGTTTTTCTCAATAGGAGGCAAGCCTTAAACAATCAGAAGAAGTAAACTTGGGTCAGTAAGAAATGCTACAGACTCAGGGAAAGTCTGCTAAAGTTTAAGACGGAAATCCCAAAACGCAGACAGTGCCTTGTACTAGGAAGGCTAGTCAAAAGTGCTGGAAGACTACTGCCGTTCACATAAAAGATGAAGGCTGAGACAAGTGCTTAAGTATCTGCAAAAAGAACCACTTCCCCACATTTCAAGTTCTAAAGTAATTTCTATTAACATATACAATATTTAACATTCCTCAGTTTTTTGCTGCGGTCACATACAAAACAGCAGCATTTTCAACGGCTGGAGTCAAAACACCAGTAGAGTAGCAAGTTTAAGTCTTCACACAACAACTACAGCGTCCTCCATGACCATGCTGAGAAAAGCTCATGTCGTCACTTTACTGCAAATACTTAACTGTATCTTTAAGTGTCCAAATCAGTTATCTCAAAGCAAAACCTAAAACATTTAAGCACTCAACAGATTTACCAAATAAAGACAGGTACCATACAATCAAAATTTTAAAACTAACCTGCCCACTTCATAACTTCATATTTAGCTTTGTTTTCTCGGAGAGAGATCCAGTTAATCACAGGTTTCTTTGGATTACTTTCAGGGTTCCTAACGTCCAAGGTTCTTCCTGCAGAGTCAGTACCAAAATGCTGCTGTTTGATGGAATCTGTTGCAAGGTAGGGAAGAAATCATCTCAAACACTTGACTTTCTTTTTCTATTGTAAGGCCTCTTAAGTGATTGTGAATAGACATGAAGCATTTAAATAGAAAATTCTTTCCTAGGTCTTAAACTGAAACATTGGCAAAGCCTGTACAAATCCAGTTCTGGTAAGAAAAAAGCAGAATTTCAACATCTTTATAAAGGAATTAATGACAGGTTCCAAAATGCTGTTCCTCCAGCTATAAAGGAGGCTTGCTGTTAGCAGACTTTTGAAAAAACTAGTGAATCCAGTAGATGGTATGGAGACAGAAAGCTTTATTTTTAACACCTACAAGAACAAGGTCTACTTCTAAAGCATCCAATAACACCACAATTAAAGTCTTAGTGCTATTATACTGTATATTCCTTTTTTTTATGAGGTTAACACTCCTCAAGAAAGAGATTTTACAATGAAGATATAAATGGAACATAATTTGTATTAGTGGAAGAGCAGGAAACATGGGGAAAACACAGTCACACATACTAAAGGAGTGTTAACTGTTTCTAGTCTCCTGAAACATGCTTGTCTACCATCTGGGGCACCTCCAAGATCAAAACTCTCAATTACTCCACTCCTTTTATTCTAATGCTGGAACACAACTCTCTGATGATCCCTTCTTCCTCATCAGTGCCTCAAATAAACAACTATGGATGCTGTCTGTGCAAAAAGTCATTGGGAGCACATAGAAGACAAATACCAGTAACATAAGCAGAACCTCAACATATAGCCATTACTTACAGATCCATGTAACAGACAGTTAACATCATCAGGTCTAGTAAAGTGAGGCACCATGTGCAATATCAAATCTTAAATGCTAACTTGCCATGAAAGCAGTAAGAAGTCAGCATCACCCGTGCTATGATCAGTACCATTTGTTTTATAGGCTACATTATAAAAGCTTACTGAATTTTAATACTGCACTGATACCACATTAGACGTTAAACTATAACCAGTACTTGTATTTTGGAGGAATCGGATTGATAATGCAAGAAACGCTTTTGCATTCATTAGAAGTGCTGAAACCTCAAAGGAACAGATTCTCACAGAAGTCTGGCAGTTTGGGGGCAGGGGGTGATACTATTCATAGCTGAGAAAAGAGAACATCTACATATTTCTGTTTTAAGGAAGTATGACAATGTCCAAGAACAAGCTGAAAGTTAATTCACTCTGGTAAAATATTAACAATATAAAAATACTCTAGCAAACGTAGGTTTTCTTTCCCCTCTTCTCACCTTCCAAAACATATTACTTACCTTTCTCAGTCCCCCCTCTAATGTTCTTTTGTCCAGATCTTGTAACAGCATTGTCAATCAACATCTTGGCTTTGTTTTGCACAGCAACACTGCCAAAAATCCTTATTTCAGCTTCATGGGTTCCCTTTATAACCTATGTTCATAAAACCTTACTGAGTTTTTTTTGATACTCCAAAAAAATTTATTATATAGGAATACATACTGAAAACAAACTTTACTTTTTTTTTCCTGAATTTTAACTTCTCTTCCTAGGAAGAGGTCCTTTAATTCCCTTCCTAAAACAAAGGGAAATAAACGCATACTTGGGGAAAAAGAATATCAATAAGCTCTTCCTACTTTCACATACCAGTCAAATTGCACCCTCAATCCCACTTCCTTTTTACCCATTCTTGTAAAAAGAGCTGAATTATCACTGCAACACCCTTCTGCTGCAGCCACTGGTTTACACTGGAGCAAAACCCAGTATGTTCTCAACAGAGTCCAGGCCTTGATGCCACACAGCATATAGTACCTTTATCCTGGAGCCTGAAGAATCCTCAAGTTCTCTTATTTTAGTTCCTCCCCGACCTGTTATAAAGATACACTGCAGGTATTACAGAGATTTAGGCAGAACTGTAAAAAACTACACATGGTAACTCTTTAAGTATTTTGGTTGTAACCAAAACCTAAGCCATCCATGTGAGGGTAGGCATCCATAAATAACAGCACTTGTGGCACCAAACCACTGGAAAATGTGGCTAACTTTTCTGGCCACGGGGTGGACGGCACCCCAGTTAAAAGAGATGGAGCAGCAAAACTACTTCCAAGAGAGCCACCCTTCCTCCACATGCCTAAAGAGGGGCTTCAGCCCACTTACAGACTGCTAGCCATGAGAGACGGGCACCAAGCCAGCCACTTCAGGGAGGAAAAGCTTTGCTACCCTGGCGAGCAGGAGAGCTCTGCTCTTCAGCCAGTGCCCTGCAAGAGCATCCTGCCATGCCAGACGACTGAGGTGCAAGGGAACTGCCAGGGGCCCACACCAACAAACCTCTCCCTGACCCGGTCCTGTCCCCTCCTGCTCCCCCCGCTGCCAAGCGCCCCGGGGGGTGGCGGTGTGGCCGTTAGTACCTATGAGAGCCCCGACCAGGGCGCTATCGATGTGGAAGGTGAGGGGCACCGCGGCGCTCTGAGCTTGGCCGGCGGTGGCTCGGGGCAGCCCCTGCCGCGCCGCCTCCCCGGGGCCGCGGGAGCCGTCAGTGCCTCGAGCCTCCCACTCTCCTCCGCCGCTGGCCGACACCTGCCGCCACTCTGCGCTCCTTCGTCCTCCGCTACCCTCTACGGAGATGCGGCTCTGCGAAGGGGTCGCCGGCAGCTGACACAGGCGCCCGGCGGCGGCAGCAGATGGCGGCCGCCCCGACACACCGCCATCCCCGTCGCGGCTCCTGCTCCAGCCAGACATGGCGACTCCCCCGCCGGACGCCGCGGCTCACGTGGCGGCCCTCAGCGTGCCTTAGGCTAGGGGCACGCTGATTGGCCAGGACGGGCGGCTCTGTAAGCAGTGATTGGCTGGCTCGGCGAGACGGCGCGCGGGCGGGAGGACCTACGGCCGTCCTGGCTGAAGCCGAGGCTGAGCTCGCGCCCCGTCCGCGCCCTGGCGCGTGCTGCGGGGGCGGTGGGGTCCGGCGGCTCCGCCGGCCTCGGGGCAGCCCGGGGGGGCTCCGGGCCCCGCTGAGGGCCAGGCGGTGGTTTAGGACGAGAGGGGCAAGAACTCGGCCCTGAACCTGTGGGATGCCCCCGAAGTCTGTGGGGTGGCCGGAGGGAAGGCAGGCAGCCTCAGGGGAGGCTGGGGAGTGAGGGTGGTGCTGAGTAGTTTTGTGAGGGGTCCAGGCTCGTGTCACGCTGATACACTGCAGTCTGAATTTTTTAGGGAAGTCGTAATAATATTTAATCTCAAATGAGGCTTTGATGATGCTTTAATGAAGATTGTAGTATGGCTGAGTGTACCAAAGCCGGCATGGTATTGGAAGCAATCAGAATGGCTGTGGTTGGAGGGGTCTCTGGGGGTCACCTTGTCCAGCCCCGCAGCTCAAGCAGGGACACCAAGAGCTGGTTGCCCAGCAGTGTGTACGTTGCCAATGATGGAGACTCCACAAGCTCCCTGGGCAACCTGGCCCAGTGCTCAGTCACTGTCACAGTGAAAATACAGAAAAAAAAACCCAAACCCTGAGGAAAAGCTAACACCCCCCTTCCCTCCTTTCAATTACACTGAAAATCTGCTAAATGAGGATTTACGTTTCCCTTTTAAGCATGGTCCTGTACTATTGTGCAGAGCTGAACGGTGAACGTGTATGTGTCTATGCATGAACGTTACTGCTTGTGCCTGGCCGTTGTGACCTGCAAGGTAACAACTTAACGGGAAGAACTTCACATTGCTGTCCTCTGACCCTTCCCTGCTATCTCTATGTACACCTGAAGCAAGACTGGCTGGTTTAACACAAGGGGAGCAGGCACATGTTTGCTTTTTTTTTTTTCCTGTCCTCTGTTTATCCTTAGGCAGAGCTTGGCAGTGTTCATATAGCCTGCGGGTACAAATGGCTGACATGGAAAAATCTGCCTTTCTGGAGACTGCACCTTTAAATTTCAGTAAGATTATGTTCATCAGAGAGGTAGGGGATCAACTATCCCTGTACAAGAAATATCTTGCTCTGATTTTGAAGTCTCCACAGGCACTGACTTCACCGCAAGAACAGGCTCTCTGTATTTCGTACTTCACACTGAAATACTGAAGCGTCTCTTTGGCAGGACTACAGGAACAGCAAAGTGGGGAAAGATGGCTGTACGCTTGGTGCAGCAGCATTCTAGAGCAATTTTAATGATTCAGTGCAGAGGAAAGGGGTTCACCTAGGCCTCAAGTTAAACTGAGGTAGCAGATGGGCCTTCCTTGAGGAATCCCGCTCCTCACACAAGCCCCTGGTCGCTGATCCTGAATCAATTACCATTTATCTAACAGGGAAGGTAATAATAACTTCCAAACTCATTTTCATAGAAGTGCTGAAACGTGAAGTTTAAGTAGACAGTTACCAGAAACTGAACATATCAGACTGGTTTGTGTGCATTTTATTCTAGTAAACTTCCTTTGTGGTGTTTTGGTCCATTTAATAAAAAATTACGAAACTTCAAATGGAAAACAATGAGCGATTTAAATTTTTTTCTTGCCCGATATGCACTCACACCATACAATCTTTCTTGTAAGGAAAGAACCCCAGTAAGCATGGTACTTTTCAAATTATTTTTATTAACAACAATATGGATTCAACTTTGTCAAGAAGTTACAATTAACATTTTAATGTACTGGCTAACGTTGCAGTGTCAGTGGAAGCAGCCTTTGTGCCTTCTAAGTCTGTTATGAAACTGTCTTTTTATCTTTCAAAGAAGTCAAAAATGCTTCCAATAGCAGATGATATTGGGTATGTCTGGAATTGTCCTATGTGTGGCCACAGCTGAATGAATGGCCACATTTGCATCCAGATGAATGAACAGGAAAATATTACATGCTTCCACTGACGCTGCAGGGGACAAATCTTATTTGAAAAATCAATTAACCTTTTTAGATAGTGACAGCACTTTGTGTGATGTGGTAATCAATTTGAATTAAGTCAGTTAACACACTTGGAAAAAAAAAAAGTGAAGCAGAAATATCTGGGCAAATTCTTTTCTAACCTGTATTTCATTCAAACCTAATGAATCCAAAAGGATTGCACGACATATGAGTCAGGGTAAAAGTTGGCCCAAAGAGGCAAGTTCATTCCTGGCATAGGTGGGTTCAGCTCCTTTAAGGTCAGTGGAACTGAGCCTGATTATCCCAATGGAGGCTGAACTTCACCCAGCTGGGCAGTGAATTCATTGAAGTCAGAGAAGCCATCCAAGGATGAATTTAGCCTCAGGTGTTTAAACCCTTTTTTCGTTCCTTTGCTATTATATTTTCTTTTCCTGCTTACTCCACTTTTCTGATTATTCTCCTTTTCTGTGTGCTTTTTAAAAATGTCCCTTCTTCCCTTTTTACATCAATACTTTGTGCGTTATTTTTTATATAGTCAATGTGACACGGGTAAATTCAGCTAAATATTAGTTTCCTCAGGAAATAACTGGAATATTACCATTTTCACTTTAAACAGATGCCCAACAAATTAAGGATTTGAATCTGAGTTCCTGATTCAAGAAAAATTCTTGAATTCCATAGAATGAATGAATTCCATAGAATTTTTGCTTGAGTAAGGATTGCAGGTCCCAATCCAAAAATAGTACTGTACATCAGATGTTCTACTATACATCAGCAATTCAGTATGATTTATCACAAAAGAGCAGGTGAATTACTCATCACCATACTATGAGAGCAGTCATTCTAAGTAGGATTATCTCAAAAACATATGGAACAACCGTGGGCACTGTGAATAAAAGTGTATGATCTTTGCAATCTTGAACCCTAGGCTAAACCACCATATTCATATTTAAATAAAAAGTATAGATCATATAAGCCAGGAGCAATTACAAATTTTTATACAAATAATAATCATCAAAACTATTCTTTTCACTTCTCTTTTCAATCAGATACAAGAAACACGCTGATCAGAAAACAGTTATTTGGATAAGGCATAATTCCTGAAGCTCTTACTTAAGATCAAATTCTCTCTTCAACAATCCCCAAATGGATTGTAAATCAAAACAAAAGTTGTCTTGTCCCTACTCATAAACAACTCTTATTATCTGTCATGAACTGGACTTTATAAGCAGCTCAAGACAAGAATTGAAAAGCCAGACAGGTCCTTCTTTTGTGAAACTGATGAATGATTGTCAGTCATGACACTGTCTTTTAAAAAGCGAGTGTAGAAACAGGAAACTTCTCATGAGGAAATATGAGCAAAGCTTATAAAAATCCAAACAAACAATTCTTCCTCTCCAGATTTTCATATATTCACTACTCTTTCTATTTTCTAAGAATATTATGTTAAAAAATTCCTATGTGATAAGACTTGCAGCTACAAAAATAATAATGGTGAGCACAAAAGAAAAAAATCAGGATTTTAAACCATAATTTGAAAAGATACAATCTTCTGGATTTATTAGTACTTCGTAAAGACATTAACATTTTCATACATAATTTATAGAACTCATTCTTTTGTGCACAAAATTGTATTAAATAAATTAACTTAAAGTTAGAAGGACTCAAGCATGTCATTTAAGGCAAAAATACCAAGTTTCCGTGAGATAAATTATCAGCAAAACCCAAGGCCCTGTGTCTGTGCGGCATCGGTACAGGCAGGGCCAATGCTCAGTTCTCCCACTGATGCCTTCCGGGCTCAGTGGGGCTGCAAAACCATCTGCTCGTGCAGATGAAGGTGGAAGAGTGGTGTCCAATTCATGATGCCTTGATTTTTCGATCTCGTCAAGAAGGGGAAGGGAGTTTCATTGCTGACACACAGTTGCCATGTGCCGGATCTCTTGCTCCTTGACCGAACCTAAGTGCAGGTTTACACTTAGGTCAGCAGGAGGGTTCATGTGAAAGGCAAGAAAGGCACCAACAGTTAGGAAAAAGAAAGAAAAGCCTAAAACCAGCTTGTACATTTTTAAATATTGGATAGTACTTCAAACCTACAGATCTGTCTGATAAACCACAGACATTCAAATAAGTTAAGAGTTAAATGAACTGAGATGTAGAAAAATCCCTATTTATCCTCACAAAATTACTGTTGTAATCAGGCTTTAGTACGATCAGACTGCACATGAAAGAAAACAGGAAAGGCTGAATGTGGTAAATTATATGGCAAATCAGTGGTGAGGAAATTGTGCTTCAAGGTGTCTTTCAGGATTTAACAGCTGAAGTTTGCTCCGGTGTAAGCCATGGAACACAGTGTACCATCCGTGGACCCCATATAATGACACAATATATACACTCTACAGTTTGCATGTACTTTCACATAATAAGTTTGTCATGTAACATCCAGGAATACTTCTGTAAAGGAAATACGGAAGCAGAAATTGTAATGGTTTCATAGTAAACAGATCAAGTCCTTCACAATACAATCTACAGCATTTAGCCATGGTTAAGACTGGAGTGATGTTGATGTACAGAGTAAGTTCCCAGCAGGTCTGGGCCTCGGGAGAACACTGCCCTGAGTGAGCTGGCACTGGCACCCCTGTACATTCGGTGTTCCTGCTGCTAGAGGGAAGCTGAGCCCAAATCGGGTTGTCTACAAGCCCGTGGTGCAGGCGGGATATAGATCAGGGGAGGCAACACACAGAGACCTCGTTCAGCTGGGAAGAGCAAAAGCCTGTTTAGGCTCTGCAAGGGATCTCCCAGTGGCAAAGCCTTGCTGGGGATGTGCAGATAGTCACTAACGCTGCTCCTGCATCTCAGCAGAAGTGAAGTGTAGGTTAGGATGAGAAAAAACAGAGGATGTATCAAGCAGGAATACTTGGTCTCATGTAGGCTTTAAATTTGGAAACTCGGGTATTAGGAGGAAGGAGTCTGAAGGTTCTTTCTTGGAAAGTTCACAAGAAATGACAGCAGGTGGGACACAGTGTTGAGCTATAAGGGTGCAAATGCTTTCCCCTCTCTCCTCCTCCCCTTTTATTTAAAAACCAACCAACCAAAACCAACCAACCAAAAAAACCTCATCTGCAGGTTTGTTTTTTGTTTTTTTTTTCAGTTAAGGTGGTCTTCCCCATTTCTATTTCCATTTCTGGTTGCCTACATGGCCCTTTTTATTTTTTATTTTTTTTTTTTGAACTAGCACTCCATATCTGTGACTGACAGGCTGGATTAAAAAAAAAATACAGCTTTTTGCCTCTTTACCTTCCTTGTTTTATTTTCTGGGATCATTTCCCTTCCTGCACATCTAAATCCGTATTTTTTTTTTTTTCTTCATTGATTGTGTTATCTTTCTTCCCTGTGCTGTCCTTTTTAGTTTGTATTTCAGTTCCTCATTTTCCCTCCTTTCCCAGCCTTATGAATTAAGTGCTGTCATGGTATCAGGTTGGGACTGCACAGAAAATTGCCAAAATTTCCACAGAAGGAAACAGTCTTCTCCAATAAAGGCAGCACCTGCTTCCTTCCCTCACCTACTGCTGCCAAAATGTTTCAGATTCACATGATAGCTCCTCAATGAGACTGGAAGGAGAGAGTCCCCTGAATTTTTACTGCAGTCACCCAGGTTTATCCACTTCTGAGGCCAGCCCCAATCCTCAAAATACAAACTTTTCATAGTAAAATAATGTTCTTGTTATAAAGAACAACACGATAGTGGTGTGTCAGATACTTTTGCCACAGCACTAAATCACCAAAAATCGGATGGATATGAACGTACTTTTCAAAGTTAAAAATAACTGACTACTGATGAGCTAATGTGTGTATCTTGCAACTGGCAGCCATTTCTAATCCCATATTACTGGTTTCCTTGGTACCTTGCTAGCAGCTGTAGATAATTTTTTGTTGTAAACATAAACTATCATCTAAATCAGGACATTATACATATATATTTATTTATTTAATTAGTTCAGAAGCAAAGTGCTTTAACCCTTACGATTTTTACTTCTGCCCTGTAGAAACGGCACTAGGTCTAAATGCTCAGATTTTTGCTTTTTGATACATCCTGCAGCATTAGCTTTGTAGGCAACTCATTATTTAAACCTACTGTACTACACGAAAGGCCGTACTGTAGGTGTAAATTTGAATGTTAGCCGTCACTTAAACATGCATTTTCATGCAACTAGGAGATATGGGCTCATTCAACTGCTTTGCAGATTCATCCTGATTTTCGTGATTTTATCTTATTAAAAAGGCTTTGAAAACAGTTCATGCTATGATATGTATGACTAGAGGAATGACCCAGCCAATGAAGAAAGCCCACAAGCTGTTATTTAAGTTTGACATGGAGCAGATTGAGTGCTTCTGTACCGTCCCCTGGCTTGCAGATGCTTTGAGATGATCTTGATATTCCAGTCCTTAGAGAGTCAGCAGAGAGAGTTGTTTCCACTAACGGGCGCGAGATGGCTTCAGTAGTCTCTGCTCCTGCCTCTGTCTCCAACTCTTCATCAGTTATAAATAATTTTGACTCCCTCCATTTGGAGTATACGTCTTGGCTACCTCTGGAACTGCTGGAGTCACTGCCAGCAATCTGTACATTCAGTTCTTCTGTTGATTGTATAAGGTTTTGTACAGATAAAGATTTTCCTAAATCCATTTGCACCACAGGTTTAACAGAGAGCAGAGGTTCCCCTTCTGTATCCAGACTTTTTCTCCATGTGAGATCCTTTGACGCAGTGGACTGTGCAACTTGTCCGTTATCTTTTGATGCAACAAGGCAAGCGGTGACATCAGAAATATTTTCCTGTGTGGTTACAGGAATAATATGAACGGGCTCAGGCCTATTGATATGCTTCATTGATGAGAAAGGTGGTATTTGTAATGTTGTTGGAGTTGCTGGCTTAGTTGCCTGGTTTATTTGGTTTGATGTATTATTAACTGTTGCAGGTCCATCATTTGGCACTTGCGTTGCTTGACTATGCATAGCTGGACTAAAAGCATAGTAAGCCTGAGTGCTGAATTCATTTGGTGTCAGTATAAGCTGCAGGCCACGAGGCAGATTGGCACTAGCTGATCTGGATACACATCCACTGATTTGTGCAGAATTAGACAAATCTTTGCTGTCTGATGGACTCTGATAATCAGAAGTCTGCTCACACTCAAAAGCTGGCATTTGAAATGAAGCCAAAGTGAGTGCAGATGCGGATCCTTTTCGTAAAACTTGTTGATAAATATCTAATAGACAGTCCAGTTTTGATTCAATGGATTGTACCTAGAGGAGAAGAGTAAAAGTTTGACGTTAATACCAAATACTAACTTAAAATATTTGGAACCCAAGCAAAGGGAAAATGTGACTACTGAAGAGAAGAATGGAAGGAGCTTGGTATACATTATTGACCTTTGAAAAATGACAAAAGCCATGTAAAGTTTTCATAAGCAGACTGATAAAAGGAAAAAAAATTAATAACCTGCAATTTTTCCTTACTTTTTTGTTCACGGAAGACAGTTAAGGTAGTGTGATTCATACAAATTTTATTTCAACATGTAAACGAAGGGGGCTTTAGAAGAAAAAAAAAGTAAAAATTACCTGTTCAGCCTTGGAAAGTGGCAATAAAATACACAGAAGGCATGAGCAACAAAGCAAGATAAGGTGACACAGAAAATCACTCTACCTGTTTCTCTACCTTGACTACGCGCCCTAACATACTGAGGTCGTCAGTTGTCTCATTCTCTGCAGGATTCTTTTCTCTACTTCTTTTATCTGCTGTGATTTGTCCTTTCCCAAGAATTTGGTCAACGCTGTAAGAGAAATCAAAAGTTGCCGTGATTCCTGAAATCGGTGATGATATGGAACTATTCACTATATCCATACATTAAACATTTAAATCACAGTACTTCAGAAAAGCACTTGAGAAAGAAAAAACCCCTTGATTTTATTAACTAAGAAGAAGAAAGAAAAGAGTTATTTTTTAGCATTTGAGACTGCTTTTCTTTTCCATTGGCAGGAACTGGGAGCCGGTACTTTGCCATCATCTGGGAGATCCAGGGCTAGACTTGCTGAGAGGGGGAGCAAGGAGGTGGCCTCTCCAGCAGCCTGATACTGTGGAGGAACAGACATACCAGTGTCACCCTCAGCTCTCCCATCCTAACAGCAGCAGCGAGTCCAGGGAAAGCTGTCAGTTTGAAGCAGGCATCTCAGCCCTGATGCTGGTTAATGATACACATGATGCAATGTCGTGGTTTTTTTGGGGTTTTTTTGTTGTTTTTTTTTTTTTTTTTAACATGATAACTGCTGGGAGTTGAGAACATAAAATCTACGTAAATGCTACATTACCGGTAGTTCCCAATTTCTTTTACACGAAAAAAGGAAGTCTGGGGTGGGAGAAAGGCAGTTCTTAATGTTGACTTCATCCTTTTGGCAACCACCTGACTAAATTCCTTGTTTATGAATGGACTTTTTACAGATACAGGGTTACGTTTTCTATTGTTTAGACTACTGTTTTCTGGGGATAATTTAGATACATGGGTTTTTGTTTGGTTTTACCCACAGTGTAATTTCTGGCTTAGCTGTGTTCACGGAAGGAGAGGCTGGGCTGAAGCATGGATGACAACTGTACCCAAATGTAATATGGAAATGTGAAACGTTACCAATATTCATTATGCAGTGAATGACATAAGATGCTTATGCAGAGCAGAAATTATTCTTTCCTTACCGTGACTGAAGACTCTTAATCCTGCATAACATGTCTAGATGACCTGCTGAATACTGCTCAATGACATCTTTGACATCATATGGACGAAGTGTTTCCTTAAACTTTCTCTTTGCAACATGAAATTTCATAATTCTGTGGGGAAAAAGCATTTCACAGATTAATCTTCAACAGTTGTGAAACAATACAATATACACTGACGAAAGTTTACAGCTAATTTTTATATGGAAGATATTTTCAATCCAGCTTGTGCAAGTGAACTTTTCCTTTTACAGAATTGTTTTTATAACCACAAATACGTAGGTACAAAGGCGTAGGTACAAATGCATTGTAGCTATCCCTTTGAATTGTTAATACAAGAGAAAACAGGTAACACTATTTTGAAGAGTGCAGAGCATGTCTGGCTTTTTTATAGTAGGTGCCTGACATGAAAGGTACTGAAGCTTAACTTAAACCTGGGGTTAGTCCCACTGACTTGAGTGGGATAGTTTGTAAGCTACATTTGTGCTTAAGCTACTTCTGTTCTTGTTAGAGGAAAGATTTCTCTAACGAATCAATTACACAAACAAACAATAGTATTCTTTTTCCAGTGCTTTTTTAAGTTTCCATTTTGTAAAAAAAATGAAATTTATGCACTCAATTCCTTTTTAATTTAGTTTTTTATTTGTAATTATCATTCAGGCCTAAGTGTTTTTGAGTTATTTTGCTGACTTCAGATCAAACTTTGAAGGCTACTTAAGTCTTCGTGTTTGTCCCATATTGAACTATATGGGAATTATTGTTTAATTAGCATTTGTGATTTTTTCCTTTGACTTTTACTGCAGAACAGTAAGTATCAGATAACAGTAAACATTCAAAATTGATGAATGGTGTATGTTTTTTATGTCAGACTTTGACAAGTTTCTGTCATGCTTATGGGATGTCCACAGAGTAATTCTTCTTCGAATGAAAAAGTTTATATTAAATTGCAAGTTTTAAATAATAGAATTGACAAATTTGGAAAGTAAATGACAGTGAGCTGATTTTCCAGGTCAGCTGTGAAAACCTGCAGCTCTCCTTGGTTTACATGAGAACGGCAGAAGAGAGAACCATGCAGGCAGTAGGAGAGAAACTGAGGGATCAGGTGTGTTGGCCATTCTGGTCTGTGTTATAGAGCTTATGGAGCCCCATTAGGGCCAAATTGCTGATATTTGCTATCTATTGCAATTAAAAAAGCAGAGACGGTAAATTGGTATCCTATTCCAAATGCCAATATTTCATGCTAATATATTCCCTCTTTGTTTACTGTGATATGTACTTAGCAGCTGTAAGACAATGAATTACAACTAAACCCAAAACATGGCTCTCGTTCTGTGATAAAAATAGTAAAATTAGTAATGTTTTAGTGGAATTTAGGAAAACTATACTTTGTATAGTTAAGACAGACGTCATGGTAATAGCTACGTGGAGTCAGATTAATAGTATATCGTGATCCTCTACCTGTTTCTGTATCATACATAAATGTTATTCCAAATAATATCAGCCTTTTCCCACAGTGCTTAGGTTGTTGATATTTCCCATTCTGGTAACTTCCAGATAAAAATGAGGTTGCTTGTCACTGGCATAGAGCTGTACCTATGATTCTGATTATAGAAATTAAAAATGGAATAGGTCTGTTAAGAGTAGTTCATCACCTTGACAGTTCAGGACCTCCATTGCAGTTTTAAATATGTCAGATGATGCACTTTCCTCTTTTCTATTGTCAGCTGGTTCTACAGGTTTAGGGATTTTGGCATCTTTTGTAATCTGAAGGCCTCTGAACCTGGGATGCAATTTTTTTTTTCTTTTAGCTGTCAAATGATGCCAAGATGTTCTGTTCATAATAGTCTGACAGCGCAGACAATCTCCTGAAATCCAGTTCTTTAGTCAGGTTACAGAGAATACATGATGTAGCTGACATACAAGAAAGTATTCTTTTGTTATTATTCTCTGTTTTGGTGGTCACAAATTTTTACTTCATGCTCTTGATAAAGTAAAAAGATGACACTCTGTTAGAAAAGCAGAGCCAGAGGATTAGTAGCATATTTGAAGACAGCTGAATTTACCACAACTGGGTGATTTTACAAGCAAAGAGACAGAAAACTAATTTTTATTAACAGCCATAGAAGCTTCTTAATCAGCGTGCACAAAAGTCTTCATTACTGCTTTCCAGCTTTGTAACAGGTTTTTTGCTTATCAAGGCAGTTTGTTCCTAATGTTCAGAAGTCAGACACAGAATCGAAAGCATCATGGCTGTATCAGTGAGGTGTAGCTGTACTAGTTCTGGTTTAGGTATTAGCTCATGTGATGCCATCAATTAAATTCAGCAGGGTTTGGAACAGACTTCTATTGCTTAATTTTTGCTTCAAATATGTAAAATTTTCCATCAACTGTGCAAAAATCTGAAAGGTTATAAAACACCGGCATTTTAAAAGATTGCAAGTTAATTATGAAACAGAAAACCTGACTTGTTTCAGCGATGGAGCCTAGCAACTGCTTTGCAGTTATTAAATTTGGTTGATTCTTCATAGTTATTTACTGTCAATTTTAAAAACTAAATTGGCTTTCCACTTGTTGAAATAACTATGTAATTGAACTTGATAGGCTTGAACACCCATCTGAAAGATTATTACAACTATATAGAGCATATTAAAAAATCGTGAACAAAAAAGCCTCCTTCATTCATGCGTCTAGAATAAAGAGCTGTCTATTCTGGTGTGTTGCTGTGGGATAAAAAGGAAGGGTCCGGTTAAGCGGGCACAAGTGGGTAGTCTACCTGTACCAAAAGAGGGAAAACGAGCACGAAATTATTCATACCCCAAATATCTGAAGCACCAGCCCTTGACACGAACGGGCGGAACGGGGCAACCAGCTACAGCGCGGGCTGTCCCTTCTGGCTGTACCACGAGGGGGCAAACACGGCTCGTGGGAAACGCGGCCGCTGCCGGTACTGCCCAAACGGCAGCGATGGAAAGTCAGAATTTACCCGAAAGAACGAAACCGTGTAGTCCCCCTGACTTTTTGAAACGTTATTTATATATTTAAGTCGCTGTGTGCCCTGTAGCGAGGTGGTATTTCGTAACTCAAATCTAACGTGATAGATGATGCGCTGTTGTAAGCCTACTCAAATGCCAAGTGTGACAATTTTCTGGTGAGAATTAACCATAAAAAGTAGCCTATTTCAATGATGCAGCCAGAGGAGAGCAGAAAAAAAAGTCTAGTGCTGAATTAGACCAATATATCAAAGTGCTTTGTCTATAGTTGATGTCTAAACCACAGGTCCCATTAATCTTCACGTGCCCTGATAATCTGTAGAAAGCTGCAGGTCCAGTACTAATTTTGTCTTACTGACCCGTAGCAGCCAAAAGACGCATCCATTTCATTTACCTCTTGTCAAATGCAGGATCAGCACTGATCTAGAACGACAGTGTTTTCTGAATATGCATGTTGCATCTCTTTCCTGGCATTTGTTGCATTTTAATTTCCATTTGTGTTGCCCCTTCTGCTGTTAGAAGCTATTCTGCTTGTCATTAATACTTTACTGCAACCGGCACCGAGTCAGAATACCTTTAATACTCTGTGCATCCCTGTCATACTGTTATTTTTGTAAACCTCTATCCTGTCAGTCTTGTCGCTATCTCAGGAAGAAATGGAGCTGCATTCTCCTGAGATTCAGATAAACTCATATATGGTTACTGACTTGAATATTAAAAGACAGGTAGGTTGTTTTACCTATAGCTAGATGAAATGACCACAGTTTGTTTGCTCATTTTACTGCATCAGGAAAGCAGGTGCACACCAATCTAGTTGTGCTGGTTCCTCTCTATCTCTCTACCTTTACTTTGCCAAATAACCCTTCAAATAACTGCAACGTGCAGCAGAGACCAGGACCCGATACAGACAGGACAACAAACAAAGGTGGTTGAGAGATGGTTCCACTATATGTGGCGTGAGCGGGTCAGTATTGTCCCCTCTCTCGAGTCTTGGCCTGGACCAACCCACCCCCTAGGAGCCAGAGACAGCATCTTCTCCCAGACACACTGCTGTTGTAGGCAAAGACACATCTGAGAGCCTTGGCCTATACTCTGAAGATCATGTGGGCAGAAAATACACAATGTGTTGGGATTTAAAAGAAATAGACGATTCTGAAACGCTACCATTGAACAAATTCACAATGGCTGCTAAAAATACATTTTATAGGTGTAGCAGAAACATTTCAAAGACTGAACACAAATGGTAAATTATATTTTCCTTATTTTGGCTACTAAATATGTATGACTATTCAACTAAGTAGCTTATCAGCTCAAGAATTCTCAAGTTTCATTACATTTAGCTACATTTATTATTATTATTATTATTTCTTACTAACAACAAATGAAAACATATCTATGCAATCACTGGAGTTAAAGAGAGAAAAGGCCTTTTAGGTCAGGAAGTTCATCTTCCTGCCACTGCAGCTATTTCCTATTGCTTATTTATTTATGCTTCTCAAATCTAATTTTATATTCCATAAATAGTGAAATAATTCCATCATTTCCATGGTGGAGAGTATTACAGCATTTAGTGTCTCTCGCTATGAAAAATTATCAGAGATATCGTAATATATGGAAACAAGGTATCCTCGTCTTCTTTTTAGTCTCTTTTATATACATTCATCCCTGTGAACTAACAGAGCTAGATAATGCAATGTTTTTTGTTAGTCTCCAGGAACTCTACAGGATATTAATGGCTTTTTGTTCATGACAAGACTAGGGCTGGTTGAGTAGTGCTACCAAAGCTGCTGGCCCAAAGGCTCCACGTACTGCTAGCAAGAACTGCTTTGTGCACTGCTCTGATCCCAGCCAGAGGCTGCAGAGGAGCAGGATGGATCCTGGCCGGGTCCAAGGCGTGCTGTGGAGCACACATTTCACCACGCTGCCCATCTGTTCCTTGCTCACCCAACACTGTGCAAATGCATCAAGCAGCTTCCCTACTGCCTCAGTTCGTCTTTCCTGACAGAGGGTTTGTAGTAAGGGGGAGTGGAGGGAGCAGCATAAGAGATGGGATGTGGAACACTCAGCTTGGGGGACTTTGAGAGGAGGCTGACAGCTCAACATGTTACCGGTCAGGTCTGCCCAGTGGGTCTTCAGTAGGACTGGTTCAGAGTCCTACTTTTGGAAAGGGTCAATACGTTAAGGACTTTTCCAGGAAAAGCCTATTTTCTCCATCTCCTCTTTTAACCATTTCAAAATGAAAGTTTGGGGTTTTGTTTGTTTAAAATCAAAAAGTTGTTTTGAAGAATAAAGTAGTCCTGGGAAAGATGTAAGTAAGCAAGGTCAAAACTGAAGCAGTACACTTTGAAGTTTCCAAAACAAAAGATTATAAATAAACCAATCTTTGTCTTGGCTATTTCAAGGCTGTCCAACCTGAGAGTAACCAGCACATTCTAGGCTCCTTTCCCATACACATCCCCAGTTCTTTCTGATTCCAAAACTGAGAGAGGTCCTACCTCTGTAAACCCACAGGCATGAATTAATTTTGCTAGTTCCACTTTTTCCTCCGAACAAAAGGACCGTTTGTATCACTGTAAATCAAATCGTACCCAGCTCTAAGCAGGAAAAAAATAATTACCCTCCCTTATTGCAGTTTTTCAAGGTGATATAGCCAGAATGGATTAAACCATGTGTGCTTATATTTGGGGTCTTTTCATAGTATCTCATGAAGCTATGCAAGTACCTTCTGTCTTCATCTGCTCCTGTATACCAGCATGAAAGGAAAAACAACCTCCACCCTCCCCCATTCCCCCTGTAATTCAAAGCTGCTGCTAAAAACAAACTTCAAAATGAGGCACAAAGTTTCCATATAGGCAGATGTTATCATCTTGAAATTCTACAGTTACTATATAGTGTCTCAGATCCTTCTTCAGATGTTTGCATAGATCCCGGTGTAGTCAGGTAACAGATACTCTGAATAATCAGAAAGAGGAGTATCAGCTACCCGATGAACTGAATTATCAGTCTCTTGATTTTGAGAGATGAAGGTATAGCATTTAACATGGCATATTACTGCTTTACAGATCTCAAACGAAGGTGTTTCTGAAGCAAGATTTATGTGCCGTTTGTAATCTAGTGAAACATTAATATTTGCAAGGAGAGATGGGAGAGATGCATGGCTAATTGATAGCAAGTGGAGATTCGTATTCTCAACCTCAGTGGTGAAACGAGTTGGTTTTTGGTAAGCCAAGTGTGCAGAGAAAAAGTTGGAGGTAATCTAAAAAGTTGACTCATCAGTTAAATAGTGCATGTCCGAAACATCGAACTGTTGCAGCTTTGCTGTTCTGATTAGAACATTTCTGTGGATGGCGCTGTAGAAGTTTGCTAACCACGTCCTTCACATTTGGTTACTTTCCATTTGAGCTGGTAATTACCAAGAGAACCAAGCAAAGATGCAGGTGATGCACTGAACAACCCAGTGATGCCTTTGAAAACAAGCTCCATTAATTTAGTATTGAAATGTCAAGATGATCTTAAGGAATTTGGACAGTATTAAGAATGAGATGACCATTGATACCACTTGCCAGTGCAGTGGCAAGGTGCACTTTTCCAGCCAGTCTGTTTAAAACGGAACATCACAGACAAGGATCTCTGGCACCAGAGCCAACAGACTATGCTGATTGTTCCTAATTTGAGCATTTTCCATTTGAAGGAACAGGCCTGCCTTTTAGGTGGGTGTCCGCTGTGTAGAAAGATTTCTGTCACCTGCTGAAACATTGCTGGCAAGAGGGGGTTCTTGGCGGTGACATCTGAGTTGCCAGTTGCAGTAGCTGTGGACACAGACCTGGTATCTGACATGTCCTGTGAGGTCATTTCCAGGCTGGTTGGAAAAATGGTTGAACAGAAATCTGCAAGTGATCTGTCAAGCTGTCTGCACTAGTAGAAAGGTATTAGAAACAGGCTTACTCGCCATCTGTCTGCATTGGCAACCGGTGGAAAAAGGGGAAGGAAATACAAGTAGCCCATAGGTTATCACTGTACAAAATTATTTGATGAAGAGCTTGAGCCCTTTCTTCCCATAGTGCTGAGAAAACTCAGGCAAGAATCTCCCTGCAGGAAAACATCATCTTGCCATAGGGTTTTGTAAAAAGTCCCTGTGGCTCCTGCCTGCAAGAAGGACAGGGGGCACTGATGTGACTGTGATGCAGAGCCAGTGGGGTGACCCGCAGCAATAACCTCGGGTTTGCTTCAGCAGAGACGGAATGCGTGGCCTCTCCTTGCTTGCCGATGGACCCTTTATGGTGGGGATCCTGCCTGTCAGGGTTTGCACTTAAAAATGAAATTCAGGACAGTGAAGAGCCCTGACAGTCTCAGTAGGATGAATGCGAAGTTTAAGCTTTCAAAATAGGTAATTCTATAAGTTTTGATGGAGTTTGATCCTTTCTTGGAAAAGTATGAGACTATTAGTTTGAAATTATTTGGGTTATATTTAGTTCAACGGATAGGGGTAGGCAAGGCTTTGCACAATTGAATGACTGTCATTATTCTGCTGTTACCAGAAGAAAGTTGCAGTAAAAAGCCATATGACAGACAATTTCAGGAATATGGAAGTACAATAAACCCCTAAACTTAGAAAGGAAATAACTTTTCCAGGCAAGACTATACACATTCAGTAAAACTACATCAAACTGGATTACAGTATTTTTGATTACAGGAAATATAGTGGAAAGCAGCATTCATGATGCTCTCTCTTTTCTGAGTCAAATTATGTAACATTTTTAGACATTGAGAAACCAATAACAGAACAGGTAAAATATTTTTACTTTTAACTTAACTAAAATACTGATGGAAAGGAATCATAAATAAATTACATTAGCATTAGTTATGTAAAAATATAGCCATGTAATAAGTTCAACTACCATTTTATTAATTGACATGCAGTTAGTTAGAATCTTAATTAAAGAAACCTCAAATATTTATACACTCAGTATTTTTTACTCACCTGATTGCTCTGATGACAGTTTTAAGAGCAGGGGTGAGATCTTCTACTGACACATCACACTGGCACCCTTTATCATCATAAACATCATCTGTTCCAAGACTGGTGTCAGCTGCAAAATACAAGAGCAGACTAAACAAGCAGCATTTAAAAATCTCTTCCTTAGTGTTTTCTAACGGCCTGCACAATGGTTTGGAAAAATAAGGACTATAAATCAAATGAGACAGAGCTTCATCAGTTTACGAACTCTATCATGCACTTGTGTCTGTCTATGCTTGTGTCATAAAAGGCCTGGGTAATCCCCAGTGTAAATAGTAAAAGTTAGAAAGGAAAAAGGTCCTGTTATTTTTCAAACAAATTAATAGTTGAGTACCAGTATGTCTGCTCCTCATGTCTCACTGTTTTTCATCACATTCTCTGTCTTAAAAGGAAAGTAGTGAGCTAACAGATGTAATGGCAGAATCAAAAGATGCTGAAGTTATATTCTTTTTTTTTTACCACTATGGATCAGCCTGACACTGAAGACAAAGGAGAAGATCCATTTCATTTAATGAGGAGGCTGTGGAATGATCCAATGCTTTATTACAGGTGAAGATAAACAAAGTACCTTTTTACCAGCAATAAACAGAGGATGACATCCATCATGGATCAACTGCCATTTTAAACCTCAGAGCCATGTAGATATTGCAGTTTTCCTTTGTAACAGGAGCTTAAGCCAAGTTACTGTATTTATTTGCCTGAAAAAAATAGATCCTCTACCCTTTCCTAACACCACCTCTGCAGAGTTACCATTTGAGAATTAGCTAGAAAACTCAGGAGTGCGCAGTGTACCTCAATGCACAAAGAAAACGGGGACTGATGCATGACCAAGAAGGTTTACAAACTTAAAATGTGCTGGAACGGGAACAAAGCAAGGAGGGCAGAGTCAGTGGATGCCTGTACATCATATATGTCTTGAAGGCACGTGAAGTACAGGAAAACTCTTGAAGGTAGGTGTTTTTTCCTCCTAAACCATCTTTCTTCAACTGCATAAAGTCCAGATGACTACTAGGTGAAGAATTTCATCCAAGGTTTGTGTATTTCAACATTCAAGTGTCTCTGCTTCATGAGGAAGAGAGTGTGAAACAGAAGAGTGACATGAAATAGAGAAAAAAGGGTGGGATTCAGGAACTCTCAGTAATGGAGATTTCTTCCCAGCCCTATGTTCCTGCCTACATTCATGCTGTTATTTAAAACACAGGCTTAGTCATCCAGAAACACTGCAAGCAAACCATTTCAGAGGCTCCTATTATAAGCAGATTTGAAGCACAATCAGACACAAATGATTGCAGGACATTTTTTTGCAAGATCCTTTTTCAGAAAGACAGTATATAAAAGATGAAAAATATTCTTTGCCCGTCAGAAGTGCCTGGAAATTTCATGGTACCTTTTACATCTAATAGGAATTCTATCTTGGCATAAACAGCATTTTACAAGGCTGCATCTTCAGGAACTGGCATTCCTGCATTGTTGTCTTCACAGAGTTGATATTTGGCCATAATAATTTATTTTGATGACTCTGGCTACTTCATTACCCTCGAGAATATAGTTTCTTTTTTGACTGCTGCTGAACTGGTACGCTTATGAGGAACATCTCCTGTAGCTTTGAAGAGCAGGAGATTTTATCTTTGACAGATCAGCTTCATACAGGAAGAAAGATGGTTTATAGCCAAGTTAATAATATTTAAGTACATATGAAATAATAAATGCAACCTTAAAAAAGAAGTTTTATACTGTAAAAGTGAATTTTTTATACAAAACTGAAATTTCCTCTTCCATGTTAGTACTGTAAGTCATGCCTACAGTGATGACAAAAGCGCTTTTTTCTCACACTCTTTCATGAGCTTTCATGACTTGGCTTATCTTACTGGTGAAATATATATTTCTCTCCATCTATCTTGCCTAACTAACATTTGGATGCCTGCCCAGAAATGCAATTAGCTGAAGTAAACTATGTTATTAGTTTGATAGGTATATACACTACCTACCCCCCTCCCCCCCAAAAAAAAAAAAAAAAAAAGGTGCTAAGTATTCCACAACACTAACTTTCCAGGTGTCATCCCTGATCAGCCTCGCCAGTTACTTCTCCCAGTGCTGAAATCTCCCAGCTCATTTCTAAATGCCATACTAAACCCAAAGCTTTTTATGCTGCTGGTATTTCCAGTGGCTCTCTAAGGTTTGAATCTACTCAGTTATGCCAGTGGAAATTAGGAATAATTCTGCTAAGGGCACAAGAGCTACAACCCAGTGAAACAAGAGACTCCAACTTGAAAGTTTAAAATAAACATGTTTCTGAATGGTTGTCTCACTGATACGGTTCTGGGTCCTTTGCCAAGTACAGTGTCACTAATAAAAAGGCTTCCTTAACACAGTATATCTTTGCAGAACTGTTTTGAGAAGAGTGTGATACAATTGTGGTATTCCATGTTGCTCACGTGGATAAAAAGATCAGCAAAATCTTTAGACAGATGCTGAAAAATTCTTCTAAATTTAAGCCAGCTTTAAGAAGAGCTACCGCTCCTAATAGATCACTTTCTTTTTTTCTTTTCTAATATTCCCACTGACATGAATTTCCATCTTTATGGCAGGCACTCAGTACCACATCTCAATAAAACTTGTGAAAAGCCAGAAACCTTGTTTGATTCATATGGGAAACATTCCTGTTTCTTTAGAATACTGAGCCGACTTGGGAAAAAGTTTGGGAGATGCAGAGTAACAATTTGGAAAAAAAAAATCCACACTGAAATCAAAGTTCACATTCTGATGAGTCTTTCCAGTGGAAGCTCATGTTGTGTACGACATAGTTACGAGGTGAGATGTACTTGTACCGCTTCCGTCCCTCTCGAGTTTATCCTTGGGGTCGGGGCTGCGTTGGGGTCAGTTTGGCTGCTCTGGCAGCTCCAGCACGTTAAAACCCGGGCCAGTTCCCAGGCAGGGCTAAGCCATGGCCCCTGGCAAGCCTCACTCCAAGCTCCTGCCTGTTCCCAGAGGGAGCCCTCCCCGTCACTAACGGGGCAGCTAGACCCCCTGGTGCTAGCTGATGCTTAGCTCTGCACACATCTGCTTCGTCCTTCCCCGTACCCTTTGTCCATGTCTCCTGCTCTGCTGAGGTGGCTGTGCACGGTCCAAGTGGGCTCCACAAGGAACCTTAGGCAGCAGCTGCTCTGCATGAACTTGGCCGCTCGGCTAGGCCTTCCTAGGGTTAGCACGGGTTGTTCTTTCTCTCCAGGAGCCTCTACCACCAGCTAAACAGGCCTTTCAAGTCTGTTGCTTGGGCAGGTCACAAATCCGGTCTCAACGATGGCCAAAGTGGTTTTTAATACCGATTTAGACATACCCCTGCAAATCTCCCTAAGAAGGGGTGTCAGGCAGTCTGACAATCCAGGAACAATTCCCCTTTTCTAATACCAGCATCTTTACAATTCAGGATGTATTTTAGAATCACAAAATCATAGAGTTGTTTAGGTTGGAAAAAACTTTTAAGATCAGCAGGTCGAATCGTTAACCCAGCACTGCCAAGTCCACCACTAAACCATGTCCCTATGCACTGCATTTACATGTCTTTTAAATACATCCAGGGATGGTGACTCAACCACTTCCCTGGGCAGCCTGTTCCAATGCTTGTCAGCCCTTTCAGGGAAAATTTTCCCTAATATCTAATCTACAGCCCTTTCGATGAAGAATTTTCTCCTAATTCCCAATCTAAACCTCCCTTGGTGCAACTTGAGGCTGTTTCCCCTTGTCCGATTGCTTGTTACCTGGGAGAAAAGACTGTCACTCACCTCTCTACAACCTCTGCTTTTTATCTGTAAAATGTTTATTTTATCTGTAAAATGTTTATTCTGCTGCGGCACCTACTGTTGTCTTAGAATCTTTGACATTATTTACTTTGGGCTACATCTTGTCTTTGCCACTATTTGATTTCTTCCAATTTCTTCTTGAATAGCAGTCTTTGATTTACTCACACATCAGATCAGCACTTAACAAGAAATAAAAAAGGCATGCACAAGTCATTAAAATAATCTTGATATTTCCCCGTTTGTCACAGTATTTACGTACTTTTCACACAAACTTCAGTCATTTATGATCACCCCAAATGAATGGGAAAAAAATTACACTGTTCTGAAACACTGCATCACCAACAAAAAAGTTATAAGTTTGAAGCTGCATTTCATATGGCTCTGTGCAGAAGTTACGCACAAGGCTTGATTTATATTTCTGTAAATAACATGTGTCCTTTCTCAGAAGTGTTTTCTGTTGTTTAATAACATGCTTTGGCATTGGGAAAACTGTGACACTGCTCTGATCACCCTCATAGCTTCATGCTTTCAATGTCAGTAACGCTCAAGTAATTGTGTTCCTGTTTAACAGAATCAAAAAGATTTTGTACTCCAATTTGTTTTCTGGGAACTGCCATACGCTAGCAACAACAATTCAGATTAAGAAGCTCATGTGCCGACACCACGAATAGTCCTGTGGAAGTGCTCCTAATGTAATGATTGGTGTGGTGATCCCAACACAGACCTTTTGACTTGCTTTTTGGAAGCCTTTGGAAGCACTTAGGTCTTACTCTGACTGTGTAGGAAGTAGTTAGGGCTGTTCATGTGGGTGATCTAAATTGTTCTGCTGAGGCTGAGTCCCCACCTTTTAGACGTGACAAAACCTAAATAGGTGCCTGAAGTTACCAGTCTGAATATGACTCTTAATGTAATAACTTAAACTGTAGATGTTACAAGCAGAGTGTTTTGTCAACTTGGTTAAAAAAGCACTGATTTGGGAAAAAAGTCTGATTGATTTTCATAGTAATGCACGACTCAAGGTAAGAAGTGGATGGTGGCCCGATGGTGTGGAGTTACATCAAGCCATAGTGTATAGCCATCATTCAAAATCCAGAGTTCAGCTTGGGAACTGAAGTCCAAGCACTTCATAATGCAGCTCCGTAGCCTGCTCCAAGCGCAGAGTTGCTCTGGCTGCCCAGGGCAGGAGTGCAGGGTGCCCCACCGTGACACGCTCATCTCCAAACTCATTTTCTGTGTAAGTGGTCAGAAAGAAAACGAGTGAAGAATTCAGTGCATCTGACTTCTGGGCGAGTAAAGTTAAGACATAAATTCAAAACTTTTGGAGGGCAGGCTGTCCCTGCGGGAGGTGCCAACACAGAGCTCTGTGCCCAGGCAGCTGCTTTAGCGTTAGGCTCCAAACTGCCTTACTCTTAAACGGCTGCTGAGCTCGGATGACTGCTCTTGTTCAAGAAGCAATGCTGCCACCTTCATACTCCCATTACACTCTTCTTTCAGCCCCTTTTGCAAGTAACGTAGAGCCTCTGTTACGCTGCTCTAGGTAGTGCCTAGGGTGCCTACGAGGTAGGTGCATTTCACTCAGCTTTACGCTGCCTTTGAAGTAACTTTCTTCACCCTGAGCATTTGCTGTGGGGAGCTAGAGATTTAGCCTATATTCTCTAAAAAATGGAGGTGCCCCGTACATATTTTATAGTATTCCACAGATGTCATAATGCACAGAGTGTTTCACAAAATCTCAGTTACATTTTCCCCCTCAAAATTTATTCTAAGTACAAACATCTTCATGGTTCATACAATTAATGCAATTTCCCTTTATTAAAATAAAATGTACCCCAGCCTAGTGCCTTTGTTTAAATTTGTTTCATGAAACTTCTCGCCTCTTCACAAGCTGTCATTTTCCTGTTTGTTGAATCGTGAATACAAATCCACTACTCCTAGAAGTGACCTTCTTTCAAATTTTCCTTTGCTTTAAAACATAAACAAGCAGAGTCTTTCAGCGAAGAGTTCACATAAATCATTTTACTGTGATTGCTTGCTAGGCTCCATAGGAAAAGTCATCTGCAAAAAGCAACACTAATTGGGATGGAACTTAATCACACACTTAATGATAAGAACACCCAAAGCACCCCCAAAGAGGGAAAGGCTGCAGCCCATGTTTACATGCTTTCCAGAGCAGAGGCCAGAAAAAGGAAGCCCAAGGGAGTGAATCATGTATTTATTTCTTTGATGCCTGAAAAAAACAAAAGGCTTTCTTGTCATCATGAAAGAAGGAAGAAGGCAGGACAAGTAAGTTTCCATGAACGTGCTCTTCAGGTTAGATGCTTAATACTTGTTCTAGCAAATGGCACAAAAATCCCTGGGAGTACTCAGCAGTATCCATGTGGCAAAATTCGGAAACGGGGAATAAGGACGACAACATTTGAAAAAGTGGCTTACAGGGAGTTTTTATGAAATGGTTGCCACTTCCATGCTGGAAAGCAGTTTCTCATGAGAGGAAGGAAACTGGTGTCTCCTGGAAGGAGGAGCACTTCTGCATGAGCTTGCAGGAGCTCCTTTCCCTTCTGAGCCCCCACCCGGCAGGCAGCGCCTGCGAGGAGTGCAGGAGTGCTGTTCCCTTCCCTGCCATCTTCCTCCTGAAAAAGGCAAAACTTCCCAGATGGGGAAGGGAAGAGGACATCAGAACTGGAATTTGGTATCTGCAGTGCCATATGAAGCAGAATATCATAAAGAATATCCCCAACAACATTTCATATGTGAAAAGCTCAAATTTGGCCAAAATGGATGACAGGATTGATAGAAAGTTTTTTACATATTCTGGGTATAATTATCTAGTCTCCTTTCTTTGTAAGTGCAATTTTTTAAGGTCAGAAACCTAATCTATAACACGAAATATATAGAAAAATCTATAACAGAAACCTTATCATATAATGCAGGCAAGTTCCAAATATCTAAAATTCTAGCATTCCCTTCTAACAACTCTCCATTATCTTTAGTTATTATTTAACTTCACAAAAAATTTCTACACTGGCAAGATTTCATGGAACAGCTCCCACTATTTAATTAAAAAGGAGTCCTCTTCATTTTCAGTGATGATATGGAGGACCAGGAGACTTTCTAAAAACAATTCATTATATGCACAATAATTGTGCCGTTAAAATGGCTGATGTTATTATAAATAGCAGCATATTAGCCAGCAAGTTCAGATGGTCATGTGAGAACAGTAAGAAAGAAAAATACTAGGTGACTCTAAATGTGTGTTTTTCATGTATTTTTAGATACACATCTGTTATTTTATCTACACCACACACAAGAAGTTAAACCTGTAAAAGAAATTGCAGATATATAGGATAAGATCTAGAACTGTGGATGAACGAGCTAAATGTCACATCTAATTGACCGTCTCCCTGCAAGACCTGGTAGCACACGTCAGTTGACATGATGTCTGATATTCCATGAGGTCTACAGACGTCCTGTGCCCTGGGAGATTGCTAGGTCCTGTTGTTTGAAGGAGGTGGTAGCTGTGGGCAAAGGGAGAGAGGAGGATGGCAGCTTTAGATTCAGATAGCCACAGGAGCGTTCTGTATTTTAAAAAGCCATGAAGGATTTCCCCAGCAACGTTTTGTAAAAATGAAAACGTTCCTCAAACGTTTCAGATTTGGTGCCAGTGGGTTACGTGGTGGTTGGGAAGCTTTATGAGCGTGCTCCCAAAACTACTGCTTAACTCATTCGTTTATTCTTCACTGCAGATGAGGTTTTCTGAAATCCATGCAAATCATCCATCTGTGTGGTGGTCTGCTGCCGTCCCTCATGGAGCTGAGCTTGCTGATCATTCACCTCTGACCACCAAGTAAGCACTTAGTCCAGCGAGCAACGGTGCACAGCAAGTTCCTCGAGATGTATCATAAAGAGAGAGACTAAATTATGGACCCATATGGTCAGGACCTTGGTTGGAATAAACTAAAATAGTGCCTTAAAACCAACGGCCTGTACTTACTTACACAAAATGATGAAGTGACTCAGAGCTTAGATCAGAATGCCAGATCTTCCTAATTAATTACAGTGACAATGGTAATAAATGAGAGCTCTATCATCAAGTTAAACAATCACAAGAAAATAAATCTCCTGTCTAGCACAAATTGATATATTGCTAATAAAATGTCATTTAGTCCCATCATCTGGGGTTTATACAAATTGAGCAGCTTTGTTTTGACATCTTACAGCTTCATTTTGAATCAGCAAATTTAAGCTAACCAAGATGTAAAAGCAACCAAACTAAGGGCCTTTGCCACATCAAGTGAACCTTATACAAGGTCAAGATGTTTGTGCTACTGAAAGGAAAATCTGTCAATTTTGCAATACATAAATCACACGGTAGTATCTGAGGACATGGGGGCTGAAATGCACAATTGCATTCTTTCCATGGCTTTTATAATATACTCTACCCTGAGGATCTTGTGCAAGTACTCTGTAGGGAATGAAAGGCTAGAGGTCGTGTGAGCGTGTAATGTTCAGGGATGGTGCAAGAAATCAAATATATCCTTAGGGATTTCTTGCTAATTAATCAAGTGAAATAAGTTTGTAATATCTCCAGTGCTGCATGCTTCTGATGTTTTATTCAAAAAGCCACACAATGTCTCTAGGTTACAATAAAGGCACAATAACTCATTTAGAGGCTTAGAAGCATGGGATGGTAGAAAAAAAATATAATAGCGCATTTTTGTCCCTCACTGAGAACTGCATCCACAACACCGTATCACTTCATTAAGCAGAAAAGCTTCTGTTCCTCAGAAATCAAGGCAAGCAGAAAAAAAACCAGGGCAGGAAC